>NC_133649.1:27106653-27706653 GCF_009905375.1 Apium graveolens | reverse complement strand
AAAAGAAAACTACTTCTAGAAATAATTATTTGAAATGAGTATAGGTATATGAATTATAGAACAGTTACGCTTTATTCCACAATAAAAACATGGTCCATTTCTGCCCATCAGCACGTTCATCAAGATTTTCAAGTTTTTTAACAAAAGTAGTGATTCAAAAAATTGTGTTTGTTTTGAAGGGCTTGACTTAACATACGAAAATAATCTGAATGTTTTAGCTTTACAACTAAACTATGTATTAAGAAAGGAATCCACAAAAACATAAAGGGTCGAGGCCCAAAACCAGTGTCATGAGAATTAGGCATGTTAATGACAATTGGCCATGACCGCCACAACAGATCCTTAAGGAATGAGAGGGAGGGCTAACAACTAGGCTCTAAATTTCTTTGACCCAAATGTTTTAAAAAAAATTACCAAGGATATATATATATATATATATATATATATATATATACGCGTGTGTGTCTATGTTTTTGTGCTTTTTTAAATTATAAAAATTTAATTTGATAAAAATGATCATAATGATGGAAGGAGCTAAATTATTTTTTAAAGTATATTGCTATGAACATTATTTTATTGAATAATATATTTGCACATGTACAATGATTTCAAAGCATTTTCGGGTTTTAAGTTTGATTCAAAATCATTGAAATAATTGGAGTATGAGGAACTAAAAGAACATAGCTAGAGTTAAGAAGTGTCATCACAATTATTGTGGTTCATAAAAATTTAATTTCATGCTTTGTACAAGGAATTCAACACTACAAATTTATTTACCAAATGAGTTCATGTTTGTATTTGATATTCTTTAGCATTTTAACTTTATAGATTTTCTTTTAAATACCTCACTAACTGTAGCATCCCACATGCATAATAATAAGAGTATTTGGGGTTTTTGTAGATATAAGAAAACATCTAATGTATACCAAATTGTTAGATTTTTCAGACTAACCTTTGGTGGATTGTTGGGTCCGGTATGCATTCAGTTATGGGCTTGGATGTTATACCAACAGACTTTATGATGACAACCCCACTTTATTATGACATCTAATATTTTCCACCTAATTACATGTAATGCATCCACGTCCTCATGCATTCTAAGACCATTTGAATCAATGTGATAGGTCCCGGTGTAAGAATTTAATAAGTTAGAAGGGGGTTGGATAGCTTATTACCTTTTTAAAATTTAGAGGGTGGCTTTTTCAAAATTTCCTTTCTCGTGTGTACGTTTACCTTTTTATATTTGAGTAACTAATTAAATGCAGAATGTAAAGTTACGAAACACAAGATAGTAGACACATTCGATAAAATGCTGGTTGGCGGTGGCTAACTGAGTAATTGGAGTCCACTTACCCTTAGTCAAGTCCCCGAGCTCCTCCCCGGACTCAAGATTTTCTCTACTATAAAGATACTGATTTATAGTTACTGGAGAAACCTTTACAACTAACCACAATCTATTTATCTTAGAGTGTTACACACACATAGCCTCCTCAAAATAAAATAGTTAAACTTTATTACAAAATTATCTGAGAACGAAATAATATAGTCACCTCCTCAAGCACTTGAAATCCCTTTTGTTACCTAAATGCTTATACTTCTTCGTTGGACTGAAATCTTAGGTCTTAGATCTTGGGTCTTTCCTTTTTCTAATAAAACAAGGATGACTAACTCCTTATTGGTACGCCTAAGACTTGTGTCTTAGAACAAGGATCACCTCACTTCAGTATATGAGGGCTTTGACAAGGATGATGATGTTGGTGGAGATTAGTTACATTCGCATTAGTGAATTAAATGCTTAAAAAACCTTTTGCACTTGACATTTTAGTGATCTTTTTGATTTTCATCTAAACTTTATAAAAATATATTTATTTTTTGTTAAGTTTGGAAGTTGTGGTTGGGTTGCTTTTGATTCTGGTCATTTTTTTGATATAAATATTTTATAAAATATATTTATACTGCTCGTAGTAATGCTTAAAATACAAAATTGAAACAAAATGTCCAGAATTTCTATCAATATACCCATTTCCTACGGCTCTTACCTTTCAAAAACCTCAGAGTTCCCACCATCTTCTAGCCAATTCTTACCACATTCATAACCGAAGGTACAAAATGTGTGGTAGGAAATGATTTCCAACATGATCAAAAACCCAACATACCATGTGACATGGATGGTTCCCACCGTTCACGGGGCATCTAACTTGGATGCCTCCCACTCCACGTTGGACTCCATGTTGGATTATAGGTCCGTATCATGCGGCTGTACTCATCAACATGTGAGTCCCACATTAATTGTGGTCATCTTTATTTTCCACCAATGACATTTCCCACTTAGGCATTTTCTCCCCATTCTCAGCCATTTCCAACCGATTTGTTGGTAGTAAATGACCATCTTTTTGTAATGATATGAGGGTTCTACCCTCGCTTCCACTTTACAAGAACGAATTTACAAGATCTAGCTTAATATTTCCGCACGGATGCCACCAACCAACTTTTAAATCGAACAAATTATCTCAAATTAGAGAAGTTAGAATAAGAACACCCATCAAAAGTATGTGGTGAAATTGCAAGCCTATTAGAAGGCAAACTCACTAAAGGCACGAGTACCGGTTGCCCCTCTAACAACATTTTATTGTTGAATAAGGGGTTGATGCCTCCACTTGATCCCTCCATCTCATGTATAATGTAGTCGAATGGCAACTATTGAGTAGAAGTTTTCTTTTTGCTCATACATTTCTTTTAAGTACTATAGATTTTATTAAATTTCAATCCCAACAGATGAATCACTTACTTTTGTCTCATCCTCTTGCTAATATGTATACTATACAAGTACAAAAGTATGTAACTAATAAAAAAGAGCAAAACCTACTACTTTTATACCAACTTATGTGAAAGCTAATTCTCAAGATCATGAACTTTATTTGGTGCATTATTTAATGCATGATATTAATCCAACACAAAATTATTACAAAGAAATATATGTACTATACATTGTGTTTTATCTATAGTAGAACAGACAGGCAAAAACATAAATATGGGCAATATTATTAGTTACATGAATGTCGCATGCTTATAACCAGCCTATAGAAGTACTAAGTAGAAAAGTTTGGATCTTTTCATCAGCACACACATTATTAATCAACATAGATCCCAGAGCGGTCTCATTATAAGACATCATCATTCTGCTGTTATCAATAAGAAGATCATTTCCTTCTTCAGATGGTGTCTTTGCTGAAGAGCATTCCTGTTCACGTAGAACTTGTAGGAGTTCGAGGTGAAGTCTTCCGGTGCTCGTCAGAGTATTGTGGGAGCACTAATCTCATCTTTCTAGGAACTTTGAAGCTGAAAGGAAATGGAAACTGCAAACCTTTATCATTACCTTAGCTGATGTTCGTAAACTTAGTAAGATTTAAGAAAACTTGTTATTATTATATATACTTCTGAAAAAGAGACAACTAGATTGAGCTAAAGCACCTAAACAAGAAAAAAAATACCTTTGGTAAAGCACTCAACACACATTTTATTGTGACAGTTCTCTACTTTCTAGAAAGTACTTTATTTTTCTAGGTGCACGAGTATAAAACACTACATGTATGCAATTGTTTAGTGATAGAAATATATTTTTTATTGGAAAGAATCGGAAAGAGTGGAAGTTGAAGTTTGAGTAACCGAGGGTGATAAGAAGCTATTGTATGAAGTTCATTTTCAGTCTAAATTGATTGAAAAGATAAGGGAATTGTCAGGTTCCGAATTAGTTTACTAGATTATGAAAACAAAATATTGATTTGGAAAGGTTAAAATCCTCACTTATTTAGTTGGATCAGATTATGAGGATATAATTTTTTCAAGGGGGGAAGGATATAACGACTTATATATTTTCACATTATTTAAATGTATAATTATTAAATAATTAAATGAATAAAATATGTGTATGGGTTCTATCAGCGGGCTATTGCTTTGTTATTATTTATAGGTGATTACTGGTGTATGGGATTGAATTACATAGTTAATTATTGGGTTGTATTCTTTTGTTTCGCTTTTAAAAGTGATTTTATTGCAGCTTTATTTTTCATAATTATATGGGTTATCCCTAAAATTGTTTTTATGACTTTATAATTTCAATAATTATTTTTAGGATTTTATAAAATTTAGAAATCAATATTTCATTAATTATTTAGCCTTGAATGATTTTCTTATTGTATTTTATTATAAATTTGATAATAAAATAAAAAATGTTTCAAAAATTACGAAATTCATATTTTATTAAGTTGGAATATTTCGAGATTTTTGGGATTATATTCACCTGCGCGATGTTTCGTTTAATCGTTAAAAGCGGGTATAAGTTGCATTTCAAAAATGATTTAAAAATTACAAAATTTATGTTTAAATTAACTTCAGGATATTTATAACATTTTAAGACTATTTTGGAATTATTTCGATTAATATTCATTCACAAGTTGTACCGCAAAAAAGGTTAAAGGCGATACAAATTAAGCTTCCCGACTTAAGAATGGACACGTGTCAAGTGCTGGTGAGATAAACAGACAAGTGGCATGTGTTGATTGGTTCAATTGTTACTGTTTTGAAAAAAAATAAAAATAAAAATAAAAATAAATGAACACAAACACACACACACAACTCCCTCAGCCCTCTCCCCTTTCATTCGATCTCTCCCATTTTGGATCATCTCCAATTTTTCCCCTGTCTTCCCCTCAAATTTCCGGCGATTCCCCCTGTTTCCCTCACTTTTCTCCCCTGTGGAATCACCGCCGCCGTCGTTTTCTTCCGGTTGGTTTCGGCTACTTGTTTTAGTTGTAATCCTCTTCATTTGATATATATATATATACATGCGAATATATGTGTATGTTCGTTGTTACTGTTTGTGTTTCCTGTTATTTTCCTTTTCGGCTGCCGCCATGTACTTTTACGGCATGGTGGACAGCGTCCATGTGATGCATGCGCGCGTGTTCCAGTTGCGTTGCTGTTTTGCAAGTTGATTCTCTGAGAAACTATGAAAATTCGAACTGATGTTTGCATATTTCGAGTTATTAATTAATTATAATACTCGAATGAATTTCTATGATTTTTCAAATCATGAATTCTAGTTATTAGGAATTTAATCGGTAGATCCGTGATTGGAAACTCGAATAGGGTACCTCCGGGTTTTACCGCCCTCAGCGATGAATTTTGATGAGCTGACGGTGGACTGTGATGATTTATTCTGAGTCCTAATATTTTAAAATGAATAATTTAGTTTGTATATTAGTATTCGAAAAAAAGAGTTAATTATTTTAGAAATCGTATTGGCGTTTGGGTTATGAATTTGGTTTGGATTGTGGTTGTTGATTGTGGTGACGTCGATTTATGTTTCGACGGACAGTCCGATAAACAAAGGAGACGCTGCTTGAGTTTCGGGAAATAATTCCAAAAATTCGGGAACGTATCCTGTAAAATATCGGGAATACCAGTCGAATGTACATAGCTATATAAATATAAATATGACTATTTTACAATAGTCCCTGCGTGTTGTGATAAATGTATTATAAAGATTCGTCAACCCTATCTTCTGAATCGATAGTTGTATATAATTATCAAAAAAGGTTATTGAACCAAGTTGTAAATGTGAACCTGATATGTTATGTGTATTATAGTAATACGAATAAGTACGAGTCAGGATTGTTATCGTTTGGTTAGGATTGATAGCGAGGATATATCAAGCAGAACTGGTTGTCTAACATAGGGTAGTTCGAACCGAGAGTTGACGTCGGACTAAATATAACTTAGTGATCAGTCGACAAGCTACGCAAGGTTCCAATCGGAGGACCCGAGCATCGAGGTCGAATCCAGGATAGTCTAATAGTTAGACGATAAAGTCGAACGTCCAAATCGCTTCAAGGTCAATCATGTTGGGAACCACGGACTTAGGGTGTTACTACGTTTTACGATAAAGATTACGAAAAGAGGATTACCTTGTTAATGGTTGATTCCACGCTCTTCTATTGTATTACCAAATTCCCTTGAGCGAAGTGTGGCCTCCGTCTTCTCAAGTTATCCTCTCTTCTTGCTCCTTGGTGGCTACAATATGTTTTCACACAATTCCAAGCAAGAAGAGAATAAGAATATATATAGGCTACAATAGGGACCATGGATAATTAGGTTGGGCCTTCTAATTACATCTTGAGCCTAGCGCAATGTAATTAAATATTAATTGAATCCACTAAAGAATTAATATTTGCACTACCTTTCCTAATACCGTAATTTAATTAATTCGGTTCCAATATTATTTGCTTATTAAATTACCCATGTTTAAAATATCATATGTCCATTAATTAAATAAATTACTGATAATTTATTTAATTAATATCTTTTATCCTTGATCATCCACTCAACCTTTATTTAATTATGCCAGAATAAATTCCACCTGCAGGGTTTCACATAATTAAATCTTTTTGAGCTTTCAAGGGGACATCATTAACCCGAATATTATCAGGACATGGATTCCTTCAATAAATAATATCCACCATGTATATAATTCCATCACCCAAAATATAATGATATAATTCAAAAGAATTATTTCATATATAAATCAAAGCATGTAAATAATATACACGTGTCAATTACTATTTCCGGATTAAGAACCTAAGCATTAATAATAGCATAGAATCTTAGTTCTCTTTCTTAATCAGTATTAAGGGAACAATTCTAAATTTGATCATGTTCAATATACACAAAGTATACTAGTATTATTTATTAGTCAATATAAACTAATCTAAATAATACTACAGCCATACCAGTGGATTGTCCAACACCACCTGTGCTGTGAACCTTATTATATTATATAACCGTATTTAACAATCTAATATTCTGTATCCCATTTGATACTAGATTGTTCACAATTTATAATATTAGACAACATGTAAACATTCAAATGATTCTCAAATAAACTGGCCAGAAATAAATGTACATACTTCAAATAAATATTTTCAGTATACACTAAAAATCTCCCACTTTTACTCAAAATATTCTATGTGTACATCAATGTTTATTTAATCCACTATTACATAAAAATCTATGTGTCCATCCATCTGACTCCTATCGCTTCCACATGCTTGTCAAAAACCTTGGTTGGCCAGCTCTTTATGAAAGGATCTGCTCGGTTGTCTTCTGATGATATGTGAGCCACAACTATATCCCTCGCTTTACGATTCCTCGTATGAGATGATACTTACGTTCAATATGTTTAGCTGCTTTGTGGTCTCGCGGTTCCTTTGAATTTGCCACAGCACCAGTGTTATCATAATACACCATCAAGCTCCTAGGCAAATTAGGTACCACATCTAAGTCCAAAAGGAAATTCCTGAACCATACAGCCTCCTTGGCAGCCTCAGAGGCCGCCACGTACTCGGCCTCCATGGTGGAGTCTGTAATGCATTTCTGCTTTACACTCCTCCATATAACGGCTCCACCTCCCAAAGTAAAAACATCTCCCGAGGTTGATTTCCTCTTATCCCTATCTGATTGGAAATCTGAATCAGTATATCCCAAAGGAAATGGATCTGAGGCCTTGTAACTTAACATATACTCCTTAGTCCTTCTCAGGTACTTGAGTATAGTTTTTACTGCACTCCAATGTTCCTGACCTGGGTTCGACTGATATCTACTAACCATGCCTATAGCAAAGCAGATGTCAGGCCACGTACATAACATAGCATACATTAAGCTTCCACATGCTGAAGCATAAGGAACTGCTTTCATGCTCTCTATATCCTTAGGTGTCGAAGGACACTGCTTTTTAGATAGAGCAACTCCATGCTTAAAAGGTAAAAAACCTTTCTTGGAGTTCTGCATGTTAAAACGAGCTAATACTTCATCAATGTAGGGCTCTTGAGATAAAGCCAACATCCTTTTCTTGCGATCCCTTATAACTTTGATCCCAAGGATGTATGCCACTTCACCTAAGTCCTTCATGTCAAATTGTTTGAATAACCATGCATTTACTGATGACAACATCTCAACATTGTTTCCAATGAGTAAAATATCATCTACATATAGTACTAGAAAAACCACTGCATTACCTTCACTTCTCTTCTACACGCACGATTCGCTTGGACTTTGATCAAATCCATATGACTGGACTGCCTGATCAAAACGAATATTCCAGTCTCTAGAAGCTTGTTTAAGTCCATAAATAGACCTCTTAAGCTTACATACCAGATGCTCTTGGCCTTCCTTAATGAATCCTTTTGGTTGCTGCATATAGATGGTTTCTTCAAGACTTCCATTAAGAAAAGCTGTCTTGACATCCATTTGTAAAATCTCATAATCGAGATGAGCTGCTATAGATAAAAGAATATGGATTGACTTAAGCATGACTACTGGTGAAAAGGTTTCCTCATAATCGATACCTTTTTTCTGAGTATACCCTTTCGCAACAAGTCTTGCTTTCCAGGCTTTCACCTTTTTATCTAATCCCCTCTTTTTCTTGTAGATCCACTTACATCCAATAGGTTTTATACCTTTGGGTGATTCCACGAGCTCCAAGACCTGATTAGAATACATTGATTCTATCTCAGATTCCATCGCCTTTTGCCAAAGATCTGCATCTTTGTCTTGTACTGCCTCTTCGTATGTACGGGGATCATCATCATGTTCACCAGGGACCAAGTCTGAAGACTCTCCCAAAAACATGAATCTATCAGGCTGTTGAACAACCCTCCCACTACGACGAGGCACTAGTGCGGTATTAGTGACAGGTTGTACATTATGTTATGGTTGTTCTACTTGTACTACAGCTTCATGGGTATTATTTGTCTCTCCCACTAGTTCCTCTAAAATGACACTACTCATGGGTTTGTGATTCATTATATATTCCTCCTCTAAGAATCTTGCATTGGTGCTAACAATGACATCCCGATTCTTCGGACTATAAAATAAATATCCTTTCGTTCCCATGGGGTAGCCTACAAACAACCTTACTTCTGTATGAGATTCTAACTTAGTCGCGTTCTTGTTCAGCACATGTGCTGGACAACCCCATATTCGAATATGTCTTAGACTCGGTTTATCCCCGGTCCATAATTCTAAGGGGGGTTTTAGGAACCGACTTAGAAGGTACTAAGTTCAGAAGATAAGTTGTTGTCTCTAAGGCATGTCCCCAAAATGACTTGGGTAAATCCGAATAAATCATCATCGATCTAACACTCTCTAAAAGAGTTCGGTTCCTTCTCTCTGCTACACCATTCTGCTGGGGTGTGCCTGGTGCGGTTAACTGGGATTCTATCCCATTTTCTGATAAATATTCCCTAAATTCTCCAAGCAAGTATTCGCCGCCACGATCTGATCGTAGTGACTTGATACTTTTATTAAGTCACTTCTCCATTTTAGCTTTGTACTCTTTGAACTTATCAAAGCACTCAGACTTACGGTGCAACAAATAAACGTACCCATATCTAGAATAATCATCAATGAAAGTGACGAAATATTCATAACCACCTCTTGCTTGGATATTCATGGGTCCAGATAAATCAGAGTGAACCAATTCTAACAGTTGTTTGGCTCTATTCCCTTTTGCCTTGAAAGGCCTATTAGTCATTTTACCTTCCAAGCAGGATTCACAAATTGGAAATGGCTCCACTGCTAATGAGCTTAAAGGCCCGTCTACTACCAGTCTTTGAATCCTCCTCAAGTTAATATGACCTAATCTCAAGTGCCAAAGATATGTTTGGTTCAAACTAGAAGGTTCCTTTCTTTTAGTAGAGTTAGAAGATGTGTTGTTCAATTCCCTAAATTACAGTTGCAGTGCAGGTTGACTAGGATTAATTATATACAAATTGTCTTGTAATGTACCAGAACATATAATTCGTTTATTCATCATAATAGAAACATTACGATCCAAACAAACATTATAACCATCCAAAGCAAGTTTAGAAACCGAAATTAAATTCCTTCTAAAAGAAGGTACATAAAGACAATTGTTCAAAACCAAAATCCTATCAGAACCAAAAGATAAATGAATAACTCCTACTGCAACTACTGCTACTTTCGTAGCATCTCCCATGAACACGTATATCTCACCATCTCTAAGCATTCTGGATAGTTGGAACCCCTGCATAGAATTACAAATATGATCAGTGGCTCCTGTATCTACACACCAAGTGCTCGTAGATATAGCCGCTATAAATGTTTCTGTAACTAGAGAAAGAGACATACCAGTATTGTTTGTCTTCTTAGGAAGAGGACAATCCTGTTTCCAGTGACCTGACTGTTTGCATCTGAAGCACTTTCCCTTAGGCTTTTTTACACCACCCTGAACTCCCACTGCCTTCACAACTTTCTGTGTCTGAGCCTTTTTCTTCTTCTTAATACCTTTCGACTTAGAGGAAGAACCTTTCTCAGCCACATTCACTTGAACACTCTGCCGAAATAATCCTTTAGTTGCCTGAAGTTCTGTCAGCAGTTCCGCGAGACTATACTGCCTCTTGTTCATATTGTAATTCAAGCGGAACTGCTCAAAACTCTTGGACAAGCTCATAAGGATAATGTCAATCTAGGTTTCCCCGTCAAGTTCAGCACCAAGGATCTCTATCTCATTCAGATGCGACATCATCTTGAGAACATGATCCCTTACAGGTGTGCCTTCAGCCATCTGAGTGTTCATTAAAGCCTTCATGGCTACTTGCCTAGCATCCCTATTCTGATCTCCAAAAAGTTCCTTGAGATTAAAGAGCATATCCGAAGCAGTGGCCATAGACTGATGCTGATGCTGCAAAACACCTGACATTGCTGCCACAATGTAACATCGCGACATCTCATCAGCCTTAATCCACCATTTATAATACTCTTTCTCATCTTCAGGAGCATCAGCAGCATGCTGTTCAGGCTTGGGTTCATAAGTGCAAAACTTGTACTCCTCAGCAGTCAACATAATGTCCAAATTTCGTTTCCATTCAATATAGTTAGGTCCGGTAAGTTTGTTATCCTTAAGTATGGTGAATAGTGGATTAAAGCCCATTTTATCCTGAGAATCATGCATAAAAACATCACATAAATAATGGTGCATTAATTATTAAGATCTAAATTATTAAAATTTAATGCACTAACATCTAAACACCATAAGCTTATGGTACGCCACGATGTGTGACATGTATACCACTTAATTTTGTTTAAATGTTACTTCGGTCCTATTACTAAACAATATGCCACGTTGTGGTGGACTATATTATTTTTCATAGCTAAGTGTATACCATCATCAAATCTTAAATTATTCGAAATCTATGGAACTTGGTACGCCACGATGGGTGGCGTGTATACCTTCCAATATTCGTAATTTTGCCTTGAATAGAATACTTCAATTCAATATTCATCAATGGTTTGATTTCCAGGTAGTGGAGGAGTCACATCGGTCTCGCTTAAAACCCACAGCCTTACAAGTTCGATGAACCCGTTTTTGACAAAATCGCCCCAAATCAGAATAAAGAAAATCCGTATTTATTCCTTTTTAAAATTTATTAATTTAAGAAGTTTGTTCTAGTAATTTCTATAACATTCTAGACACCACAAATTACATGTCACGATGGGTGACGTATATATAATTTATATTCGTCTTTATGTTAAATTACCTACAACCAATAATGGAGACCATGAGATTTAATTTCATATTAATTCCCTCTCCCACTTAGATTTTTTTTATTAAAATTGAGAAATTTTAAAATTAAATGGGGCCCTATAATGTTATAATTATGTCTAATCATGCATTCAAAATACACACATAATTTTAGCAACATATAACATTTAATTAAAACAATAAATAAATTTTATGTTCATCTCGTCCTAATTAAGTTAAACATGCAATTTTAAAAGAATTACACACATAATTAACGACACAGATAATCAATAAATTAAAGTAATAATTAAAATTTAATGAAAAAAATTAAAATAAATTTTCCACTATTATGGCCCTTGAAAAAAAATCCAGCTCTAAAAAAAAATCTGCCACAAGCGCGCCCCGACGCCCCCAGCAGCCCCAGCAGTCCCAGCTACCGCAGCAGCCCCAGCAGCCCCAGCAGCCCCAGCAGTCTCAGCTGCCGCAGCAGCCCCAGCGCGCGCACGCCTGTTGCTTTTCTGTGAGTTTTGTTTTGATTTTGTTCGATCCAAACATCAACAGCAGCCCCTTGTAATCGCACAGCGGAACAAAAAACTACCGGAATTGATTTCCGATCGTACATAACTATTACAAAATACCCGGAACAATTACAAAAAAAATAGATCTAATACAAAACTAATTTTGTAAAATCTATTCTAACACGATCAACCCTCGTGTAAATTACAACCACGATTAAACCACGTGGAAACCAAAACAAAAATTAACCACGATTAAACCACGTGGGATCCAAACACATAATTAAAATATACATGGCCATAATAGTGGATTAACAACCTGCATCAAAACCAATACAATCAAAACACTATATACACGCATATATAATTATGACATGGACATTATATCATAAAACGTAGAACCCATTACCAGGCTCTTGATACCAATTGTTGGGAACCACGGACTTAGGGTGTTACTACGTTTTACGATAAAGATTATGAAAAGAGGATTACGTTGTTAATTGTTGATTCCACGCTCTTCTATTGTATGCCCAAATTCCCTTGAGCGAAGTGTGGCCTCCGTCTTCTCAAGTTATCCTCTCTTCTTGCTCCTTGGTGGCTACAATATATTTTCACACAATTCCAAGCAAGAATAGAATACGAATATATATAGGCTACAATAGGGACCATGGATAATTAGGTTGGGCCTTCTAATTACATCTTGAGCCTAGCCTAATGTAATTAAATATTAATTCAATCCACTAAAGAATTAATATTTGCACTACCTTTCCTAATACCGTAATTTAATTAATTCGGTTCCAATATTATTTGCTTATTAAATTCCCCATGTTTAAAATATCATATGTCCATTAATTAAATAAATTACTGATAATTTATTTAATTAATATCTTTTATCCTTGATCATCCACTCAACCTTTATTTAATTATGCCAGAATAAATTCCACCTGCAGGGTTTCACATAATTAAATCTTTTTGAGCTTTCAAGGGGACATGATTAACCCGAATATTATCAGGACATGGATTCCTTCAATAAATGATATCCACCATGTATATAATTCCATCACCCAAAATATAATGATATAATTCAAACGAATTATTTCATATATAAATCAAAGCATGTAAATAATATACACGTGTCAATTACTATTTCCGGATTAAGAACCTAAGCATTAATAATAACATAGAATCTTAGTTCTCCTTCTTAATCAGTATTAAGAGAACAATTCTAAATTTGATCCTGTTCAATATACACAAAGTATACTAGTATTATTTATTAGTCAATATAAACTAATCTAAATAATACTACAGCCATACCAGTGGATTGTCCAACACCACCTGTGCTGTGAACCTTATTATATTATATAACCGTATTTAACAATCTAATATTCTGTATCCCATTTGATACTAGATTGTTCACAATATATAATATTAGACAACATGTAAACATTCAAATGATTCTCAAATAAACTGGCCAGAAATAAATGTACATACTTCAAATAAATATTTTCAGTATACAGTAACAAATCAGAGATAATTGTAAAGCTCTACAAGGCAAGTACCCCTGACCATTCTTTTGTGGTTCAGTATAAATGAATAGCTGGTGTTTTATTCTCGTAACGGAACATAACGTTTTAAGTTACATATCCCCTGTATTTGAAAATGTTGTTTAAAAATATATTTTGGGGAAAAGTAACTTCTGAAAGCACCTATCTCTAAACATTATTAAAATGAAAAGAAGTTTTGAACAGTATGCTGTGACAGAATGGTTTTAAAAAGAGATAAGTGATAGTGATTTTGGAAAGCTGGATAAAGAGAATATTTTGATCCAACTATGTCGTGGAAAGTTTTGGTCCACCTATATCATGGAATATTTTTATCCACCTATATCGTGGAATGTTTTGATCCACCAATATCATAGAATTTGGAAAAAGGTAAAAAGGGAATTCAGTTAATCTATTGGAGTTGCGTAAGAGGCCCGTTATTCGGTAACGGCCCAGCAGGTGGTGGCGTAAGAGGCTAATTCGGTTGAACGCTCGGTTTAACCGATTAGTCCAGAATAGGGGAAGACCTACCTCATCTTCCCAGTTCCGGAACACATTTTTTATTGTTGACGGCCTTTAGTCGCTGTCTGGTGATTATAGACTGATCAAATATCTTCACCCGTTGAACGTCCTATAGATTTGATTGATTCAATTTTGAAACTGTTTAACAAATCAACTTGTTTGAAACAGATGATTTGGAAGTGAGATAGCATGCTAAAATTTAACTCTGGTATTTATACACAGCACACGACTGATGTTATGGTTTTATAAAGCATGCTAGTTTTGAATATCCAGTTTATGAATGTTTACCTTGCTTCTGTAAACGAGCTATGATTTCTGTTCCTATCACTGTTTTATCATAAATTGCCTTAGATGTTATTCATATAGTAGTACTGCTGAGAAACTGATTGCTCACCCTTGCAGAATGTTTTGTATATATATATTGCAGATGCCTAGGAGATTCTTCCGTGGTAGTCAGGGAAGAGTTTCAGTTCCTCCCGTATGAGGCTCCTCTGAGGTAGTTGTGTGGGACCAGAGATGGTCTGTTGAGTTGCTGTATTCAATTAGTTGCATCAAGATTGCTTATAATAAGTTGGTTTTGTAGTAGTTGTAACCTAAGTCATACTTAAACCTGGAAAAGATCTTGGTAATGGGGTCGTGTTTACATTTTATCATTAAGCCCCCTTAATTATTTGGATCATTGTTAACCTCCCCAGAGTTCAAATCTGACCCCGGGGTTGAGGCCGTCACAGAAGGGAACTTTGATCTTTATGCTAAATTCTTTGGATCATTGTTTAACTCCCCAGAGTTCAAATCTGGAACCCTCAAAAGGAAACTAACAACTTGTATATTATGACTCGGATTCATCTGACGAGTCTAACGAGGATGGGGATTTTCGAACTCCCATTGCACCACTTGTGACCTCTTTAAGGATGGCTAAGGTGATTTTCCTTGTAGGTACAACTAGATTTTGGAGCTATGAGAGAAGTGATACACTTGTGATAATGAGTGTAAACACGAGTGGAGAGAAACATGAAACATATGTGAGGTACACCAAACAGAATCATACACTCACCGTGAGAAAGAAAGAAAAACACCATATCCCATTCCATATCCCTAAACATGGTTCTTGATACTTCGGGTCTCGAATCTGTTTATGATTGGAATCTAACTCCTAGGACCTAACATTTACATATTGGATTAGAATACTCTGGGACCTAACAATTGGTATCGGGACATAACAATTGGTAACAAATGGTGATCTCACATTTGGGAGGTATAAGGAGTTGGAAAGATTGCTGAACATGATGATCAACAGTGAAGTAATTCTTGCAGCATTTAGAGGGACATGGTTGATCATACTCTGACTTGTTATTTCTTTTGGAGGGTTCCTCAACTAAGAGGGAGAAATAGCAGGCAGGAGGAAAAAGGTAAAGCACATGTACATCACATAACATCAGAATAAGTGGTTCATCACTATTCATCATAAGGGGAGAAGCTATTTTCCAAAAAGGGAGTACCATTGGTTTTTATCTACGGATCCTATTGTACGGGAGAGGTGGTAAACGAAAGTGATCTCCTTTAAGGAGTAGGTTCTCATAAGGGGAGAAGCAAGAGAGATATGTGCTTCTCAACAGGAAATGTGGTGGTACAAAAGAAGTTGCTGATGATTACCTCAAGACTGAAAAGTATTATCTGGCAGAGATTTGAAGAACCAAGGAAATGAAGATAAAACTACTTGAAGATCAGTTCAATGCTAGAGGAATAAGCATCTTTTATTTCAGTTACTCAAGATATATGGAAATGCAGAATTTGATCCAGAAAAATAGTAGCATTATTTATAAGTCTTGGTACTTTACTTTTTTCAAGTTATTAGTTGAGTTATCCTCACTATTTAATTTGTTTGTTAGGTTTAACAATCAAATAAGGGGAGATTGTTGGTGAGACTGCGTAGCTGTATGAATAGTTACAAGATAACTCATCATGAGAACAACACTAGAATAGGACAAGTTAGTAATACTATGTCTACACAAGAAATGAAAAAAAGGCAAACATAAAGAATCAGAAGATTAGAAGAAGGCTTGAAGTCTATTTACTAATCATTGAAAGAAGTTCATTAATATGATCATGCCTCAGTGAAGAATAAAGATTAAAGACTTTCAGGGTTTCAGAAATGATGAAGATTCAGTGTATAAGTGTCAGAGGAAGATTTCAGTGTATTGGCATTGATTGAAGATAGACAGTGTATGGAGCATAGGAATCTGAAGAATTGAAGACAGGGTATATACAAAGGTTAAAGAAGACAACTGTAGTATTGAAATTATACTCACTGACAAGAGTTCATTTATATGATCAAGCATCGGTAAAGAACAAAGAATGAAGTATTTAAAATTGTAGTAGCAATGAAGACGTTGTCTAAAGTATCAGAAAGGATTCCAGTGAAAGTACAGTTGTTTATTGATAGTCAGTG
This sequence comes from Apium graveolens, assembly GCF_009905375.1. NCBI lineage: Eukaryota > Viridiplantae > Streptophyta > Magnoliopsida > Apiales > Apiaceae > Apium > Apium graveolens. Next base: position 27,690,027 of record NC_133649.1, on the reverse strand, counting down.
TTTGAAGCGATAAAGTTGTTGCAAGCTCAACAATGTAATCAAGGCTATAATACGAAGACCTGAATCGAGGTTAGTCGTCTGTGAACCAGACCAGTTGCACTAGGTGTCAACAGCTTGTGAAAGGAATCTGGGTATTATTTACAGAAGAATTGTTAAGTTGAGGAACGTACTTGGATTGAACGTATATCAGTCAAAGTACGAGAGGAGGTGCACAGGGTATGCAGCTAAACAGTTAGAGGGAGTGGCCTGGTTTAAAGTTTAATTGTTAAATTAAATAAATTTATTTAATGGACTTTAATATAATTTATTTAATAAACTTAAAATGATTTATTTTATAAACTTTAAATAAGTTTATTTTATAAATCTAAATTAGTTTATTTATATAAGTTATATTTAAGTTTATTTTATAAATTAATTTAGTTATAATTTAAACTTAAATAAAAGAAAAAGAAAAGAAAAGAAAAACAAAAAAACAAGAAAAAGAAAAAAAAATAAAAACAAAAACAAAAAAAATAAAAACAAAAACAAAAAAAAGAAAAAGAAAACAAAGAAAAAGAAAAAAGCAAATCAAATAAACAAAAAAAGGTAACCTTGCAACCAAATAGTCGCAGGTTGACAAACCAGGCAACTAAAAAGCTTAGTCGCAAGTTGAATAAACAAAATGAAAAAAATCCAAGCTTTGTACTAGTTTATTTACTAGTCACAAGTTAGAGATCCCTGGTCGCAAGTTGCAAGAAAATGTACTTGCCGCAAGTTACTCCTCAGCCACAATTTTATTGTACTATCAATTAAATTGTGTGGTTCAATTTTAGCCACAAATTTTAATTGACATAAAGTCTACACAAGCAGCAGAAGCATTCAGCAATCAAGATTGTTTTGTTCATCTTCTATCCCAAAGAGCTGGTGAAAATAGAAGCAAAGAAAAATAGAGGAGACACACACTCAGATCTATATCTGTTATTTTTCTCATCGGAGTAACGTTATAATGCCTGATTTACCTCTTGTATATTCATAGGGGCATTATAATTGTTACTCAGTAATTAAATCCTTATACAAACATAAGCTAGAACATTGTATAGGATTTAATTTTTTGATCTTTGTAGAAGCTAGGAACTTTTTTGTTCTTAGATTGTAGCCAGTTAATTTATTTATCGGAGTGTACCAATACCCCTCGAGGATTATATATGAATACATACTTCCCCGAATATCTTGTGTTCCTCGTTTTCACTACAAGAACCAGGTCAAAAGACATCTGTTACAAACCGATGTTAAAAGTTTTTACAAGCGATGTCTTTGCATGTGTAGAGAAAGGTCCAAAATTTTAGACATCGGTTATGGACCGATGTCTAAGATAAATATAGACAACGGTTTTAGATAACAAACTGATGTCTTTTTCTTATTAGCTTACATTTTAACTCATGATCACCAGTTCAATATAGTAATATATTGCAATTTATATCACTTTAAGCATATGACATGCAAGGGAAAAAAATATAAAGACAATATTTTTTTAAAGTAAACTTTGTAAATAGGCACCTTTGACGTCATTTTTTATGAGTGATGTTAATGACTCTCTTAGGCATCGGTTTTTTAGGCATGCTCAATATATATCGTTGTTATTTATGTAAGATCACATAGTTATCTTCTAGTTACATGATGTTAAACATGTCAAAAAACATCAGTTATTTTCTTAAAAACTGATGTATATTTACAATTTAAACATGCCATTTTATTAATTAACCGTTGTCTTTTATCATTAACAACATCAGTTTTTGTTTGTAAATTCTAGACCTGTTGTTAGGTAATTAATAAATGAACCCCTGTGTTTGTATAAATATGAACCAAAAATAAACCAAAACAATGGCAACAATACCAAAAGACAATCTTAATACCAGAAGGCAATCTTAATACCAGAAGGCAATCTTTTAACATCTGGTTGCACAACGTACTACTTACATCCAAACATAGAACCAAAACCAAACACCAGTTTTAACACCAACACCAAACTGCTACATATCAAATGCCTACCGATCTCCAAAAGACCAACACCAAACTCCATCCTAACAACGACCACAAACATACCAAAAGTACCAATAATAGTTTCAAAGATCGATTAAGTAATGAGATGAAAATAAGAGCTAGTAATCCTAGATACATAGCTATTATATCTTATCTTGGATATAAGCAAGCGCCTCGATACGGACCACATCCAGCTCCTCCATTTTATAAGACTTTCGACTCTTGTTGGCCCACTGAAATTTGTAACAAACCAGCTATAAACAATTAGGCCAAATCGACAAAAACTAAACTTAGTAACAACTATATTGGTAAAATTGCATCAACACACCAAACTATATATATTTTAGTGATAAAAGTCATTTCTTTATCCTCGATTATATCTTTCATGTATCGCATAACAACGTAACCACATTCGGGGCCACCTGGTTGCTTAGGATACCCCTGAAAAATATTATACCTTCAACAACAAACAAAAAAATCTTACAACTCACTCACTGATTCATGGAGTCTATAAAATACTTACGACCAGATTTTTAATCTTTCGAACAATGTTTCCCCTTCCGGTCTGAGCATTGAAAGTCTTCATTGCACTGTAGAGACATATATTATCATGTAATAAGAAAAAATCAAAATTAATGAAAATGTTTAAATTTGCAAGTAATGTAATGATTTTACCTTAATAATGGTTTTTGCAAGTGAGGAAAATTTGTTGGATGAGACAAAGGATTCAAGATAAAAATATCACCCGCCCAAATTACGATCAAAATCCAATGATAACTAATATGATAAAAAAATAAACAGCGGTCAAATTGAGCAGACTAAATAAATATTTAATGTCCTAAATAGGCTCTCAAAACTTACTTAAAGTTATACGGCATCAAAAAGACGCGATCATATCCATCTGTCAACCGCTGAACAAAATATCTTTCAAATTCTTTATTAAGGGTAAATGTGGCCCCAGGATCGAAAAAAGCAAACATATCCAAATCATTATTCGCAAGAACCACACCGTGCAGGTACCTATATATATTAATAAATATATCAAAAAAAAACACAGTACTGTACAACATTAATATGCAGAATGACTATAAAATGGCAGGGGGACAAAACTTACGACATATGTGCAGATATTGCAGCTTGGCCAATCTCTTCAAATTTTAACAAAGCGATTAAATTCTCATGCAATATATAGATAACTCTTTCGCAACCAAACACCTCAGTATCACATGGAATTACAATAGAGTCCCCGGTCTCTTTCATAATTGTTATTGCATGTTTATACAAAAGGTTAAAGCCTTTTGGAACAGAGTCTGCTACCTCCACTTCTTTAAACATAGAAACTGGCCTTTGCAACTGATTTTTCTTTTTTTTTCTTCTCCGAGAATCCTTCCTTTCTATTATTCTGCAAACAATTAATCAAAACATGAAGGACTCCATTTCATCCGTAAATTTTAGAACTTAAATAGGGAAAAATGATAAAAGTAAAGATTTATACCACAAGGGATGATACTATGATCTAGTCTTGAGGCCATGAAACCGTAGAATCAATCGCTTGTCTCACAGTCTCTAGTTCAGCTTCTATGGGCACAGGAAGCAAGGCATCTGGCTGAATGGCTCCATCCACCGAGACGCGAACATGTCCAGGCTACATAGGCACTCTATGAACTGCAAAATTCACTGGATCATCAAATATCATACCAAATGCAACCTTGTTTTTTATGTTGTCCACTGACAGCTTACAGGATCGTGGAGCCTGCATTCATATAATATTGTCAATTTCTTAATTTTCATGTATAGTGTTGTCAATGGACATTCATCTATATATATACGTGTGTGTGATATACAGACAATGCATAACATTTTACCTTCTTTTCAGGTGAAGGAGGTTCCTCGCCAACATATTCAATTTCATCATCAATATTCATCTCTTTCATCTTTGTTAAAACACATGCTACTTTAACTCCTTCCTTGGGTCCTGCTTTCTCTTGAAATCTTGCATTATCCGACAATGGAGAGCCCGTAAGATTAGATGCACTAATCAGAGACTTAAGCTCAGCCATCTCCTGCTTTGTTCTCTTCATCTCCTGTTTTGTTCTCTCCATTTCCTGCTTTGTTCTCTCCATCTCCTGTCTTATTCTCTCCATTTCCTCATCCCTTTGACGGTCACGGGCTTCCAGCTCAGTCTTGGTAGTTCTACATTTTTTTTTCTTTTGGTAAATCGAACCATAGTTTGGTGTTGACATAGCTTCCCACTCCTCGAACTCTGCCCGAATGTTCAGGAGTTTCAAGTGCTCTAGCTAATACGTCATCACTTCCGGATGGTTGAAATTCACCTCTTTCCCTCATCTCCAATAAATTATCCTATATATCAACACCACATACATTTAAAAGGCAGGCATAAGTTCAGATAACTCATTAATAAAAACATAACAAAATTAAAAAAAAAACAAGCCACAAAGTCTATATCTTACAATTCTTTTCATCACAACAGCCAAGTCGGGATCAACCACTATACATTCCTTCGTCATGCGCGCCTTCTTCCAGAAAATCGCACGATCAGGTTTTTCTCCGAGCTTCAACCATCCTGCTTTCACCTGATCAAAATAGAGGAGTTTACATAATCATATTGAAAAAATGGAAATTACAATAACAGTAAGGGTTTTCTTACTTCTTCTTCCAAACCAATGTACCCTTTCCTGGACGTCTGATGCGGATACTTCTGTTGCATCACTCTTTCACTATGTGATTTGCAAAGTTACTGAAAAAATTAATAGACAATATTATATAATATTAAATAGAATCACATAAGCAAAAAAGCATAATACCGTCGACTGTTCAGTGATCCTCTGAGCAACAAATTTCTTCAAGTCTCCCTTCAAGGGAATTACATAATCAGTAGTCAATTCAGATTTGAATTGTCTCCACTTGGTACTAGCTGACTTGAGAACAAGCGACTCGCATTCCTTAGGAATTTTAAATTCATTCTGAAACAATAAAAACTATAAATTAAGAACTGTAGGACTTATGAAAAGGTAGTTTTCTTATTTTGTTAAATTTTACCTAAATATCTTTCCATAACTTATTTTTTAATTCACGTTTGACAAATGGCCAACTTTTAATATCGATCGGAATCATAGTCATAGCCAACATTCATATGTAGGACTGCAAAGTGTGCCTAACTCTTCTAATAGGAACTTCAATGTAGTTGCATCTAACATTAAACTTCTTGCCCTGGGCCTTTTTTATCACCAGTTTAGACATGGTTGAAGGACCTCGAGTAGCTCCATATCTCTTTTTTTCCGATTCAGTAGTAGTCACTGTTGTTGGTACAGAATCTGACTGCAGATCAAGTTGTGTTGCTTTTCCACCATCAGCCTGAGTATTTGTTTCCATAACCTCCACTGCCGACTGATTGCCTTCTCCAGGATTGCGGCCTTTCTTGGATTTAATTTTCTTAACTCTCGTATTTTTAGGTGCCATTCTTTTGCTTCTATCTGTGAAAAATAAGAACAAAATGAACACTAAATTAAAATCAGAACAAAAGGCACACTAAAATAAAATCACAACTAAATGTAGGTGAAAAACTATAAAATGCACACTAAAATAAAATCGGAACAAAATGCACACTAAAATAAAATCGCAACAAAATGTAGGTGAACAACTATAAAATGCACACTAAAATAAAATTGGAACAAAATGCACATTGAAATAAAATCGCAACAAAATGTAGGTGAACAACTATAAAATGCACACTAAAATAAAATTGGAACAAAATGCACACTAAAATAAAATCGCAACAAAATGTAGGTGAACAACTATACAATGCACACTAAAATAAAATCGGAACAAAATGCACACTAAAATAAAATATAATATTATAAAAACAACAAACTGAAATATAATATTATAAAAACAAAAAACTGAAATAGTTCACATAACTTATATAAAGAGCTACATTGTTTGGCTGACTTTTTAAGCCAAATTCCCTTAATGTTCTTTCTACAATGACTAAAACTATGCTCAGCGGCATCAACATCACAAATAGGTATTATCGAACAGAATGGAGGATTTTTCAAGACCGTGTCTCCTAAATCATCTTCGTTATACACATCATGATAATCTCGTGTCGTAGAGGTTAATACAACAGACCATTTAGCATCAACCAGATCTTCTACATAAAAAACTTGCTTCACATGGTCGACAGACACATATTTATCCTTCTTGTGTCCTTGTCGGCTGAAGTCCAAAAGTGTGAATCCTAGATCATCTACCTTAATTCCTCTTTCATTCTCTGCCCACTTACACAAGAACAAAGGGGCTTTGAATTCATGATAATCTAACTCCCAGATATCTAAGATGATTCCATATAATGTCATATCGCTCTCTACCAGATTCAAATCCTTGGCGCTTGAGACTTGGACCGTCTTGGCCACTAAAGACACGCCACTAAAGACACGCCACTATTCTGGACAATTCTCGAATCATCTCGCTCCTTTATGAAGTATCGGACCCCGTCGGCTACATACCCTTCATATGTGAGAACAGAATATGATGGTTTTCCTGCCAACCATCTTATCATTTCAGAAACACCTTGAAAATTTTCCATCAGTTCATTATTAACCTGCACATATTGCTCGAAAAAAATGACACTATTGACAAGGACAGTACCATGATAAAAATACCAATAAAAGGACAATGATGAAACTTACTTTTTCTTCAAACCAATCAGCAAATAGTCAATTGTGTTCAGCCATCATCCATTGAACACTTTTTCTTTTTCCTCGATAAAGTCTTTCAAGATGCTCTTTGTGCATCCTAATACAATGCAAATATTAAATAAAATGATAATTTCTTGTTATAAGAAATAAAATGCAGTACAAGTAATAGCTAGATGGACTTTCAAAATATAAGGATAAACTTCAGAGTTATTTAAAAGGAATGTTAGATGTGCTTCATCTCGCTCTGTTTCTTCAATTGATTTCACTTTTGCAGCAGATAATGGGCCCGAAAGCTTACTTTTTTCCTTTAGAAGGCCTGCAGTGCCACTCTGTCCAACAAACTCTGAGCAGAATTCAACTGATTCTTCTTTTATATAGCTTTCCCCCAAACAACCTTCTGGAAAATAACGGTTTCTTACATAACTCTTTAACACTTTATTAAACCGCTCAAATGGAAACATCCATCTATAGAAAACCGGTCCACATAAACGTAACTCTCTAACCAAGTGGACTGTTAGGTGTATCATTACATCGAAAAATGAGGGAGGGAAGATTTTTTCCAGCTCAAACAAAGTCACTATTACATCTGACTGCAATTTATCCAGTTTTGAGACATCTACAACTTTGTTGCACAATGAGTTGATAAAGAAACACAACTTAATTATGTTGATTCTAACATTCTTTGGGAGAACCGAACGAATGGCAACAGGGAGCAACTGTTAGAGGAGGATGAGGCAGTCATGGGACTTGAGCCCGTACATCTTTAAATCATAAACTTCCTCTTCATGCATAGCCATGGAGGAAGATTATAAGTTACCAATACCACTGGCGAGAAGATATATCAAGAAAAGTGACGTTTACCTGCAAGTAATTTATCTACTAATATATATTGGTAGGTAAAAATGAGTTTTAACTACTAATACATAAATGTTAAGGCTATGGGTAGACAAAAGTTAAATTTGTTAGAATCATGATTTACTGGCGAATTATAATTTCATAGGTCGCAATAATTGAGTTTACTTTTTATGATCCAAAAGTGTTTGAATTTATTATGACATTTGTTTGTTGAATAAAAAGTTATTTATATGTCTAAATTAATCACATCTGTCAAGTTAAAAATATATGCACGATACTTAAAATCAATTCTTCTGTACATCATTTTCTTCTCGTGTCTTACCATAATTTTATACAGATGGGAAATTTTGTAGCATCATTTTTTATTTTTTCTTAAAAGATGACGTGACAAGTTATTCCTTACCAAATTATGCCCTCCCCCTTCACTTTTATCCTTCTCCTGCGTAAGCGCTTCAACTTTGATCAATGAAAATTTTGAAAAAGTGTATTTGTTTCATTAGTAAGTACATATTTAAGTTACAAGAGGACAAATTCATCCAATCCTATTTGAATTATAAATTTTAGCTTCTAATTGTAAAAAATATTCATGATCGTATTAAAAATACATATGATTAGTACATTCATCATGATTTAGATACAAAATCTATTTTAACTTTATTTCTTCAAATCGTTTCACAGATTTTGATTTATATTAAAAAAATATTATTAAAATTGTCCTAGACAAATGATACTGAGCCTTTTAAAAAATCCCAAAGTGGATAATCAGTCTACATAAGAAGTTTACATATATATAAAAATAAAATATTAAATTGTTTAATTAATAAATAATCTACTATTTGTTAAAAATAATATTTTATTCGAAAATCTGGGTAAGACCGAGAGTCCTTTTTTTAAAAAAGGGTCCGATAGAAATTCTCGTGCTTGGATTCCGCCGTATTTGCCCGATACTAAGCACAGGCTACATGCCTACAACTACTACACTTTGGATAATTGGATAATAGTAACAAGACTAACAAGTACCAACTCACCATGCCCGGATTTGCCGGTAACCACGTATGCTGCTCAAATCTTGATTATTTTGAATTCAGTAATACTCCGTACAAAGTCTCCTTTTATTTTCGAAAGATTAATTTATTTTGAAATTTGTTGATCTAAAAAAATATTCTTAGAAAAAATTTCTCAAAAAAAAATAAGCTAAAAAAATTCCCGTTATTTTGTTATTATGGAAAATATGTACTTTTTCCGTTACACTGAATTCTTTATATTGGGGGACGGGGTATCGGTATGCATGGAACACGACATGAAAAATGAGGTAAGTAAATACGAAAATACACGACATGAATGAATTAACAATCAATTTTGTGTTGGGTAATTCAATAAACGACACGAAAAGGTACACGAAACGAGAATACACGACACGAGTGAATTGACATGTATAGTAAGAATAGTTTATTTTGGAAAAAAATCTTGTTTTGAAAAGCTTAAGTGTGTTTCCATAAATTAATAACTTTTAAAATAATTCAATTCAAATGAACTATAATGATTATCAAAAATTGTACTAGTGATACTAAAAATTAATAGGGATACACGTAGTTATTCTAAAAATCTTATACTGTAAACAAATATTCCATATTTTAAAATTTGTAATGATATTGTAGTATTATATTTAAACAGAATTTTAAAAATCTCGCTATGAGTCATGTTAGCCTTGTTTGATTACTAAACTATAATGCTTTATTATAGTTCTAAAGGTCGGCAATTAATTCATCGCTCTCGAATATGTCATTGAACTCGTGAAGCGAAAATCAGATAAGAAAGTAGCCAAGCAAATCAAAAATTAAAAAAGTAATATATTTTAATTAGACAATTGAGTTAAAAATACGATTAATCTCATATTTTCTATCAAATTAAAAATTAAACAATATAAGAAATAGTTGTAACCAAGCAATTGTATCCTTTGACTCAATTCGACCTTGTTTTAATGATAATTCGGGACGGAAACTCTTAGACATTCAAATATCCCAATTTCCAAGGCAATTTTTTTATTATGGGATTTTCTATGATGTGCCATTTTTATTTGAGTTAGTGACTAATGTGTATCTTTGGGTGACTACTCCTACTTCTACTCATCACTAGAGCCGGCCAAACGGGCGGTTTAGCTCGGCACGAACGTAATTCGGCTCGTCTAATATTCGCCTAACTCGCCTCGTCACGGTCCGGTTCGTTATTCGGCACTATTCGGATATGCACACGAGCCGAGTACGATTTGTATTTTGGGAAACCGGAACCGGCCCGTAACCGGACCGGAACCGCTCGCCAGAGCTGCAGACGAATAAACAGCAGAAAAAACGAATAAAAAACGAATTAACCGGCCCATTATTCGCCAGGCCCGCCAGCTCGTGGTTATTCACGAGTCATCTGTTGCCTTGTTCTCTTTGTGAATCAGATATATTAGGAATAGTTAGCTTCTGACTTTGTGAATTAAGAATTCAAAACTTCATTACTTTTATGTCACACTATTTGCTTACAACTAAAAATCAATCAGATAATGAATTTGTTATGTTTTATATTTTATTTAAATTGTAAATATGGTTTGTTCCTTTTTTTAGAGAGGAGTTCTCTCAAATTAATTTTAACATTTTTTTAATTAATAAAATTTATAGAGGTACCGTCCTCTTTTTTCTTATTTTAATATATATTATATTTTAATACATATTAGTTTTTCAAAATCGAAAAAATAATTTAACAGAAAAAATTAAGATAAAAAAAAAAGTAAAAACAAAACATACATTATATAAAATTTGCGTACATGTGTATAAAAAAAGGAAAAAAAACAAAAAAAACAAAGTAATAAAATATAATAAGAAAAACGTGTAAAAAACAAACAAGCAGTGTGATTTGTGAACTATGTAAAGTGCACGTGCTAAACAACATGGTGAAACCGGTTTATTCGTTAGTTATTCGCCTAACCGCCTAAACCGTATAACTCGGCTAAATCGCGTGCCGTTCACGGTTGAACGCTTTTCAGGACCGGCCCGGCCTGGCTCGGAACGTAAATTTATAGGGGCTGTTCACGAATTTTATTCAACATTAACCGGCCCGTTAATTATTCGGCCCGGCACGCACGGCCCGTTCGGATGGCCGGCTCTACTCATCACTATCAATTAGCACAGATAAATAACATGTCACTGTTCTATTCTTTCCTAGACTTCTTCTGTTCGTTTTCATCCACAAAGTAGTACTCCCTCGTATGGCTTGCTCTACATAATTTTCAATAGTAATCCCTTCGAATTGAAGAAGATAATTTACTTATTTTTTCTGTCGTGTCAAATGTTCAATTTATCTTTTACATATATTAATTAAATGCTTCAGTGTATTATATATGAAAATGCCTACCAAGTGTTTGGTTAAATTACTCATCCACAAATTATGTTCAATCTGTCTAACCAATATAGAAAGAACACATTAACAATAGTATCTGGATAGGTAATTAATCTCAACAATCACCAATACATGATATGCATAATCTTTTCATGCCTAGTTATATGGGCATTAGTCTCTATTTTGTTTTTATTATTGAAGTTAACTTTATATACCTCAATTTTATAAATATTGTGTTTATTAAAAATAAGTATCTCATAAAGGTTGGTATTTTCTTTTAATTTGCAGAAGTAGCAGACGAGCACAGTTCTTAACTCTATTTAAAGAGGTTTTTGTAATTTTTCTTAATCTGTACATAGAAATTATTTATAGTTCATTTTTTTTTTAAAACAATTGCAACTGTAATTACAGTTTGATCTATTGTATGGTGACAAGGTTAATTTAAGTGCTAGTCATCGGAAAATATCATTGTTGGCTGTAGGCCCAATAAGGCCCTCAGAGCGAAGGCCCGACAAACGATTGAGCTATTGGACCGAATGCCCACCAGGCCCATAAGTCGAAGGTCCACGGAGAGTCCTAGGCCAAAGCCCATTCTTGTTCTAGACCGTTGGAAAGGAGAAGAGGCATAACGCCCCCTTTTCACTCCCTCCTTAATGATGAGTAACGTAAGGAGCAATCATGTTGAGATTGGGTATAAAACCCCTGGGAAAGTAAGACAACACACATAGATTCTCACAAACACTCTACTTTTCTTGTATTATTTACCTCACCTTTACAACCAGATTCTTATTCTCAAGCCGGAGGTGAATCGGGGTACAAACCCTCGCATTCTCTTCACTTTCATGTATCAGCCGAAGCCCCCTTCAAGGCAGCCAAAGTCTGTTCAAACACCCGAAGGAATCTGGGTGTAACATTTGGCGCCGTCTGTGGGAAATATGAGAGTTACAAGCCGAGATAACGAGAACATGACATAAATAATTCATGAGCATTCACCGCCACCTGGTTTTTCCAACAAGGGACAACCATCCACCCTAGTGGACGAAGATGGGGTCATCACATTGACTCTTGAGGAAGAGGCCTTACTCCTAAAGTTCCGGGCAGAAAAGGCCGCGGAGAAGGGCAAGGCCAAAACTGATCAAGCTGATAGGGAAGCAGAAGCCCGAGCGAAGCGAAGAGAGGCTGATGTGCTCCGGCTGAAGGCCCTGCAGCTGTAAAGAGAGGTGATTGAATTACAAGAATGAACTTTGCGGGAAGCGATACGGGCCAACGAGCCCGGCAGAACGAATAGAGATAAAAGGGAACGTAGGGTGCATGACGAAGAAGATGAGTCTGACTCTGATTCGCATCCCTGAAGGAAAAGGACCAAACAACCCTTTTCTTCTGATTCGGATGAAGAGCCCGATGGATCCCGCCTCAGGCTCAATCGTCTAGAGAAGGCCCTGTTCAGCGATAGGAGGGCCGATAGAGAATCGGTCGTGACAAAGGAAATTGATCAATATCGACCCCCCCCAGGCGAAGAAAGGCAGTTCCCAAAGATGAGCGAGTTCAGTGGGAAAAGAGACCCTGAGGACCACTGCGAAAAGTACGAATTGCTAATGATTGGGATGGGTCACAATAATATCATGTTATGTAAAATGTTCAAGACCTATCTGAAGGGGTCGGCTTCGATGTGGTATAAATCCCTCAAGCACAGGTCCATTGGATCCTACGAGCAGCTGAAGAGGAAGTTTCTGAAGTACTATTCGCACCTGTGCCGAAAGACGAAAGATACTGAAGCCCTGGTCCACTGCAGGCAAAGGGAGAATGAAGAGTTGGGGGACTGTCTCGCTAGATTTAAGGAGGAAGCAATGGGCTTCTTAACCGCGGGGCTGGACCCCTATAAAGGTAAGAAGTTTCGCTCATCTCTTTACGATTTTCCCCCAAAATCCCTGAATGATATATATGTGAGGGGCGAGAATATTCTCCGGAAAATGGAAAGTATTGGGGGATATAAGGACTCCCGTAGGGATGACCGATCAAAGTGAGCTTACAGATACGAAGGCTCAAGATCAGGCGCTGAACGAAGGGATGGTAGAAAAGAAGGAAGAAAAGAAACGGATCGGGGGGCCGAACGGTGACGAGATAGAGATTCGGCCGTATTCACCCCTTTGAATGCGCCGATCTCCAAGATTCTCTATGAGATTAAGGGAAAACCCGGATTCGTCCGTCCAGCTAAAATGAAGGTCCCAAACCACAAGAAGAACCCCGATAAATACTGTGACTATCACAGGGATAAGAGGCATAACAACTGAGTGCTAGCACCTCAAAAAGCTCATTGAACGTATGATCAAAGACGGCGAACTTAATCAGTTCGTCCGAGATCTGAGAGACAGGCTTGGGCCGAAGGAGAATCAAGAGGAGGATATAAAGGCCCAGGAGCCAGAGCGAACGGATAGGATAAGGGGCGAAGTAAAAACTATAACTGGGGGCAGCATCCTGGATAAAGATAGTAAGACAACCAAGAAGAAATACGCCCGACAAGTGTACAATCTATATATGTTCGGTCAGGAGAAGCCCCATATGCCCATGACCTTCAACACTGAAGACTATGAGGATGTCATTCACCCACACGAGGACCCTCTTATTATAAATCCTATCATCTGGCAGAATAAGATATGGAAGGTAATGGTAGATACCGGAAGTTCGGCCAACATACTGTTCCATAAAACCTACTACAAGATGAACTTGGCCGGAGAACAGTTAGAGCCCTGCAATGAGGCTCCCGTTTACGCCATTAAAGGACATCCCATTTAGTTTGAAGGAACAATCACTCTTCCAGTCCTCCTGGGAAAATTGCCATATACTGTTGAGAAGCCAGTGAAGTTCTACGTGGTTCGGATCGAGAGCACGTACAATACAATATTTGGGAGGCCCTTCTTGTCAAACTTTGAAGCGGTGAAGTCTATACCCCATCTTAAGCTCAAGTTTCCAACTGAGAAAGGGGTAGGAGAGAAATTAGGGGCGATCAGAAAACTGCCTGAATCATAATGCTGGAAGATCTTGAGAAGGATCAGCAATACGAAGGACCGGATGAAACTGGAAAAAGAAAGTGGGCCGAATCCGAGCCCAACGGAAGCCGTGAAACATTAAATATTGAGTTGGAAAATTTTGGGGTGGTTCTCTCGAGCCCGATAGCCGAACCCGCGGCGGAAACCGAAGAGGTAGAATTGTACGCCGGCCATTCAGGAAAGATGGTTCGGATCGGGAGAAACATGGGGGCAGATCTGAAGGAAAAGGTAATAGCTGTCATTCGGAAATACCATGATGTGTTCTCCTGGAGGCCGGAAGATATGCCTGGCTTGGATCCCAAGACGGCAAAGCACTGCTTGAATGTGCAGCCCGAGGCCAAACCGGTAAAGCAGAAGAAGAGGACATTTATTGTCGAACGAAAGAAGGTTATAGAAGTCGAAGTAGAAAAACTGTTGGAAGCCAAATTCATCGAGGAAATTGAATACCCCGACTAGCTAGCTAATGTGGTGGTTGTCAAGAAGTGAAATGGGAAGTGGAGGATGTGCGTGGATTATACGGACCTCAATAAAGCATGTCTGAAGGACCACTACTCTCTGCCTAGCATCGACCAACTAATAGATGCTACGAGAGGATATGAGGTACTTAGTTTTTTGGATGCTTTTTCTGGCTATCATCAAATTGCTATAAATGACAAGGATGTGCCCAAGACAGCGTTCATAACTCCGAAGGGAACTTATGTTTATATCAAAATGCCCTTCAGACTCAAGAATGCTGGAGCCACATTCCAACGAATGGTAAATAAAGTCTTTAAAGAGCAGATCGGTCGGAACATGGAGGCATATGTGGATGATTGTAAAATCACTAGTCCAAGATCATGTCGAAGACTTGAAAGAGTGTTTCGAGATGCTCCGGAGGAGCAACATGATGATCAATCCGAACAAATGCACCTTCGGAGTCTCCAATGGCAAGTTCCTTGGCTACATGGTCAGTGCCCGGGGGATAGAGGCGAACCTCGAGAAGATCAAAGAAGTCATTTAATGGAAGCCCCTAAATGCATCAGAGACATCCAGAAGCTGACCAGTCGGCTCGCCGCCCTTTGGCATTTCGTCTCCCGATCAGCCGAAAAGGCACTCCCCTTCTTCGCCGTGCTCAAAGGGTCAAAGAATTTTGAGTGGGGGCCCGAGTGCCAAAAGGTATTCGAGGAAGTAAAAGAATACCTTACTAAGGCACCACTCTTAATGAGGCCCCATCCGAAGGAAACTCTCCAGCTTTATTTGGTCGTGTCCGACATAACCCTAATGGCGGTGCTTGTGAAAAACTATAAAGGCAATCAACACCCCGTGCTCTACGTGTCCCATGTCCTCAAGGATGCAGAGACGAGGTACCCCAATGACGAAAAATTCGCATATGGGTTGGTTATGGCCTCCCGAAAATTGCGACATTACTTCCAAGGCCGAATGATTCAGGTCATCACCAGTCAACCTCTGAAGAAGATCTTAACAAGGCCCGAAGACTCGGGAAGAGTAGTGGCCTGGTCCATCAAACTTGGGGAATTTGATCTCGAGTATGTCCCCAGAACGGCGATCAAGGCTCAAGCTTTGGCCGACTTTATGGTCGAGTGCACATTCTCGGGGCCGAAGGATCTTATGCCCGACGAACAACTAATCCGAATCCCTGGGAAGTGGAAACTCTTTGTAGATGGGTAGGTAGCCGGAAAAAAGTGTGGGGCCGGCTTAATTCTCTCCAGCCCCGAAGGATTCGAGATATGCCAGACTATAAGATTTGACTTTCCTTTGACGAACAATGAAGCTGAGTACGAGGCACTCCTCACAGGGATGGAGCTAGCCCAAAGCCTTGAGGTGAAGCATTTAAGGGCCTTCATCGATTCCATGCTGGTTGTGAAATACTTCATGGGGGAATACGAGAAGAGATACCCCCGAACGAAAGCCTATTATACCAAGGTAAAAGATGTTTTTTTGTCATTTGAAACCTTTGAGCTAAGTTAAATAGGCAGGGAGAACAATGCACCGGCAGACGCCCTTTTTAGGCTAGCTTCGGCCGAGACACGGAACCTAACTGGTTCTATTTACCTCACCGAAGCCAAGATGCCTTCGATCGAGAAGAAAGAATATCTGGAGATTCACCAGTGGAATGACTGGATGACTCCCCTAAGGAACTTTCTGGAAAAAGGTATCTTACCTCCGTACCGAAAGGAGGCCCTAAAGATCAAGTACAGGGCGTCGAGCTACACCATCATCAACGGGAGGATGTATTTCCGATCGGTCAGTCAGCCCCTCCTGAGGTGCCTAAACACCGAAGAACAGCGACAAGCTCTTGAGGCAGTGCACGAAGAAATCTGCGGTGAACATCTGGCTGGTCGGTCCCTCACCTTTAAAATCCTTCTCCAGGGCTTCTTCTGGCCAACCCTGAAATCCGATGCCAGCGAATATGCCAAAAAGTGTGTACAGTGCCAATTATTCGCTACAGTCCCGAGACAACCCCCAGAAGAAATGACCTCCGTTCTAAGTCCCATTCAGTTTGCCGTGTGGGATGTGGATATAGTGGGCATTCTCCCAGCAAGCACGAGGCAAGCAAAGTACTGCATAATTACCATTGATTACATGACCAAGTGGGTCGAAGCCCGACCTCTGTCTGCCATTACCAAAGAAGCAGCAAAAAACTTCTTCTTGGAACAGATAATTCTCCAATTCGGAATTCTGAAGATTTGCATCTCTGACAATGGAACTCAGTTTATTGGAAACAAATTTCGTAAGTTCCTGCACCACTTCGGAATTGAACAGAGGTTTAGCTCAGTCGCTCATCCGCAAGGGAATGGAGCAATCGAAGCGGCAAACAAAGTAATCTTTCAAGGAGAAAAGAAGAGGCTGGGTGAAGCTAAATGAAGATGGGAAGAAGAACTCCCTTGGATCTTATGGGCCTACCGAACGACCCCTAGGACATCAACGGGGGAAACTCCTTTCAGAATGGCCTATGGAACCAAAGCCCTGATCCCTGTCGAAGTAGGCTTGGAATCATACCGAACTGAGACCTACAATATAGAAGCCAATAGCTTTGGGCTAAGGGCGAACGTGGACTTAGTGGAGGAAGAAAGAGAAGCTGGCCACCAAAGGAACATGAAATACTTGCTACAAGCGGCACAACATTATGACTCCAACGTCAAGAAGAGGTCTTTCAGAGTCGGAGACCTACTCCTAAGGGAGCTGGCTGCATATATGCCAACCAAACAAGGAAAGCTTCAGCCTAACTGGGAAGGGCCCTATAAGGTGATCGAGGTCATTCGTCCCGGAACATACAAGCTTGAAACACTATCAGGCGAAGCAATAAAAAACACCTGGATTGCCAGCCGCCTTCGAAAGTTTTATCAGTAAAAATTTCTTTAAAAGTTAAGTATGTACTTGAATTTTGTATGAGGAATGTAAGCAATTCAATCATAAATAAAGACGCACAAAATGTCACATTTCTTTATTAAGTACCAACGCCACAGCTGCATGAGTATTATCTAGGGGCGATCCCAAAGACGATAAACTCTCCGGCCGCGGCCCTTGTCCAATTTATTAATGAAGCATGTATCATAGGGGCAATACCACGAAAATCAAACATCCTTCACTATTCCACTATTATTTAATTTGCACATATAGTGAGGATGAATGAAGGACGGGCAATCCTAAGATAAGACCTTATCCTTCGTCTTTCCCTTATTCATGTGATATTAAAGAGGTTGTAAGGAAACCCTGTCCAGGGGCAATCCCAGAGAAGGACATGATCCTTCGGCCTCAATCACGCATATATTTAAAAACATATACAGAACAAAGACGGCCAGGTCCAGGGGCAATCCCTAAGAAGACGAGCCAAACCTTCTTATTGACCAAATGAACAACGGCATGTTGGTCAAGGGGCAATCACATAATGATCAGCATCCATGTTCCTTCGCCCAACAGCAGCCTCTTAAAGCAGTAACAGCCCGAAGTCACCTTTGGCCTTTAACCCTTGGGGCCATAAGGGGTAGTAAGGCATTAAAATTGTTAAGGCAAATGAAGCCGAAGATACAATTCGTTTTATAAAATTGTTAAGGCAAATGAAGCCGAAGATAGAATTCATTTTATAAAATTGTTAAGGCAAATGAAGCCGAAGATACAATTTGTTTTATAAAATTTTTAAGTCAAATGAAGCCGAAGTTATAATTCGTTATATAAAAATTGTTAAGGCAAATGGATAAGGCCTAAGATGCGATTCATTTTATTAAAATTGTTAAGGCAAATAAAGCCGAAGATACAATTCATTTTATTACAATCGTTAAGGTGAATGAATAAAGCCGAAGATGCGATTCGTTTTATTAAAATCGTTAAGGAGTATAAATAAAGCAGAATACACGGTTGAAATAAAAGAAATAATGCTGACAAAAGATGAAAGATGCATTAAAATATAAAAGACCGAAGGCTAGTTAAATTACAAAAGCTCGAAGGCAGGAGTATAGATGACAAAAAATAAAATTACAAGTTAAGAAGATGAACGAAGAAAGCCGCTCCAAGAGTTGGGTATGACCATGGAAACACCAATGGCAAACTTCGCCACAAGATCATCTTCAGTCATATAAAGCACCTCGGTGCCGGAAGTTTAGGCCTGGGGGTCTTTATCCGAGAGCTCTTCGTCTTCGCCGGAGGAGATAGGATCTGGACGACCAATAGGATCCTCCAGGCTGTCATCCAGCAGCTGCTTATAATCCCAGTTCAGGCCATGGGCCTTCTCCAGGACGTAGTCAGCGCCAAACTGGAAGCAGCGCTCCTCCGTCTGGTCCAGCTGTTTTTGCTTCTTCCGAAGCTCCTTGCGGGACTTCTTCAGCTTGATGTTCCGGTGGGAGATCCTCCGGTTCGCCTTCTCAAGGGCCTCCTCCAGCTTGGCCTTATCCCCCTTTAGCGCGACGGCCTGGCCGTCCAGGACCTTGTTCTAGGTTTTCACCCTTTCAAGTTCCTCCTCGGCCACCGTGGCCCTCCTCTCCAGCTACTTCACCTCGGCCATCTAAGTCTCCATGTCCCGAACTTTGTCCTCCACGGCCGCAGCCGAAGGAGCACCCTGCAAAGAAGACGAGGCAAAAGCATTAAATGAAGGAAGAGAAAGGTGCCGAAAGGTAAAAGGCGAGTGGAAGAAAAAACAAAATTAAAAATATACCAGGGACAAAAAGGACAGAACCTCAGCGCAAACCTAGATCGGAAAAGCCGAAGAAAAGGCCGATAGATCGGCCGGGAACTGGAGGCCGTGGCACAAGTCCGAAGCCACCTCCTTCGTAGACTACCTCGCCGGGTAGACAGCGTGATCGGAAGTCAGCACACGCCATCCCAGGAGGTAAGACTGAACGACCCCCTCCCGGCTGCGGGTCCTTTTGGAGGGGTTCCCTTCCTTCACCACCACCAGCTCATCCTCCTCGTCCCCTCCGGAAGTAGCTAGGGCCTGGCGAAGCGGTGAAACCCTCTCAGCCTCGACCCTCTCCTCCATCTCCTTAGAAGGATTCGGCTTGACCCACTCCTCAGCAGCCTTCTTCTTCGCTGCCTCTTCTGCGGCTCTCTTCTCAGCCACCTTGGCCTTCTTCCTTTCAATCAGGGCCTCTTTGGAAGACACTGAAACAAAAACAAGGCAAAATGTGTCAGATAAAAAAGAAAGAATAAAGGAGCGTATGAATGAATGAAAGACAACTACAAAAATAATCAGACTATGATAGACAAAGGAGAAGTTTGTTACCCCCACCCCACAAACTTAGCAACCAGTCTCTGTCCTGAAATTCCTCAAGACCCATTTTGCTCACTCGGACATCTACCAGGGCCGCATAGTCCTCCTTCTTCCTCTCTGTTAAACTCGGAGCGAGGAGCAACGAAGGATTCACGTCCCGCCAGATGGACATTGGGGCCAACCTCCGCCCACTCACGAAACACCAGTGAGTATGGGTCTGCTTGTTGTTGGAGTTAGTGGTCGTCCAATCCGCCCGGCCAGCCCAACGAGCGATGGTATAAAACCCCGGGCTCTTCGGGTTCCTTCAGAAGTCGTAATGCCACCAGAATAGCCTCGAAGTAGTATTAACTCCGGCATGAAGGCACCTATTCTGGAAGCAATTAATGTGGATGAACCCATTGGGGTCCATCTGTCCCAGAGGGATCCCCATTTTTTTGAAGAGATGCTTCACTATCTTCAGTATCGGCACTCGGAAGCCGCACTTGAATGTCGCCTCCGATATCCCGACAGCACAATTGTCGTACCCCTCCGGCACTCCAGGAGTATCATAGATCCGCTCAGTCTCCTTGGGGGCATAGAGCCAGTAGAAGTTCCGAGGAACGAAGAACTCTGGATACATCTGAATAATCCGCTCCTTTGACAGCTCCGACCGGTTGTTCGCCGCCGGATAATTCGCCACAGAGCCAAAGAGATCCCAACCCGTTCTCTCCGGATGAATGGAAGACGTTCCCGCCAAGCTGCCCGACCTTGGGTACCAAGTCTCTGGAGGGTGATTCACTCGGTCCATGTCCCTGTATTCGGAAACAGGGAGACATTAGTCCATGTACTTGGGACATGAAAAAGGAAAAATGAAAAATGATAAAAAGCCGAGTACATGTCCTAGAACCGAGCGAACATGAAAAGTATCTGAGGTCGGCACCCGAAGGATGTTCTAAAGGGCAAGTCTCCTGAAGGAAGTTCTAGCCCCAAAAAACCCTTCGCCTGCCATCTTTAAACTCCAAACGACCCATTTGCCTCTTGGGTCAGCTCCCGAAGGACGTTCTTAGGCCAAGAACCCCCGAAGAGAGTTCTTGGCCAGAAAATGTCTCGCATGCCATCTTTAAACCAATGGAAGGCCCCAGAAACCACCAAAACCCAGAAAACTTCTATTGCCTACCCAGAAGTACCCATAAAACTAAAAAACCCCAAAAAACACAACAATGTACACTTAAAACCTAGAAACATCCCATAAACTTAAAGCCACTGGGCCCACATGCAAAAACCATAAAACTCAAAAACTTGCATGCAAATGTAAGGAACGCTTGAAAAGCAAAAACGAACTTACTGATTTGTAGGTGTTCTTGGATTGAGATGGGATAATCTGGAAAGACAGAGTTGTTGTTACCCGTGATTGGAAAACTCACTGCAGTTTGTTGCTGTGTATAGAGAAAATGGAAGTGATAAAAAGAAAAGGAAATGCACAAATGGACTTTATATAGGCGCCCAAAATGAATTCATAAAGGGGACGTTTGGGGGTTTTTAAAATAGACATCCCAGATTAAAACGGTTGAGATTCAATGGCTGGGATTAATCCGTGAAACGACGTGCCAACAATTATCACTTTAATGCACCACAAGTTCCCAAAGACGTGCCACGTGTACGAACGAAGATTGAGGCGAAACTGAAGCGGTCGCCCTAGGTTTTCTTCGCCCCAATATGGGCCTGAATTGATGTCCTTCAGACAGCCCGAAGGCCAATCCGAAGGACAGGGACATGTTGGTTGTAGGCCCAGTAAGACCCTTAGAGCGAAGGCCCGATGGACGATTGAGTTATTGGGCCGAAGACCCACCAGGCTCATAAGCCGAAGGCCCACGGAGAGTCCCAGGCTAAAGCCCATTTTTCTTCTAGACCGTTAGAAAGGAGAAGAGGCATAACGCCCCCTTTTCACTCCCTCCTTAATGATGAGTAACGTAAGGTACAATCATGGTGAGATTGGGTATAAAACCCCTGGGAAAGTAAGACAACACACACACAGATTCTCACAAACACTCTGCTTTTCTTGTATTATTTACCTCATCTTTATAACTAGATTCTTATTCTCACACCGGAGGTGAATCGATGGTATAAACCCTCGCATTCTCTTCACTTTCAGGTATCATCCGAAGCCACCTTCAAGGAAGCCGAAGTCTGTTCCAACACCTGAAGGAATCTGGGCGTAACAAATATGTTTAATCTATTGTTGTCGTCCTTGTTTTGGTTTTCTTACTTTTATCTTTGCAGAAGTTAACTTGATTTTTATTTCTATTCCGTAGTTGATGAGGAATGATGCTATTTTCTATAGCTTGTTATCTTTCTACATGGATACAATGCTATTGGCCTGTATAATAATTTGAAGTGGAAAATAGATGTATGCAAATTCCCAGAAAGATGAAGGTTGGAAGACTTATGCAGAAAGTGAAGAACAATATTTTCCCTCGACGAACTCAACAAGCTCTTCACCCGTGTTAAACATATTGATATTTTTTTGTAGAATTCTATGATCAATTTATAATATATAATGTATTGTAATTTGTAAGAGCCATGTGTACGTAAAGCAGGACCAACTTTGGTGTCTTTGTATGGCATTTTTAGATAATAATTATTTATTTTAGTTTAATTTATTCAATCAATAAACTATGCAGTGTGTCTAAAAACTACTGATACAATGCCATTCATTTATGAGTATAACCGCAATAATTGTCACGTGGGCCAATCTAAAGTTGTTAAGTGGACCAATTATAATATATCAAGTGTACCAATTATTGAATTCCATGTGAATAGTTGATGAGGTGCCACGTGTACCTCTTACGAGGCTCCACATGGACCAATTGTGAGGTGCCACATAGATTGCTAACTAGGTGCCATGTGGATTGCTTATTTGGTACCATATAGGATAGCAAACCCAGTGGAATATCGACACATCATGACTCAACTTTAATTGATTGAGAAAATGAGGCCCACATGATCCTTTACCTACCAATATACCATTTGGTAGATAAAAACTCTTTCTCCACCAACTTTTACCTACCAAGTGCTACCAATCTTGTATTTGTAGGTAAATAGTCTTTATCTACCAATAAAGTACTTTTACCTACCCTTAAATTTGGTAGATAAATGTCAAATTTCTTGTAGTATATATCTATTAGTCAGTCCATTATTATGTGGATTTATACCATCGGGTGACAAAGCTAAGTGAAATTTTTTGGATTTACTACCGAAGCTAGGCCACCTGTGATCGACATTGCTCCAAGAGCGAGAGTCAGCTGGATGTCGCATCAGGCCATCTTGAATGCGGTGGTCCGAATGCCAAGTCATCATTTCAGCAGTAGAAGCAGATTTAAACAATCGCTTAAATCTGGGAATAATGGGGAAGTACCATACAACTTTGGCTGGAATATTAGTTCTAACTCTGCCATCCTTCCCCAATTTTGATCGAGATAAATTATACTTGGGGTACTTAGAAGACTCACTATATATACCTCTATATAGTATGCAATCATTCGGACAAGCATTGAACTTTATATAGTCCAGTCCTAGATCAGATAGGTTCTTTTTAGCTTCATATGCATTAACTGTCAAAACATGACCAGTAGAATGGAAAGAGCCAACAGAAGACAGTAGCTCGGTGAAGGAGGCATCGCAAATACCAAACCTCGATTTCCAATTGTGCAATTTCAACATCGATTCTAACTTAGTACATTCACTACCCTCAAACAGAGGTTGTTGGACGTCAGCCATAAACCTATTGAACTCATGCGCCTCTTCATCATAATAACCTGTACCATATGTTGCCTCACAAACTTTTTTTGTTTGTTTGGCAGCAAAATTTTCCGGAACAGGAGGTGGAGGGTATGTAGTACCAACAGAAGACCTAGTTTCGACACATTTTTCCCCGTTCTAAATCCATTCAGTGTACCCTAAACTAAAACCATTCTCGTACAAATGACCCTTGATTATTTTTAAAGAGATTTTTTTAAAATTACCACACCGTCCACATGGACTAGGAATTTCCCTAGAATCATCTGCATTTTCTTCCGCAAAGATCAAGAAATTTTCTACTACACCTATTTCATACTCTAATGAATCCCTATCTTTCGAAATCCATGACTTATCCATAAGTTCTAAAATAGGTACGACCAAGCAACCTACCTGATTTTCATTCAAACAACACAATAAATATAAATTAAAATTTATTGATGCAAGAAACAAATATGAACAACAGAGCAACTATCCTCAATTCATATTATTCGTCTTTCATATATAATTTGAAAATTTATTCTAACACTGCCTAAAGTTAAAACAATGTGTTGCTGCAAAATCAAAATAATTTAATCGCAAATTTCAACAACATAAACATAATCAAAATCATGTAAATTTAAAACAATGCTTGCACAGAAAACGTCAAAAAAAAAACTAAAACTACAAAAAACACTAAAATCGTACATTCAATACAAAAAATATTGAAAAAAATATACCTTAACACCAGAGACGAACTCCCCAAGTCAAGAACTTTAAAATCTGAGAAAAAAAGAAGAGTTAAAAAAGAAAATTAAACACTAAAATTGTACATGCAATATAAAAAATATTGAAAACCTATACCTTAATAACAGAAACGAACACCCCAAGTCAAGAACTTCAAGATCTGAGGAAAAAAGAAGAGTTCAAAAAAAAATTAAACCAAGTATAAATAAGTAGTGAATAAAGCAAACCAAATATGAACAATCAAAAACAAACCTGGTAATTAGTATAATTTGTGATTCCGAAGAGGGAATATGAACTATATGCTCACAATAATTGAGAAATTAGGGTTTAAGTTTGAAGAGGGAGGGAGAGACAGTGACGGAGAGAGAGTTGAGAGTGGGAGAGAGTGGAGAGTGACTGAGAGAGAGAGTGTTGAGAGTGAAGAGTAACAGTAGAGGGTGAAAGGGGGGAAATGGGGGAAGAATAGGGACTAAGGGAGGGAGAAATTAGAATTTTGGGGAGGGGGAAACTGAATTTTGCTGAAATAAAAAACGGCAGAAGTTTATCTATGTAATAGCCGTGTTTTTTATTTTTTAATAAATAGAGATAAGACAACGGTTGGTAAGTAAATTGATGTACCCATTTTTTTATAAAGATTAGACAACGCCTAAAATCAAAACCGATGTCTAAAAGGGCTTTAACATCGGTTAAAACTCAACCGATGTTAAAAGTACTATTAACATCGGTGGCTTTCCGAACCGTTGTTAAAGGAGTGATGTCTTTTGCCCTGTTTCTTGTAGTGTTTATTGTTCCAAACACTATTCCTCTCAAGAACACGAAACCACTAACCGAGCACTAAATTTTGTATCTGCAAAAAATTCAATTTTTTTTTAATTTAGTGATTATCGTATTCAACCCCCCCCTTCTACGATAATTTGGGACCTAATAGATACGACACAACCTGGACATTAAATTCTTTGATTTATTTTTTCCCAGCACTACGAAGGGTATTTAATATCATCCGTATAGTTGGATCATCGAAATCGTCATTTAAAAAAATGGAACAGTGAAACTATAACGGAACACAATACAGGTAATAGTCTCCCACACATCGTTTTCGGTTAAGATATGACACAACACGGACATTAAATTTTTTTGATTATTTTTTCCCAGCACGACGAAGGATATTTATCATCTGTACGGTTGGATCGTCGAAAACAAAATTTAAAAAAATTAACCAGTGAAATTACGAACACAATACATGTAATAATCTCCTACACATCGTTTTCTATTAAGGTACGCACAACCCGGACATTAAATTTTTTGATTATTTTTTCCCAACACTAAGAAGGGTATTTAATTTTTTTGGTCAAATATAACCTTTTTTCTTGTAGTGTATTCTATGCAACAAGGGGCTATATTCCATCACTAAATTCCACCCCCACATAGAGTTTAGTATATTAATTTAGAGCCATCTCTTTGTTTATCTAACCATGTTGCTTATTAAAAAAATTTAGCTGATAAGTAACTTAATATATATAAACTCATGAACATTTTTAAAATAATCACAATTTTTAAAGCGTTATATCTAACTATTAAATTGAAACTAAACTATATATATATATATACACACACACATACATATACACATATATATATAGTAGAACATATAATACTCTATTTAAAAGTACTAAGTAGAACTTTTACGTATATATATATATATATATATATATATATATATATATATAAGTTCAATAACAAGTTCAGGAACTTATTAGTAGTTGATGATGATTAGTTTTTGATGATATCAGTGTTGGGTGCTCTTAACCAAGTACAAAATCATGTAGATAATAGAAAATAATTTGGTGTATAGCGCAGCGAATTTACTCCATTAGTATGAGGTCAAAATATGAGGTATTTTTTTATGTGCCCAACATTAAATCCGAGCTCGGCCAGAAATAAATATATAATACTATTATGAAGTTATGAGTTGCTCGCAGCCCAACAATAAGTAATATAAGTTATATTTGATCTATAAATTTTCCTAATGTATCAAAAGAATCACCTAAAAATATAAATCCATTTATAGAAAATTCTAATTATTAAAGAGTGTAAAAGGACTCTTACCCAGGGGAATAATGAATTCACTCTTCGTATCTTATTCGACGTACACAACTTTTTTCTTGTTAAAAAGTGAATTTTTTTTGCTCTGGCCACACTACACCATAAATGGCCTACAACAACACCAAGAAAATGTTACAACAGGCCAAAAAAGTGTTACCACAGCCAGAAAAAGGCCTAAGGTAACATAAAAATTAAGTTGCTTTTTTTCGAGTTACCTTTGGCCCCTAAGGTAACATTACTTTTGCCCTGGTGTAACATTCACTTTTGTGTTACAATAGCCATCAAAGGTAACATTAATCTATGTCTATAGTATCACAATATGTATGTTACCTTTGAACTCAGAATTTTCAAAAAAAATGGGGCCCACCAGTGGGGCCCACAGTGGTGACGTGGCATGTAGGTTCCGCAGTGGTGACGTGGCATGTGGGTCCCACAGTGCTAGCATCATATTTGTACCTGGGGTAACACTTTGAACAACCTACTCTAATACTTTATGAAGCTACTGTAACAATTTACCAGGAAGAAAAATGAAAAACTAATATTATAAAGTGTAAAATCGACTGCAAAATTTGAAAATATATTACATTAATCTAATACATTCCAAATTTCATAATCTCAACTACATTCATAACCAGTTTACCATCTACTTAAATCACAATAAATTTAACCAATACAACCAACTAATCTACATCCCAAAATTTAATCCACTTCTTGCTAGTAGCTGCCGAGAACTTGACACGTATGCATTCATCAACAAATATATAGTTGTTACAGCTGAAATGAGAAAGAAACAAAGGTTAGGTCATACAATACCATATATATACCCCATGCAAAAGTATTGTACTTCTATATTCTATAACAACTACTATTTTACATACCTGATGCATATATACATACAACAATGCCTGTAAACTCAGTGATGCCAATGTATCTCTCCATGTAGCTAGCATTTTTTGCTGCATCAACATGAACAACAGGCACACTCAGAATTTTATGTTTGGCCATTAACTGGACAGCTTCAGCAACACTAGTGCCATAATTGATAAGGTTTAAGGTTGCTATATATAAGTATACATTAAATAATGCATACTATGCATATTAATTTGAGGCCAAACTTCTGGACTTAAACACATATATATATAAGTAAAATTTGAACATTTTATCACTATATCAGTTCACTTACAAGGTATTGAAAAGGACCGCAACAAGTCTACCATTATTATTTAGTTTGGCAAAAATATACATATTTATACCAGTTGAAGTTGTAATTACAGTCTATAAGTGTACAAGAATAACCATAAGTATCACAAATATATATATCAACGGGGGCTAACAAGAAAAAGGACATGATGGTCATGTAAAATACGGAACCACATAAAACCTACCGTGCAAGGAGGTTTTCCCCTATTAGGCATCAGTTTGCAATTCATGTGCAATTGTGTCATTGGCAGGAAGCACTAACGGGAAAACGGAAGTTAAAACTTAAATTACATTTATTGAGCCCCATTGGTAGAACTGTAAGAGTAAGCTTACTCTTTTGACTCTCTATCAAAATGAATTACTTTAACAATGAACCAATCATCTTTATCTGCATCCTCTAGCCTGACCCTAGTTGCTACCTGAAACAATACACTTAACTGCTTCAAACAGAAATAAAATTAGGATTTCGGCTAAAGATTGTAGTAATAGTCTCTGTGTTGTAAAGTAAACAAACCATACAATAATAGTGATACAGTACATTGTGTGATATTTACAGACATATATGCGCTAGATTACACAAGGCAATGCATACCTGTTCACCCTTTAAACATGCAAGGGCATCCAGGTGGTTCCGCATCCAAGGGGAAACTCTTGATATATCTTAATCTCCCTTTATTCTTTTCTTTTTTTGCTCGTTACCTTCTGCAGTGGAACTAGACCCAAAAAACTTTATACAATCAAAACTCTTTAATAATATACACCAGAAACATAATCAGCCTCACATGATATATCTTTAATTAAAACAAGTACTTAAACAAGAAATTTAAGAAGAATAAAAGGGTTTAACATTTCATGTTGTTTACAGTATATGTTTACGAGTAACTAGGACAGACAACAGTTTATAAAAGAAAATAGCTATAAGTAGATTTAAAAAAAAAAGGAATATGCTGATCACAAACATCTTACCACAAAACCAAGCAACCATCCTCATATATACACATATATTATTAGTCTACAAGACAACATCCAATTAATAACATTCTATAACTTATATAACCCATCTACTCTTCTTCGTTGTTGCCCTGGAGGTTCAGAGGGTAGCAGAGTATCCATCTGACTAATCAACTGAGTGGCAATACTGCATGGATGTAAGTAACAGTTACTTATGTATCATATATAAAGGTCACGAGAATCAAATAAAACTCTAAACTTTTTTGTCAATGAATTAGCAGGCAACATAAAATCAAATAAACATCACAGAAAACTGGAATTCGAGATAGCAACAGTCAAGTACCCCAGGCCCTATAAAATCATTCATCAAACCATATTAAACAATTAACTACAAAAAGGACATTATGGTCATGATTTCTCTTTCAACAACCTGAGTGCCCCTGTACCTAGATTTCCTTCTAAAGAATTCAAGTAAGGGTCATGCAAGATTTTTTCATATTAGTTATTAGATGTTGATAAATTTTATATTAGAACTTAAAAAATTTTGTATGAGCGTCTACCAATTTGAGGGTATGCCCTTACCAATTTGAGGCAGGTAACAAAAATAAAATTGAACTTTTAAAATCAACCTATCTCAACAAAATAGATAAACAGAGATACAATTCATTTCACAATCAATTACAGTTCCAATTTACAAAAAATATAAAAATAATTATTAATTAATTAATTAAAAGACTCACTACCTGATGGAATTGGGGGTAGATGTCTTTTCCTAGTGCATTCTCTGCATCTTCAAGGCTTCTACTAGTGTCCCAAGGAGCTTCTTACCTGCCGAATACCAGTAAAATCAATCATATAAATGTCTTTTTTTAAAGATGAGTTAAAAGCCAACAAAGGATTAGTGTGGAGGTTGAGCTCTTGACTCCTCTGAAGGAGATCAAGGGTCCGACTTCAGGGTGTGTGTGAGTTTACCTTAGCAAAAAAATATTGAATTGCTTGTCGTAATTGCTCAGTATAATCTGAACTGTTACCTTCCATGATTGGCATAGATAGAATTTTCAGAAGTGTTGTTGAAGTCATGAATAAAGGCTTTCCTTAGCTCGCACGACTTCTCAATGTTAGCAAAGTATGATCTAACTGTCTCAAACAGAGCTGCTGTTTTAGCCCAGGCAATTCTAGCTGATAGTGTTATAAGCATTACTCTTTCATATGGTTCCACTCTAGCTGATAGATTGTCTGACATTTAACATAATCCAATTTCTCAGCACTTTTAAGTGTAATTAAGTTTACTAGTATACATGCGTAAAATTTGCAAACTCCTCTGCTTATTCAGTATGAGAAGAGGAAAGAAAGTTGTGAGGTTTATATACCAAAGAGAACAATCCCCAGATAGATCCATAGGATTGACACTTATTTTTGGCAAAAATGTTAAGAAGGGAGGAGGAACTTACTACTCCCATCTCTTCTGTTGAAGTCCTTCCCTAAAAGATAAGCAGCTATAGTATCGATAGCCAACGTCCCAAATACGTGCGCTTTGTTCAGACTTAACATCCTATGAACTTCCTAGATTTTAAACTATTATCTGTTATTCAAAGTATCTTTCATATCAACTAAACAAGCTCTCTGGTAAGCATTAAGTACAATAAAACCCTTAAACAATAGCAAGGAGCACTTTTAATTGATTCCATAAAGCTACTGCCCCAAACATGTTGATGTGAATAGTACATCTTTGTTTACTTGAAAGAAGGTTAATTAAACTTATAGATACAGTGATAATCTTTTTCTTTAAAGATTTTACGTGTAAAACAAAAAAAGTGGAATTAATTACATTAGATGACCGTAAGGTACATGTATTTCTTAGGTGGTAGGAGGAGAATTAAATCAACCTAGTTACTTATACAGAGTATCATTTATCATCATAGCTAAATAACAATACGAACAAAATACCCGGAATTATCACACCTAAGTAACAAAACAAAATAGAGTAAAAAGATTAAAGTCCATGTAACATAATAGGGGTTAAACATACTGTAAGTTAGTTCCACAACAAACTTTGACTCCTCAGGACCAAACCCGAGAAAGGCATTTGAGTACTTCTATTCTGGAATATTTCTCATTCTCAAAAGCTTCATCCCAAAACCTTCAGTATAAAACCTGTAAACATCAAATAAAACACCATTTAGCAATAAATTCATCACAACTAGCACATATTTGACATAATTTCTTACAATTAAACAGTAAACCACATACTTGAAAGTGTGAACAAGGTCACCAACACGATACATAACATGTAAGAACCTGCGCTTATCCTTTTTAGGCCATTCCAACAACTTGCTACTCGGAACAACAGGCGTAGCTTTAGATTCAGCCATAATTCTGCTGCGTAAATTAACAACTGGATTTCAATTAAAAGGCATAATTATAAACATAGATATACACACAGAAACAAAATAAAAACTAATTATTTCAGCAAACAAACAAAACTGCACTAAATTGAAATAAACTTGGATTAAAAATCATAACTAGTATTGATACTACAAGAATATATCACAGTATAACACATGACAATAATAAATATAAGTGATAAAAGAAATAATTACATACTAGAAATGACAAATACAAAGCCCTAAAATAAGATCAAGTGATAATAGAAACACAAAACAACGAAACTAAATAGGGGATTGCGATAATTCAATTATTTGTGTGTACATAAGTATAGATATACATAAACGAATTGGGGGCGGTGGAGAGAGAGAGAGAGTTATTACTTACTAGGACTGTGAAGACTGAAATAATATGATGTTCCTTCGACCCCCAATTTCAATTAAAAACCCCGATTCCAATTAAAAACCCTAGCTCGAATCTGTAAGATTTTACTAATATAAAACCCTAGCTAATCTAATCATAAATTTGTGAGGTAGTACTTTAGGATGATTTGGTTCAATTGAAAGCTGAGAGAGAGTGTGTGGGAGGTGACCGAGAGAGAGATATTGAGAGTGTGGGAGAGCGATTGTTTGAGAGAGAGAGAGAGATGTTTAGAGAGGACATTGAAATTTATACAAAAAACTACCGCTTCTCCAGAAAATTGTCGCTTCTCCAAAACTTTTGAGCCTGTTTTAGCCCGCGTGATGGAGAGCCCAATGACATCCCAAATAACTGCTGGCTAATTTCACTTTTTTTATTTTTTAATAAAATTTTAAGTTTAAATAGTGTTCAAATCTTTTATTAATAAAAAATTATCAGTTATTAATTAGTACAGTTTACAATTTTTTTTTTAAAAAATTATTTTATCAATCTTAGCTAATATTAATATTATTGCTTAATTATATTATCAAAATTGATTAATTTTCAATTCAAATATTTATATATATTTAATTTTTTGTAAAATGTTACTTTTTTATCCATTAACACCCTATTGTAACATAAGTTTCCAAATGTTACTCGTATGTAACATTTTGAAGCTATAGTAACATGTTATAAAGGTAATGGTAACATCAAAAATACTACGTTGCGGTAGGTTTAGATGAGCATACCTAAGGTAACATAATTTTGTAACACGCATGATTAAACCATTGCGATAGGCCATCTGTGGCGTAGTGCCAAGTCC
The DNA here is from genome assembly GCF_009905375.1 of Apium graveolens. Lineage (NCBI taxonomy): Eukaryota > Viridiplantae > Streptophyta > Magnoliopsida > Apiales > Apiaceae > Apium > Apium graveolens. The sequence goes on along the minus strand of NC_133649.1, from coordinate 27,657,942 downwards.
ATGTTTAGGAGCATAATTGAAAAGAGTTCCTTTAGTCTTTCACCTCGATCCACATGCATTGCATAAATTTTCATTCACTGGGGTCTCGTCCTCCACAATACTTTGTCCGTTCCAAAGGATACCAAAATATTTTATATTTGACTACACTATGTGATTCTGGTCAAATTTGACCCAACGAGGTTTTATAAGAACTAGTTACTTACTATGGTATTTTTAGTAATGAAAATGCTTCTTTGATTGCCTTGGTGTTTGTGTGGTGGTTTTGTTATCCTAGTTAACATTAACCAATGTTTAACAAGGTTAAAAATGCATGGCCACAAATCCCTCTCACCAAATATCTTGTTAACGTTACTTACATCATCCTTCCTATGTCACCTCTTTGCCATGTGTCCAAATCATATGGTGTGATGATGCTACTTGCTCTTATCCACTTATTTAATCCCCTTGTTTCTTGATATCATCCACATAAATTTGAACTAGGATCATATCACCACCATGCTTCTTGTAGAATAAAGTCTTATCAATAGTACCTCTAGTAAATCCATGTTTGATCAAAAATTATGACAGTGTGTCATAGCAAGATCTAGGCGCTTGCTTTAGTCCATATAGAGCCTTGAGTAATTCATATACAAAGTCTAGAAATTATGGATCTTTATAGCCATGTGGTTGTTGCACGTACACTTCTTCTTTCAACTCACCATTAAGGAATGCATTCTTTACATCTATTTGATACACCATGAAATTTAAGTGCGCATCAAATGTAAAAAATATCCTTATTGCTTCAAGTCTTGCAACTGGAGCAAAAGTTTCATCATAATCAATTCCTTCTTCCTGTGAGCATCCTTTTACAACCAACCTTGCTTTGTTTCTTGTTAAAATCTCATTCTCATCCATTTTATTCCTGAACACCCACTTTGTTCTAATTATACTCCTATTCTTTGGTGCATGAACCAATTCTCAAACTTTGTTTCTTTCAAACTGATTTAGCTCTTCTTGCATAGCAGATATCGAATCAAGATCAAGTAGAGCTTCCTCAGTTTTCTTAGGCTCAACTTGTGAAAGAAAGCATGCATGAAGACATTCATTTGTAGTTGCATTTATTGTCCTCACTCCAATAGTTGGATCACCAATAATTGCTTCTCTTGTGTGACTCTTATCCCACTTCCTGGTGTGAGTTTGTTGACTTAAATTTTCTGCATTTTCTTTATCATTGGCATGACTTGCAGAACTTTCTCCTCTTCCCCCCTGAGTTTGTGCTATCAAATTCCGGTGTTTGAGATGAGCTTCCATTCTCATGATTCACTTATTCAGTTGAATCTTCATCCATTATGTGAGTAGTGTTGAATTCAGCTTCATCCTCAGAATCACTATCAATATTGAGATTTCCAAATTTTAATTATAGGTCCTAGGTACGTATAATATAATAAATATGAAAAGTTGGTGGGTAGTCGGATTAGAATATTGCACTATATTTACATATTATCAAATAAACCACATCTTTTATATAGTATGAAAAAAAAGTTGTTAGCCTTTGCAAAAATTTTTTTTAATACGACTCCATTAAAACATTTTGTGTCATTACCTTGTCCTCCATCAAATTATATCACAATCTACAACCATTTTAGTTTTTTCCATTACCAGCAAAATATGCAATTGAATAAAGTTGGTCATCGTCATGCTATTGGTAAAGAAAAATTCATAAAAGCCAATGTAATATATGATCTAAATTATTTTATAAATGGTGAGATCCCAATAGTTCAAATTTGATAATGGTTTAAATTATTTTATAAAATTTACTACCACATAAATGGTCTTTACCAACATCCAAAAATGATGTTGCCAAGAAAAATGTTTGCTTATGTGGCTTAAAATTGAAAAGGATGATGTATGGCAACATCATAACCATATACTGCTAAGCATGTTGCCTTAGATGTTCTATGCCAACACCTTTCTTTGTGTTGTCTTAGACAGTGAAAAATGTTTAAAAGAAGCGGGGAAACATCCCGTCACTATAAGAAAAACGGGTAAATACAACCAATCAAAAATCGGTTGTATTTAGTTAAACTCGACCATTTTCGATCGTATTTAGCTAAATACAACCATTTTTTTGGACCGACCGTATTCGCTAGTCATATTTAGTAAACCGGTCATATTTAGTATACGAGCGGCTAAATTCAACCAATTAAATTTGACCGAAAATGGTCGAATTTGTTTTTCACCTAAAATTTGAAAATCCCGCCCAAAAATTGAATTTTTGAAAAATTATGAAACGTCTATCAAAAATATAAACTCGACCGTATATGGTTTAAAATATTATCCTAAATTCGACCAAATGTAGTCGAATTAAAGAGCACCAGTTTTTTTAAAAAAAAATTCTCGCCAGAAAATGCTTAGATTCCGGTGAGCTTCAAAAAATCCGGAAACCATTCCGATAACTCCGATATAGCCAAAACTGGGGTTTTTCGGTTCAATTTCACACAACAAATAAATCTAAATCGTTTCCAAAACCTAAAACTAACATCAACAATGACGTATCAATGGTACAATCTATTTTCCGATCAAAATGATAACTTTTTCGGTCAAACTCGATATCAAAAATCAAACGAGCTCATAAATTAATAAAACCGAATAGTCAATCCAATCAATTTATAACATTACAATACAATACAAGTATACAACACATAGATCTACAAAACTGCGAAGTGTGTGTGTGTGTTTTAGGTTTGTGAGCCCGTGTGTGTGTGTGTTCGGGTTGGGTCGAGTGAGCTTCGATAGTTGCGGCGAAGTAAGAGAGAGGAGAAAGAGGGAGAGAGTGGGAGTGAATGATGGAGTGAGTGGTGGCAGAGATGGCATAGATATGGCAGTGTTGAGCGGCGGAGGATTTGGAGTAACAAGTGAGGAGTTTTTGACATGTCAGAGTATGTTGTGAAGAGGGGTTGTTAAGAGGTGTTGTTGTTAAGTGATGAGAGAGAGAAGGGGAGGGGGAGGGAGGGAGAGAGCAGTGTGAAGAGGGAACCAGGGGCATGGGGTGGGTGCCAGACGGGGGTTAAGGGTTTAAAGTTAAAATGATATTGTTTTTTAGTTTTTTTTATGAAATATAATACCAACCGTTGGATAATAGTTTAGTGATTGAATTTGGCACATTGGATCTAAATCACGTGGATCGCTGATGTGGATATAATAAATACGACCGCAATTAGTTGAATTTAGGAGTGTCAATTTATAAATTCATATATTACGTATTTTATGTTATAAAAATTAAAATCCGGATAATTTCTAAAAAAATATATTGTAATTTGTTAATCTTTTTCTTAATTTTTTTTATAATTTACTCTAACAACTCTTTATTTTAATAAAAACTTGAATTTGTAATTTTGATCGATTTTATGATAAATTCCATTGAGAAGAGTGTGCGGTGAAATTTAGAATAATGTTTAATTATACTTTATTTTTTAAAATAATCGATATCTAATGATTAAATACATTTCTTATTCAAATTTTTTTTATCATATCACTAAAATATATAAATATTGACATTTGTATGGCTGGATCATTCATAAACATTTTTTAAAAAATCAAAACATCATTATGGAGAGATACAACTGTTTTTATTAAAATTATTTCAGAAAGACGGGAAACTTCCCCTTCACTTTTTCAGCCATTTTTTTTAAAAGCCAGAAAATTTCCCGTCATTTAAAAATATCAAATTCGACCGAAATCGGTTGAATTTAGAATTGGTAAAAAAATGGTTGGTGGTACAGTTCCCCCCATTTTTTTGGTAAAGCTAAATTCGAGCGGATGCGGTTAAATTTAGGAGTACGACTAAATTCAACTATATATAGTCGAATTTGTTCCTAATTTGACCGCCTAAATACTACTGTATATAAATACGACCGCATGCGGTTGAATTTAGTTATGTCCTTTAAATTTAACCGAAAATGGTTGAATTTGATGTCGATTGTATTTGTGCAGTTGTATTTAGCCTTCGTTTCTTTTAGTGCGCTCTGTGAAATATTTGGCCAGCACAAAATAAAACAAATATTAAAATATTACAAAAACACTCATTTCAGAAATTCATCTCACGCATCTCACAAACACTCACTCACTCACAAACACACACTCACGCACAAATCTCAGACATACATCTCACTCACTCACTCATCCAAGGCTCAGACACACAAATATTCATCTCACTCACTCATTTCGAAGCTCAGTCACTTGAAGCTTCGCATCTCGAAGCTCCATTCTGAAGACTCCGTTTCAAACCTAATTTGAAGCTCCATTTGAAGGCTCTAATTAAAGGTACAAACCCTAATTATAATGTGTTAATAAATCCTAATTTTGGGTTTTTTTACATTTTATTTGTAAACCCTAATTTTTGGGGGGGGGGGTTTAATTTATTAATTTTTGGGGTTTTCAAATGCTAATTTGGGGGGGGGGGGTTAATTTGTTAATTTTGGCGGTTTTAAAACCCTAATTTTTTTGGGGGTTTTCAATTTTTTGAATTTTGGGGGTATTGAAACCCTAATTGTTGAATTTATTTATTACAGGGATTTATGGATTTTTCTCCGTTTGTCGACTATATTTCTCTGTTTTTGTATAATTTGTAGTTTATATGTTTATAACAGTCTTGATGTTTTGATATCATTATTGAGTCTATGTTGTAGTGTGTATGTGATATAACACAAAATTTTGCTATGATTTATTGAGTCTGTGTATGTATATAGTAGAACGCAAGTGCAAGCGCATGACTTCGTAGACGATCCTGAGTCTTAATACTTTTAATAATGTGAAGTACAATTTGATTTTGTATAGTATATACGTTAATTAAGAAGAGTCAAAGGCACCTGATTAGTTTTAGTGCCATTACTTTAAATATAAATTATCTATTTAATCTAGTACATTATATACATTATATACGTAACCTAGTTTAATCAAAAAATATGAACATATGATTTAGGCTAGTCATATGAGAATTTACTTAATATCATTTTTGCAGATTATGGATATTTATTCATAAATAATTATGATATGATTATAATGAATGATTTATAAGTTTGGTTATGATTAGATAATACAATATAGTTAAGTGTAACTATATTTATATGTATATATACATATGTTTGTTACGAATGAAATTAATAATTAAAGATAGTAAATGTTTCACCGGTAGTAATGAGTGAGGCAGAGGAAATATGGATAAATCTGCCGAGATCGAGTGAGCAAGCAGCCACCAAGTGATGTGACTGGAGCAAGCAATTCCAGTCCTTGATCCTACATATCATAGCTATAAAGAAATATTTTGAGATATTAGAACCATATATGGTACTTTTTAAATATATTTATGTGTGGCCGTTGACGTATGTAGTTTTATTTAAGTAGAATCAAGTCGGAATGTTGGAATTGGTATTGTCATGAAACATCATATATTTCGTGTTTGTATGACTTGAAAAATATTTATTCTAAGTAGTTCTTGAACTCAATTGACTTGCATCTGGTGGTATGTATATTGTCTGGGTGATTACTTATTATTTGTGTGTTGTTTTGGTTGCATTTGATTAATATTGGGATGTTTAATTTAGGTAACTAGATGTTCAAAATTTATCACTAAAAATGTTGCCTTAGCCTGATATGGTGATGATGTTGCTACTGCAAGATAAGTGTTGGCAAAGAAAAGAAATATTAATAAAATGGTGTTTCTATAGACCGAGAAATGTGTTACATTAAGTATGAAGGCAATATCAAAATTGTGCTTTTTATTAAATATAAGGTTTTACCATAAATTTAAAGCCAACACCAGTTCAGGTGTTGTTGTTGAAAGAATAATTTTGCCACATAGGTCTAAAGTAACAAATTTCGGGTGTTGGCATAGTTTTATAAAATGTGTTGGTATAACATCAAAGGCCACATGCTAATTTTCCACACTCTCAAAATTGACCAAAGTGTTTCCTTACCCTTTATGGCTACATTTTTTTAGCTTTTTCATATTTTTTTGGATGTTGCAGGAGACCATTTATTTGGTAATGTTAATAACAAAAGAAAACTACTTCTAGAAATAATTATTTGAAATGAGTATAGTTACGATTTATTCCACAATGAAAACATGGTCTTTTTCTGCCTCTTAGCACGTTCAACAAGATTTTCAAGATTTTTGTCAAAAGTAGTGATTCAAAAAATTGTGTTTGTTTTGGAGGGCTTGAGTTAATATACGAAAATAATATGAATTTTTTAGCTTGGGAACTAAACTATGTATTAAGAAAGGAATCCTAAAAAACATAAAGGGTCCCGACCCAAAACCCGTGTCGTGAGAATTAGGTGTGTTAATGACAATTGGCCATGACCACCACCGCAAGTCCTCGAGGAATGACATGGAGGGCTACCGCCTGGGCTCTAAATTTCTTTGACCCAAATTTTTTTTTTAAAACTTACCAAGGATATATATATATATATACGCATGTGTCTATGTTTTTGTGCTTTTTTAAATTATAAAAATTTAATTTGATGAAAATAATCATAATGATGGAAGGAGCTAAATTTTTTTTAGAGTTGATTGTGTATTGGTTGCTGTTAATATTATTTTATTGAATAATATATTTGAACATGTACAATGATTTCAAAGCATTTTCGGGTTTTAAGTTTGATTCAAAATCATTGAAATAATTGTATTATGAGGAACTAAAAGAACATTGCTACATTCAAGAGCAATTATTATGGTTCATAAGACTTTAATTTCATGCGATTGTACAAAGAATGTCAACACAACATATTTATGTACCAAATCAGTTCATGTTTACATTTGATATTCTTCATTTTTTTAAATCTATAGAATTTTTTCTAAATACCTCACTAACTGTGACATCCCACATGGATAATAATAAGAGTATTTGGGGCTTTTATGAATACAAGTCAACATCTAATATATACCAAATCATTAGATTTTTCAGACTGACCTGTGGTGCTTGTTGGGTCTGGTACGCATTCAGTTGTGGGCTTGGATGTTATACCAACGGACTTCATGACCGCAACCCTACTTTATTATGACATCTAATAATTTCCACCTAATTATGTGTAATGCATCCACTTCATCATGCGTTCTAAGACCATTTGAATCAACGTGATATGTCCCAGTGTAAGTGTTAGGAATATGTTGTGTTCTTGATGATAACTTGAACAAAACACTAAGTAGATTTTATTTAAGTGAATTTGTAGCTTTCATCGGATGATCATTTCAACATCCGTTAAAAGAGTAGCTTATGTAACAATAAGACTAGTAGCACATTTCTACATACTTGAATGCAATAGCAGATGAAATAGTAGTTTATGTAACAATATGGCTTAGTGAACTAGATGTTGTAGACTGTTCAAGTCATGTTAACTACTAGATTGATATGCAAGATATGATGGTGAATTGTAAATACTAGATACCTTGTAATCTTGTAAAAATGAAATAGAGTTAAATGCCAAAAAGAAAGTCTCAATGGATAATTCACAAAGCTTCAATGGATGATCAACATAAGTCCCGACGAATGATCAACCATATTTCCAACGGATGATCAAACTAAGTTTCAGCAGATGTTCAAATTCAAAAGAGAAGTTGATAGTGACTTGACAGTCACATGCATTGATTGGATGCAAATGGAATGTGGCAGCTTGTTTGAAGGATTTAGAGAACAGAGAAGCATTTCCATTTCCATGCTAAAGAGATGATATTTAATGATGCTGAAATGAGAAGTATAGCAGCATGAAGTTAGACTAGATACAATTTGTCTTAATATCTTGTCTTTTTATCATGTAACTTGGTGATATATAAACCAAGGGTATCAAGTTGAATAGTATATAAGTTATTAAGCATTTTTACCAGAGAAATAAATAAGGCAAAATCTTTTAAGAATTTCTCTGTTCTTGTTTTCCAACTTGTAAGCAGTTGTGTACATTTGTAACACAGAGTTCTCTACTTAATATATATCTCTGGTGGAAAAGTTCAATCCACCAGAAAGTTTTTAAATACTTGTATTTATTTACTTTGTGTTTTAATTTCAATATCACTTTCATTCCGCATCATTGCTAAACCAAACACAGTTATATATTTATAGAAGAACTGTTCTTGAAATTCAAAAAGAAGCCAGAATTACATTCAACCCCCTTCTGTAATTCTTGTTTAGATTGTTTGGGAATAACAATTGGTATTATAGAAAGCTCTTGAAGAACAAAGAGTTTAAAGATCACAATAACTAACAAGATGAGCAAAGAGGATGTTGGAGTAAAGATTCCATTTCCGGACAAAGACAACTATCACCATTGGAAGGTGAAGATGCACCTGCATCTCCTATCTTAAGATGAAACATATGTGGACTGTATTGAGAAAGGTCCACATGTCCCTATAAGAGCTACTACAGGAAATGAAGCATCTGTCCCAAAGCCCAGAGCAGAACGGTCTGATCCAGACATTAAACAAGTTCGAAAAAATAAAAAAGCTATGAACATTTTGTTTAATGGTGTTGATGGTGGCTAAGGATGTTTGGGAAACTATTCAAGTAATATGTGATGGAACTGAGCAGGTAAGGGAAAACAAAATGCAACTCTTAATTCAGCAATATAAGAATTTTCACAGTGAAGAAAGTTAGTCACTCACTGACATATTTAGTAGATTTCAAAAGCTATTAAATGCTCTAAAATTGCATGGAAGAGTCTATTAAACAAAGGACACAAACCTCAAATTCTTTAGATCTCTACCAAAGGACTGGAAACCCGTGACAGTCTCATAAGAAACTCTCAAGACTATAAGGAATTCACCTTGGATAGACTGTATAGAATCCTAAAGACCTATGAGCTTGAAATAGAGCAAGATGAAAAGTTAGAGAAAGGAAGAAACAATGGAGGGTTCATTACACTAGTTGCTGAGCAAGAAAAGGAGAAGGAGATAAAGGTTGAAGCTGTTGAATCTGCACCAAACCATAGAGTTTGTGAAAACAAGGGAAAAGGGCTAGTAGCTGAACATGAAGACAATTTTAGTCAAGATGACATGGATGACATAGATGAGCACCTTGCTTTTCTATCCCGGAGATTTGCCAAGCTCAAATTCAAGAAGAATTTTGGAGCAGCCAAGTCAAACAGAAACATGGTTCATAAGTCTAAATTCAAATATTTCAAGTATGGCTTGGCAGGCCATTTTGCTAGTGAATGCAGAAAGTCTAATTCTGGTAAAAAGAAGTTTGAGGCTATTGATTAGAAACAAAAATATTTTGAGTTACTCGAATAAAAGGAAAGGGCTTTCATCACATAGGAAAATGACTGGGCTGCAGATGGATTAGAAGATGATGAAGATACAAGCTATGTCAATCTAGCACTTATGGCCAAATCAGATGAAACAGTGGTCAGTTCATCAAGTAATCAGGTAATCACCACTAATCTATCACATTTGTATAAAGCTGAGTGTAATTATGCCATAAATGACATGTCTACTGAATTATATCATCTTCGTGTTACACTCAAGTCTCTCAAACACTAATCTTAAAGAGAACAATCTATTTTTAAGTGAAAGAAATATTGTGTTAGAAACTCAATTTGTTGAGTTTGAAAAACTGAAAATAGAATGCAAGATTGCTAAAGATGAATTGACTGAATCCCTAAAGAGAGAGGAGATTTTAAAAAAAGCAGCTTGAACGAGAATAGGAAGTAATCAAGGTATGGAAATCATCTAGAGATGTCCATGCACAAATTACTAAAATTCAAGGTATAGAATCTTTTTGTGATGCAACTTGGAAAAAGAACAAGAAGAAACTTGATTCAATCTGGTTGAAGGACTTTCAACGGCTGAGGATTCGACGGATGATGAAAATTATCCATCGAATAATCAAAAGGATTATCCGTCGATATACAATGAGCCACATCCGTTGAGTGCAAGTAAACCAATTAGCAAAGCTAAGCTAGCTAAATTGAATGATAAATATGGATGAGTTTTAAAAACTTTGTTCTAGGAGAAAAAAGTCAAGTGAAACAAAACAAGAGAGTCAATGTAGGGCATCTGTGATCTATTAAGGAATTAAATGATAGATTGGAGAAAATTCAAGTGAGAACAGAGTCAAAAAGGAAAAATAATAGAAATGGGAAAGTAGGAATTAAAATACATAACAACTACATACCTGATAAATATGCACCAAGAAAGATTTGTGTTAAGTGTGGTAGTGTTAATCATTTGTCTGTTAATTACAAACTTGCTGTACCTGCTCCCATGTCTGCACCTCCTTCATTTCCCAACATGACTACAATGCCTGTTAATGTTATGCCTGCACATAATTTGAATGCACAGTTTGTTAATATGCCATTTGCACAAAATCCTTACTATGTTGCATTTAGTATGCCACAAATGTAACATTCGGGAAATATCGTGTAATTATTTGTATCAATATATGATTATTATGTGAATATTATATGAAATTTTGGTGAATTATCTAATGATTGATAATAATATTTGGATGTCTGTATATAATAAAATGCGAGTATTTTAATTTTAATATGTCCAGAATAAAATATATATAATTAAGGTATTTTTCTGGTAATTTATGGTGTGTTATATAATTTTTTAATTGATTTATCAATTTATTAATTATTTTCTGAATAATTATAAAAAAATTATTTTATAAAGCCAGAAATCATCCCACTTCAACCGTTTTTACATTTTTACAACCCCAAACTCTTCCAAAAACTCCTTCCTAACCTAATCTGATAATTCTGAACACTTTTCATGTTTTGACTTTTTCGATCCGGGGTACGGTTTGACCTGTATGAGTCCCGCCGTGAAATTTTCAATACGCTAATCATTTTATGGATCGATAAAAAAATCCTTATTCTCAAAAGGCGAGATATTATTATCTTATTTTCGTATAAAGTGTTTTATAGGAAGCTCTGTTTTGATAATTATCCAAATCTGGTATTAAAATCGTATCATCTTTTTAGTTACTTAGCGGCTAAGTAACCTATTTTCAGATCCGATGTGTAATTGTAATTATTAAATTATTAAAAAAATAAAGTATGCGATGGTTCTGTGAGCTATGCGTTGCTGTATTATTAATTGTGTGTGATTGGTTGGGTATGGAGATTAATTGTAAAATTAATTATCGAGCTGTATAAATTTAATTTACTTTTAAAGTGATTTTTATTGAATATTTTTTTTTGCTAAATATTTTTAATGAATATTTATTATTATAAATGCTAAAATTGTTTCTAAAATTATTTTTGTTGTTCTATAATTTTATTTATTATTTTTAGGGGTTTATAAAATTTAGAAATCAATATTTTATCAATTATTTAACCTAAAATGATTTTCTGATTTCATTAAATTGTAAAATCAGTATTTAATTCCAAAATGCTTCAAAAATCATGAAAATTTTATTTTATTAACTCTTGAATATTTCGAGAATTTAAAATTATTTCGGAATTTTTTTGGCTTTTATTTAACCGCCCGTCTTTTCGTTAATTTGCAGAACGCGAGTCCATTGTGTTACATAAAAATGATTCAAAAATCACGAGAATTTTATATTAATAGTTTTATATTAACCTGAGATTTTAAAAATATATTCGCGAATTTTCGAGCTATCCTTACTCGTGAATACGCGTGTGTGTGTGCTCGTGTGTGTGTGTGGTTTCAATTGAGTGTGTGTATCTGTGTGGGTGGTACTGCTGTGTGTATTGTAGCGGTGAAGTATTGCCACCATGTTTCCTCTGTTTTCCGATGTCAACCTGTTTCTGCTATTTGGTGTTGTGTACGCGCGTCCGTGTACTGCTGGGAATTGATTCTTTATTATTTTTATTTTCTTTTGCAGGGAATAAATTGAGTAATTTCGTGAAATAAAATAAATTTTGTGCAAGGAAATATTAGTTTAATCGGTGAAGACTCGCATTGGAAACCCGATTATACGGGTACCGCGAATTTTTGCTGCCGTCGACGATGAGCCTCGGTGAGCCGACGGTGGATGATGATGATTTTAATCTCAGTCGTATATCATACATAAATAAAATTAGTTGTAAAAGTAACTTCGAAATGAAAGAATAAAATATTGTTGTTATAAATCGTACCGGTGATTGGGATTGCGAATTATGGATGAGTGCGATTGTTTTTGATTATGATTGACGTCAAATTGATTCGACGGGTAGGCCGATAAACAAAGGAGACGCTGCCCCATTTTCGGGAAAATTAATTTCGAAAATACGGGAACGTACTCTATAATTATCGAAGACGTCGAATGAGGATATATAATCATATTATACAGAACCTAATTATATGTTGTGATATGATATTTTATAAATAATCAATTACCTTACTATTTTAAAACCAACGAGTATTCGTACTTTCCGAAAATGAACACCGAACCGAGTTTCAAAGATGTGGATCATAATTGCTATGTGTATTTCAATAATACATATAAATATGAGTCGGGTTATGCAATCGTATGGGTAGAAGTAATAATGATACTATGTTAAGCTTAAACGATTATCTAAATTAGAGTATCTCAACCCTGTAGGTCCTAGTCGGAAGACCCGAGGATTGACATCGGATTAAGAACGATCTAGTGGTTAGTTGTCAAGCTAGCAAGATTCCAATCGAGGGATATAAAGGGATAGAATTCTGTCCAGGATAGGCTAGTGGTTTGACGATAAAGCCGAACGTTCAGGTCGGACCGAAGTCAACCTATTATAGTGATTATAACTTATCAAGGCAAGTATTCCTAACCTTTCTCCTAAAATACTGCAAATATTTATTTGCTCCTATTCTAAGTTCAGAATAGTTAATTGTTTTATATTTCGCTGCAATTACTCTTATTATGCCAGTTCTTTTCATCATTGTTCCTATATTATCGATTGTTCTCTTGAGAAAATACCCATTTATTCGGGTTATTTGTGAACCCTGATTTGGGATGTTTTGAAATCAAAATGATTTGACATCAAAATACTCTACGGGCTGGACGATTATTATGAGGACCAGTGATGAGATGGATCCTATGGGCCGGAGATGAACCGGACCCTTAGGCCATAGTTGCCTGGGTACCCCATATGTTGGCTGGGTCTATGCAGTTGGGTATAGATCCGCACTATCTCCTGACTGATCAGCAAGTTATAGTGAATATGTTGGTTTCTAGTGTCCAGTCTAATTTATTGTTGATCTCCATTAACGGTATTCCTTCCCGAATAATTCATAATAATAAATCAAACAAAGAGTTGATTCAAAAAGATGAAACATTAAAACGATTACAGTCCTTTTACGGAAAAATGTGATTTATGATTAAAGGCCAATGAGGGCCGATGTTTTAGTCGCTCAACTATTGAAATATGTAAAGACATTTTTAAAATCATTCAACAATCGTTTCCAGGAGTTTTCTGATCTGATACCTGAAAACCATTTACGATACTTGCTGGGGATTTTTGGCTCACTCTTGCTTTGTGAACTCTTATTTCTTTCATTATCAAATGAGGGCAAAGTAAATAGCTTTTAATAGACAGCAAAAGTGGTGAGATTCCAGCTGAAGAAATTTGGATATGTCGGAGTGATCAATACAAGGAAATTAGTAATGAGGTAATGAAAGTGTATTTAGACAATGTAAATTTTGGAAGGTTAGATTCTTGTTTCATACTATAACCTGTAAGCGATCATGAATATGAGGGGTTATCTGTATATTTATTTTAATATACAGGTTTTTATTATTATTTAAAGTTGTGTAATGACACCCAATCCTGACCCCGGATTTGGGGGGTGTCACAGTTGGTATCAGAGCTACAGGTTATTGGTCACTGAAACAAGAATAGGTGAGGGTAAGATAGGAGTGATATGTCATATAAGATAGGAAAGACCTAGGCATACTCATTTTAAGTTTGAGTTGAGTGCGAATTACGATTAGTAGATTCGATATGGAATTAGTAAGATAGGATTATTAAGAAAAATGTAAGGCGAATATAGCAACACTATAAATATATTGAGTTCTCCAATTCTACAATAATGAGGAATCTATAGATCGACGGACACTGGATATGCTACCCTACGTTTCATGCGGTTTTGAAGAAGATGCGAATGAGTCTTGTGAGAATTTCGCGGAAGAGAGGCTAGATGAGTTTTGGATACAATTTAACTTAGAATTAGGTCGTAGGAAGAGCTTCACGCTAGAGGCAAGAAGTTGATGGAAACTGATGAAGAACCAATGTTGCACATTTCGAAGGCACCACCGCTACGAGAAGATTCCTATCACTTATCGGGAGCTGCGCAAGGAATGATATATACCTTACTAGGTATATGTAAGACTAGCAAGAAGATGTGAACTTATCTATAGACCGAACATCGAGTCGCATGTGTGGTTGCAAGCATAACGTCAAGGATGACGACAAGAATGTCAAAGACAGTACTAAATGTCAGCGTTGTGATAGGATTGCAAATAAAATGATATACGACGGTAAATGAAGTTTCGTCGACTGATAAGTGCGAGCAGAATCCAAGGAAGAGTAGAAGATGTACCAAAATAGAGAGACCCTTATATGCCCATTCCTTTAATTAGATATTTTATTAGCGGATCAAGAGAATAGCGAGTAACTTATATAGTAATGATGACAAAATAATTGATTTTCAAAATTTTAAAATGAGTTTTCGGAGAAGATTTTTTTAATCAACTTTCAGAAGATTTTTGTATGAAATGAGTTCTACAATTTGGTTGTCGAATTACTATTTATGTTCTTGTTATTATAAACAGAAAATGATCTAAAAAGAAGAATGGATATAGACTCAGTATTGTTAATCTAGAGGACCAAGTAGACCCACTAGTAAGAAGAAAGTTTAAAGTTTTCCGTGAAAGACGAACATAAATTTTTGTTTAATAATATTAAGGATTAAACCAACTTGTTAAAAACATTATTTACCCAGTTCATGAAATTGCTAATATTTAACGAGATTCGTAATTTGAACGGACAGCGGATGACTGAAGGAAATGGAAGAATCTTCCAGATAAATCGAGAAAAATAGTATTCCTATCGACAAAATTGAAGCGTTGCGGGATCGATGGTTATTTTCATGGTATAGAAAAAGTCGGAAGTAATAATTATAAATTTCATAGGGACACGATTACGATCATATCATTAAAGCATTTAATATGGAGGCATTTCCAGATGACATTTCGAAGTTATATTGAGACCTAAACTGTGAATCTCTCATTCGACTGGTTTCTGAAGGCATACGTAGGTGAAGCGTGGAAGGTGATCAACATCGACATTATTTTTCTTAATATGATAACATATGTTCTTCTTGATTCTTGAATACGTATGAGTTTCTTCTGTGGATAAATCATATGAAGCAAAGATGAAATAAAATTTATTGTATTCCTTCTGAATTGTTTCTCATCTCAAATTACTGATTCCTGATTGAGACAAACAGTATTGTGGTATAACACTTTGTCGAAATGATGAAGAGTCGGGTGGGACGCCACCTAATCATGTGCTGTATGCCATATAGTACGAAAGACTGGCCATCTTGAGTACGAATATGGTTGTCTCATTCACATCTAAATCTTCACTCATTCTTCTTCCTTCAATTTACTAAATTACAAATTCTTCCAATCGTTTGTTGCATTGTTAGTCCTTATTCAGTTTTCAATTAAAATCATATTCACAAACTCTCCTTTGGCGTAAAGTCTGTTCTTTGATGATTTCAAAAGAAATGAAATAGTGTGACACGTGGAATCATACAACAAACATAGATATGACTGCAAACCGATAAATGGTGGACATCTGCGGGTAAGGAAGAAGAAATTAATCAATAACATGGATGTGGCGAGGACATCAAGTTAGATCGTCATTCGTGTTATGAGGATCTCATCAATACGATAGATTGCGGTAACATGACGTGCATCAAATCAGAGGATTTCGACGTGAAATGAATGGTTAGCGAACCGTAACGAATAAATTAGGTACAAACTAAGGAAGTAAGGTTGTATGCAAGCGAACGAATGTCGGGACAAGAATCGGAGATCAAGGGAATTCTGAACACTGACTCAGACAGGCAATCAATACGTGAAACATCCCTTTGTAGCGAAAAGATATTTGTCGTGAATATTCAAAACAAAGAAATCTTAATTGCAAACAAATTTTGAACGTGTTCTTCAAGAAATTATAAAGTTCTCTACCTTGAGTAAATAAGTTGTGATGAATTTAATACCCATAACCGGGTCGGTGATGAAAGCTCGATACGGGAACATAAGTTGAGGTAAAGTAATGGTGATCTGACTGTGAGACTTTTTAAGAAATAGCAAATTGATGATGGAATCTTCATAAGACGGTGATGATAATAACTAGGATTCTGTGTGGTTATTAAAAGACCAACAGACTCACTAATGAAATTGAGTGTGTATCATCAAAGAAGGAGGATTGGTGTAGTTCGTTAAAGGATGCAGCATAATTTCAAAAGTAACTATCCCCAATTGGTAATGGTAAGAGATAAATTAAAAGACTTGCGAAATAAAATTTTTAGAAACAACAAAATAAATTTTAAAGTTTACTAATAAAATTTGGTAATATTCTGAAAGAACTGAGAAAAGTATGGTGATATTAATTGTTGGTTTAAGACCTTAAGCCTCATTTCGAAAGATATATATTATGCCAGTTAATCATACCTATACTAATCAGAATGATATAGTTCGAGCTATGGTGGATGGATAAATTTGGTTGATGGAAATGGATGGATATGATTGTAGATGATTTGGTAGATTGATGGTGTCAGCTTGAGTCCGACTGGTAGTCGATGGTATATGGGAGGTGCTGCCCAAATTTTTAGAAATTACTCTACATGTAAGGATAAAGGAGTACATTCTCATTCCCAGTTGTACTCCAAATGGTTGTGATTTCGGTTCTTCAGAAAGAATGTTATGATCGAACTGACTTTATATAATTGGCCTTTGATTCCAGTTAGCTAGTCTTCACTTGGTTTAAGTGATCAGTTAAAAGAGTTAACTGATCAACTTTACCAACAAATGGTTAGCTAAATGGAGATCGATTCCAATTAAATTGAGTTAAGCTCTAAAATTATTTTCAGATCCGAAATCAAAGCGGTTAACAAGTTGAAGGAAGTGATGGCATTAGTAGGAATCGAAAGTTTAGTAGAATTAGTGTGATGTTACTACAGACATGTGCGAGATTTTATCTAGATGAATACATCCTTTTTGATAAATAAGAGGAACATAAAGTAATTGGTACATGCTCGTAAGAAGAATATTTTTCAAGAACTGAAGGTTCAAGATAAAGCGAATAGATTCTATCATCTGTAATAGCGTTCCAGGAAAGACTTGAAAGTATACCCCTATCGAATGGCGATCGAATAAAAGTTTTCGAAAGCTCGCAAATCCAAGTATCCGATGTAAGACGAAGACTAACGAAATACGCATGTGAACTCGAGAAGAAGAAATGTTGATCAATTGGAAAAAAAGGCAAATATGCGATCAAGGATAATTTAAGTGAAGCTAAGAAAATAACTATCGATGAATTTGATAATTCTGTCAATAAGAACTTAAATATTATAAATAAAAGCCTTTTATTAACTTTAGAACTGGTTTATCTAATAATGCATATATTAATATTATCAAGAAAGGGAAATTCTTTATGTTAGAAGAGTTAATGAGTAATGAGAATGAAGAATGAAGAATAAAATAAGAAAAGAAGTGGAATCAAAAGGATGATAAAGAAATTTTATAAAATAGTCCAGGATATAAGCAAGTTGTGAACGTCAGCTGTGTCAGAACTGATAGGAGAATGAAGTGAAACACCGATAATTGAAGATAGAAATTTCATTCAAAGAATACGCGTAAGCAGGGAAGATTAAACAACAGTATTCATGGCAAACTATTAGAGAGGAACGATACAATGAATCTGATATCAGAAGTCTCCATAATTAAAGTGGAGTCCCGAAGATTCTAACGAATGATTTACCAAGGTTACCTCGGGAAATGAGGTAAGAAATTTCATCAGTTACTGCACAGTATCGAGCTGGTGTCAAAAGCCCTGTATTATGTAACCCAGTAGGAATGAGATGTTGAGTGAAGGAAAACTTTAGAAATATGGAATGAAAAGAATAATGAAATAAAGAGTACTTCGCGCTATACACAAAGGTAATCATGGAGAAAAGAGAAGGGAGGTGTGAAGTCACGCTTCGGTTATCAGAAATTGTAAGTCTGAAGATTAAATGAACATAGTGTATGAGGAATAATTGGATAGTGTAATTGTATTTATTAATAACATCCTCGCCCATTCAAGAACTAAGGAAGACCAAGTTGAACACCTGAAGATATGCATAGATCAATAACTGCGTTCTAAACTTCAAAGATATGATTTCCGGTAATAATTGATTATGAGCTCCAGTTGTGTGGTTAACTACCAAACAGGAAAGTCCATTTAAGGATAGACGTCTTGAGTAGAAAAGAAAGAGTGAATATCATTAGGATTACCGAGGAATGAGTAAAGGAATTTGAAAAGTTAGAAATTGAAGAATAGGTTTCGATCCGGCTTCTAGATTATACTGAAACTTACTCTGTTGTTAGATATCAAAGGTGGTATTAATATAGATGATTAATGTTGACTTCAGTATGGAATGTTGTGAGCATCAAAGTTTATAATGATATCTAATTTGATATGACAACAAAATGAGTATTAGTACCAAGAATTCGGTTTCGAATAAAGTTGTTATTCATCCCATTCCAAACTAATATTTCTTTTTCGATAGTAAAGGATTCTCGCTCAATGAATATACATGATGGTGATTGAAAAGAAATTGAAAAATACTATAAAGTGGTGAATTAAATACAATTGTTGAGATCTTCCTTTAATTTTTAGTTTAAATAGATTTAGAATATTTTGAAGCATCAGACGCCATAGGTTCAGTGTATCGGGCGCAGACGGATTGAAAGTACAAGAGACCAGCTAAATATTCTCGAATATGATTGAAAGCGATCATAAGCCAGACTAACCGAATAAAAGGAGACGTGAAAAGTTAAGTAGAACAGCCATGGGAAATGGAAGGTTCATAAACATGAATTATTATAATTGGAAAGCGAAGCAGATTAGTATAAATTAAGTTAGTCTATTGAGATAATGAGATAGATAGAACGATTATGAATGAGTTGACCTTGTTGTTACATGCATGAAGAATTCATAAGATATTCAAATGTATATGACTAAGAAGGGTAATTTAGCTCCCTAGGTATAAAATAAAGATTGATCCAGATTACGTGAGCAACTGTTAGATTTAATATCGATAATAGACCGTTGGGTTGTGATTAAAGTGATGAGACCTGAGGAATTATAGGAAAGATACTTGGAAAATATCATAGTCAACGCCAGAAAGCAAATACGACCTAGTCTCAGTGCATCATTTACAAATGAAGAAGAAGATTACGGGAACGGTTAAAGAGCCTCGAATGCGATGGGAAGCGATTACCAATTAGGTTATTCAAATGAAGAAACATATGAGGACGAGGTTCAACACCGAGTAACAATTGGAAACCCACATAAACACGAGTGACTAGAGTTAGAAAGAAGAAGAAAATTAAGATGTGTTATACTGGTCCCTCCTAGAAAATAAAATAGGCAGAATAAATTGAAGTGAGCTATCTTCACCGCTATCCGTATAGCGGATTCATAGAGTGTTTATATGTATATACCCAGAAAGAGTAAGTTAGCTCTATTATATATAGAAGATGGAGATTTGAATTGAGTTATACAAGCAACAAATAGAATATGGTGTTAGCAAGAAGCTATTAAGAAAAGATTGATATTATAAAAAATTATAAGGTTGAAAGATTCACCTGAGAAAATAAAAGTGATATATTTGAAAAGTATCAGTACTATTCCTTAATGTAATTATGAGGACAAAATCCTTTTGAGGGGGGAAGGATGTAACATCCGGGAAATATCGTGTAATTATTTGTATCAATATATGATAATTATGTGAATATTATATGAATTTTTGGTGAATTATCTGATGATTGATAATAATATTTGGATGTTTGTATATAATAAAATACGAGTATATTAATTTTAATATGTCCAGAATAAAATATAGATAATTAAGGTATCTTTTTGGTAATTTATGGAGTGTTATATGATTTTTTTAATGATTTATGAATTTATTAATTATTTTCTGAATAATTATAAAAAAAAATATTTTATAAAGCCGGAAATCATCTCACTTCAACCGTTTTTACGTTTTTACAACCCGAAACTCTTCCGAAAACTCCTTCTTAACCTAATCTGATAATTCTGAACACTTTTCATGTTTTGACTTTTTCGATCCGGGGTACGGTTTGACCTATACGAGTCCCGGCGTGAAATTTTCAATACGCTAATCATTTTATGGATCGATAAAAATATCCTTATTCTCAAAAGGCTAGATATTATTATCTTATTTTCGTATAAAGTGTTTTATTATAGGAAGCTCTGTTTTGATAATTATCCAAATCTGGTAATAAAATCGTATCGTCATTTTAGTTACTTAGCGGCTAAGTAACCTATTTTCGGATCTGATATGTAATTATAATTATAGAATTATTAAATAAATAAAGTATGTGATGGTACTGTCAGCTATGCGTTGCTGTATTATTAATTGTGTGTGATTGGTTGGGTATGGAGATTAATTGTATAATTAATTATCGAGCTGTATGAATTTAATTTATTTTTAAATTGATTTTTATTGAATATTTATTCTTATAAATGCTAAAATTGTTTCTAAAATTATTTTTGTTGTCCTATTATTTTATTTATTATTTTTAGGGGTTTATAAAATTTAGAAATCAATATTTATCAATTATTTACCCTAAAATAATTTTCTGATTTCATTATATTGTAAAATCAGTATTTAATTCCAGAATGCTTCAAAAATCATGAAAATTTTATTTTATCAACTCTTTAATATTTCGAGAATTTTAAAATTATTTCAAAAAAATTTCGGCTTTTGTTTAACCGCCCGTTTGTTCTTTAATTTGCAGAACACGGGTCCGTTGTGTGACATAAAAATGATTCAAAAATCACGAGAATTTTATATTAATAGTTTTATATTAACCTGAGATTTTAAAAATTATAGTCACGAATTTTCGAGCTATCCTTACTCGTGAGTTATTCGTTAAAACGCAAAATATCGGTGTTGAATTTGGATAATTACAATGAAATCTATCCTTTCCTCTCCCAATTCAACCCTTTTCTTTTTCTTTTTCGAATCGACCTCCAATCTCTCTCTTACAGTTCTCTCATCTCTCACTCTCTTATATTTTCTTTTCAACTCTCCTTCTCAACCTCTCACCAATCTCTTCTCTCGCCCATATATGTTCTTTCCCTTCCCTTATTGTTTCTTTCTCGACTGATTCATGGTATGTTCTGCTGCCGGGTTTATTTTCTGGCCACCTGTTGTCGCCGGTCCTCCGTCGAGGTGATAGTGGCGGGCGAGTGACGTCGGTTGTTTGTTTTGCTATCTGTGGTGTATACGCGTGTGTGTATGTGTGCTCGTGTGTGTGTGTATTTTCAATTGAGTGTGTGTGTATCTGTGTGGGTGGTAGTGCTGTGTGTGTTGTGGCGGTAAAGGATTGCCGCCCTGTTTCCTCTATTTTCCGATGTCAACCTGTTTCTGCTATTTGGTGTTGTGCACGCGCGTTTGTGTACTGCTGGGAATTGATTATTTATTAATGTTATTTTCTTTTGCAGGGAATAAATTGAGTAATTTTGTGAAATAAAATAAATTTTGTGCAAGGAAATATTAGTTTAATCGGTGAAGACTCGCATTGGAAACCCGATTATACGGGTACCGCAAATTTTTTCCACCGTCGGCGATGAGCCTCGGCGAACCGACGGTGGAAGATGATGATTTTAGTCTGAGTCCTATAGCATACATAAATAAAATTAGTTGTAAAAGTAACTTCGAAATGAAAGAATAAAATATTGTTGTTATAAATCATACCGGTGATTGGGATTGCGAATTATGGATGAGTGCGATTGTTGTTGATTATGATTGACGTCGAATTGATTCAACGGGTAGGCCGATAAACAAAGGAGACGCTACCCGATTTTCGGGAAAATTAATTCCGAAAATACGGGGATGTACCCTATAATTATCGGAGACGTCGAACAAAGATATATAATCATATTATACAGAACCTATTATATGTTGTGACATGATATTTTATAAATAATCAATTACCTTACTATTTTCAAACCAACGAGTATTCGTACTTTTCGAAAATGAACACCGAACCGAGTTTCAAAGATGTGGACCATAATTGCGATGTGTATTTCAATAATATATATAAATACGAGTCGGGTTATGTAATCGTTTGGGTGAAGTAATAATGATACTATGTTAAGCTTAAACGATTATCTAAATTAGAGTATCTCAACCCTGTAGGTCCTAGTCGGAAGACCCGAGGATTGACTTCGGATTAAGAACGATCTAGTGGTTAGTTGTCAAGCTAGCAAGATTCCAATCGAAGGATATAAAGGGATAGAATTGTGTCTAGGATAGGGTAGTGGTTTGACGATAAAGCCGAACGTTCAGGTCAGACCGAAGTCAACCTATTATAGTGATTATAGCTTATCAAGGCAAGTATTCCTAACCTTTCTCCTAAAATACTGCAAATATTTATTCGCTCCTATTCTAAGTTTAGAATAGTTATCTGTTTTATATTTCACTGCAATTACTCTTATTATGCCAGTTCTTTTCATTATTGTTCCTATATTATCGATTGCTCTCTTGAGCAAATACCCATTCCTTCGAGTTATTTGTGAACCCTGATTTGGGATGTTTTGAAATCAAAATGATTTGATATGAAAATAGTTTACGGGCTAGACGATTATTATGAGGACCGGTGATGAGCTGGATCCTATGGGCCGGAGATGGACCGGACCCTTAGGCCATAGTTGCCTGGGTACCCCATATGTTGGTTGAGTCTATGCAGTTGGGTATAGATCCGCACTATCTCCTGACTGATCAGCAGGTTATAGTGCATATGTTGGTTTCTAGTGTCCAGTCTAATTTATTGTTGATCACCATTAATGGCATTCCTTCCCGAATAATTCATAATTACAAATCAAACAATGAGTTGATTCAAAAAGATGAAACATTGAAACGATTACAGTCCTTTTACGGAAAAATGTGATTTATGATTAAAGGCCAATGAGGGCCGATGTTTTAGTCGCTCAACTATTGAAATATGTAAAGACATTTTTAAAATCATTCAACAATCGTTTCCAGGAGTTTTCTGATTTGATACCTGAAAACCATTTGCGATACTTGCTGGGCATTTTTGGCTCACTCTTGCTTTGTGAACTCTTATTTCTTTCAGTATCAAATGAGGGCAAAGTAAATAGCTTTTAATAGACAGCAAAAGTGGTGAGATTCCAGCTGAAGAAATTTGGATGTCGGAGTGATCAATACAAGGAAATTAGTAATGAGGTAATGAAATTGTATTTAGACAATGTCAATTTTGGAAGGTTAGATTCTTGCTTCATACTATAACATGTAAGCGATCCTGAATATGAGGGGTTATATGTATATTTATTTTAATATACAGGTTTTTATTATTATTTAAAGTTGTGTAATGACACCCAATCCTGACCCCGGATTTGAGGGGGGTGTCACAATAAATGCCATTTAGCATGCCTTACTGGAATACCATGTTTTCTCAAAATATGTCTTTCCATGTTAATCAGCCCGTGCATGATAATTCTGCAATGATAAATGGTTTTAAGGGTTTTACTCAATTGACTAATGATGAACATCAAGTACCTAAGTCAAATGAGGACAAAACTAAAAAACCTAAGAAACAGGCTAACAAAATAGGACCCAAGGGAACTTGGGTACCAAAATCAATTGATTTGATTTTGCTTTGTGCAAGGAAACATAAAGAATCTTTGGTATTTGGATAGTGGGTGCTCAAGGAATATGATTGGAGATTCCACCCTGCTCACTGAGTTCAAGGAAAGAGATGGCCCAAGTATCACTTTTGGAGATAACAACAAGGGTTATAATGTGTGATATAGCTTGATTTCAAAGGATAATGTCATCATTGAAGAAGTTGCCCTAGTGGATGGACTCAAGCACAGTTTGTTGAGTATTAGCCAGCTTTGTGACAAGGGCAACTCAGTAACATTTAATTCTGAAGCCTATGTTGTGACTAACAAAAGAAGCAACAAAATGGTTCTCAATGAAGTGAGAAAAGGGAATGTGTACCTAGCTAACTTCAACTCATCTAATGCAGAATCTGTCACATGTCTATTTAGCAAGGGGAGTCAAGATGAAAGTTGGTTGTAGCACTAGAAACTGTCCCACATTAACTTCAAGACCATGAATGAATTAGCCAGGAAAGATTTGGTAAAAGGTATTCCTCAAGTGGAATTCTCAAAGGATGGACTGTATGATGCATGTCAGAAAGGAAAGCAGATCAAAGCATCATTTAGAAAGAAGTTTGATTCAAAAATTGAAGAATCTCTACAATTACTACACATGGACTTATTTGGACCAGTAAACATATTGTCAATCTAAAAGAAAATGTATTATCTAGTAATTGTGGATGATTTCTCAAAGTTCTCTTGGACATATTTTCTCAAGTCCAATGATGAAGCTATTCAAATCATCATCAATCACATAAGACAAGTCAACAATCATCCTGATTTCAAAGTAAGAAGAACTTTGTGATGAGATCATTTTGTGAAGAGAATGAGATCATGCATGAATTCTCAGCTACAAGAACCCCACAACAAAATGGTGTTATGGAAAGGAAAAACAGATCTCTTATTGAAGCTGCAATGCTAGAAGAATTAAAGTTACCAATATATTTTTGGCCTGACGCTGTAAATACTGCATGCTACACTCAAAATATTTCTTCGGCTAATCAAGCAAAATGCATGACACCCTACCAATTGTTCATGAACAGGAAGCCAACACTGAACTTTCTTCATATCTTTGGCCATAAATGTTATACCTTAAGAAATAAAACTGATCAACATGGGAATTTTGATGCCAAAGAAGATGAAGACATTTTTGTTGGATATGCTTTTGGAAAAGCATATAGAGTTTACAATCTAAGAACCAATATTATTATGGAATCTATACATGTTGTGTTTGATGATAAAAAGATTGAAGGACTGCAAGATGGAGATTTCCAGGAAAGCCTCAAATTTGATAATGTTGAGATGGTTTGTGATGATAGTGATAATGGGAGTGATCAAGAAGAAAAACCTAAGGATAATGCAGAAAAGTCCATAACCAATGAAGCACATAATTCAACATCCGTCGAGAGACAAAGTGCATCATCCATTGAAAGACAATCTGCATCATCCGTTGGAAGGCAAAACTCAACATCCGTTGAATCAATAATAGAAACTGAGAGCCAATACATATCACAATCAAAAAGGACCCCAACTACAATTCAAAGATCCACAAACTCAAGGGGTGTTTCTTCTAATCAAAACTATGTCATACATCAAGAAAATAATGAGACCTCTTCATCTAGAGCTAATCTACCTCAACAGAGAAAATGGACTAGAGATCACCCTTTTGAACTGATCATTGGTGATGCATCTTCAAGAGTGCAAACAAGAAAAACAACTCAAGAGGAATGCCTATATAGCAGCTTTCTATCTCAGGAAGAGCCTAAAAAGGTAGAGGAAGCTCTGTTGGATCCTGATTGGGTTTTAGCTATGCAGAAGGAGCTAAATAAATTTAAAAGGAATAAGGTATGGAAGTTGGTACCCAAACCTAAAGGAAAGAACTCTATTGATACTAAGTGGGAATTCACAAACAAGATGGATGAAAATAGCATAGTAGTTAGGAACAAAGCTAGATTGGTTGCTAAGGGCTACCGTCAATAAGAAGGAATTGATTTTGATGAAACCTTTTCTCCTGTTGCAAGACTTAAAGCCATCAAAATCTTCTTAGCATATGCAGCCTATGCCAATTTCAATGTCTATCAAATGGATGTTAAAAGTGCCTTTCTAAATGGATATTTGAAGGAGGAAGTCTATGTCACTCAGCCTCATGGTTTTGAAGAACCAAATATTCCAGAATATGTCTACTATCTTTTGAAAGCACTTTACGGATTGAAGCAAGAACCTAGTGTGGCGCCCTCCAAACCTGGGTCAGAAGTTTGGGGTCCACACACACACACCTTAATTATAACCTGCTTATAGAAATAATAAAGATAATAATATATGCAATGACCCTACTTACCAATCACCACGGACCGCAATAGGTTAAAGTATGCACACAAGCCAAACACACTAATATATTACAAACCGTTCAAATCCCAACTATTTCAAATTCAAACTGAGTATTAAACATTATTACAAACTTTTACAAACTTAAATTATTCCAAAAGAAGCCTACTAGCTCAGCTTTCTCAACCTGAACCCTTAGCTCTCGCGCTGGACTGGGGATCCTCTTTACCAACTGGTTCCTTTTTAACTGGAAAGAATATAAACAACTTCGCACGAATGAGCTAACTAGCTCAGCAAGTCACAATGATAAAACTGAGAGTAATGATCATCAGGTGAATATGTTTATGATATCAAGTGAACAATGGATTATGATTTAGAATTGGATATTATACTTTTAATTTAAAAACCAAGGTTAGGCTGCTGATTAGTCACGCACTAACCTCGAGCAAGGCACACAGCATTGCTCTAACTACTGGATCCAAGGCACACATTGGCCTAACTTGACCATTATATGGTCTGACCATGAATCTGGTCCACAATTTTATAAAAACAATCAAATTCTAACATAATAACAGAATATGCAATAATAAGCAATAACCGAAATCATTAACAACAATAAATGTTTAATAATGAAAGGGTTTCAATCCTTGTAAGGATCAATAAGGCAATTTAAAAGCTTGGATGCTGGGTAATGAAAGAATTGGATAACAAAGGAATCAACGTTTCAAGGTTTCAAGGATTTGGTCTTTCGAAGTATAAGATACCATGAGTTGAGTATATAATAGTTCATTTCAGTGTCTAGTATTTGGTTTGTATGTATTTGTGGAGTAGTATCGTAGATTTGTGGTTCTTGTTTGGGTATACAATAATCAATGGATTAGAAAGAATATGATTCATGGCTCAAGAACAATAACTGAAATCAGGATTTAGGTTTCTGTGCTTCAAGCACTTGCAATATCACAGGATTATCAAGTACTACAATATTTCGAGAAAGTTTAGAACACTTGCCTGGTATTAGGTTACTACACTGCACTTGCTTCCAATCACAACCGTTTTACTCCTCAACTACCTGTTTCCCTTTCCTACGTCTTGCCTCTTCTGCTCACATATCATAAGTATCTATCAATAATTTACTCATGGAATTCTATTCAACACATACTTCTATCTACCCTTCGTTTTACCCAAATCCGATTAACGGATTGAAAGTTATGCAATAATCAAGTAAACACCGAATATATAGACCGATAGTCAACTAACAAGTCACATATAGCACATAATACATCACGTAATCAATGATATATTATTTATAAAGAAGTCTCGGGTCATAAATAGGCTTTCTTGTATTTAAAATGATTTTTAAAATATTTTTCGGAATTAAAACGGGTCGTTGGATCAATTTCGGGTTAATAAACAGGGTTCGGTTGGCCCATTCTGGCTCCGAAATAATTTTAGAATAATTATCGAGCCTTGGAAATAATTTAGAATAATATTTTAAAGCTCGAAACTATTTTTCAGAATTTTTAAATCATTTTTAAATAATTAAATCTAATTAAATAATTAATTAAATCAATTAATAATTAATTAAATCAATTAATCAATTAATTTTTGAATTAATTGACTAATTAATCAATTAGAAATTAACTAGAATTAATTAACTAATTAATTTAGATTTATTTGTGAATTAAAAATAATTTTCAGAATTAAAATAATAATTTTTAGAATTTTCAGAATTTAAAAACAAATTTTTATAATAAAAATAAATAGGAAATATAATTTTTAAACATTTTTAAAACAGGAATCCAACTTTTGCAAACTCTGGAAACTACAGGGACCAAACTACATCGTTTTCAAAAGTTGGGGTACTAAATTGTAATTTTTACACCCCGTCGCCGGAAAACAGTCGGGTTCGCCGGAGAACACGTTCCCGGCGTCCTCACCCCACCAAGACCTCCAGATCACATCTACACAACATCAGGAACACAACCATGCAATCAATTCATCCTAACAATCCCTGAGTTGGCCGGAATTTGGCCGTGAAGTTTTCCAGTTTCCGACGAACATCGGAAAACTTCAAAACACAACTCCCTTCTCTACAGACCTCGTTGGTTCATGAAACTTATACGACTAGATTGCAAATTTCACAGAGAATACAACCCACTATAACACAACATCAATCTATCACAGAATAAGAAACCCCCAAATTTCAATTAAGAACATTCATACGGGTTATAAACCCTAATTTTAAAATTCGAAAATCAAACTCAAATTTGAACATGTTATTGAACTCCAAATCAGACGTATGACATATGAAAATCATCAGGAAAACAAGCTCTACAACATGCGATCATCAAATCATACAAACAATCATCCGAACAAAAATTCATATTTTTAATAAAATAAATTCGAAAATAAATAAATTTTTAGAAAAATAACTTGATTTCTGCAGTGAAACAAAGCTCAGAATCTGATAGAACACCTCAAATCCTTCGTTTTGGTTACTCAAGCTTTGAAAACAGAGATCGGTAACGCCTTCGTTTTGCTGTTTGATTCTTATAACAGTTTATGTAATTAGGGCTTTTCTCTGAAAATTATATAATTAACTATCTGCAAATGATTTTGATACGAAATAAAATACGGTAAAAGGCTATTTATAATTACGGAAAATTTGTATCCCGTTGGATCATTCCGGATATAAAACGGTACGTTTATTTGTAAAAACTGATCCAAACGGTATCGGTTTTCGGGATAATTATCCAAATCAGTACAATTTGTACTGCGGTCTTGGTCTCAGCGCCTGGTTACACATATTACGAAATGATAATTGGGATAGTTTAATAAAAAGCTCCCGTTTATCAAAAATACGGGTTTTATTGATTTACCGAAACGAATATTGTATCAAAAATGTTGCGTCGGGACCCGCGGAGGACAAACCGTAAGCCGGATCGAAAAAGTCGAAACATGGAATATGCTCGGAATATTATAATTAGGTTAGGAAGGAGTTCTCGAAAGAGTTTCGGGTTCCAAAAACGTAACAACGGTTGACGTCGGTTGGTTCCCGTTTTTATAAAATAGATTTTAATTACCCGAAAAAAGATTTTAGAAATTTCATATGATTCTTATAAATCCATAAACCAACATAAAAATAATTAGGAAGATATGACAATTATCTATATTTTATTTTGGACATATAAAAATTAAAATACTTAATTAATATTATTTTTGAATATTCAAGTACAGATAACACTTAACAATTATCTTACAGAATAGATACTGAACACACATAATAATTATATAATAGAAAAAATAATTACACGATATATCCCGGATATTACATCCTTCCTCAGAATCTCTAAGAAAACAAATGAGGGTACTTTTCTCTCATATCACTTTCTAACTCCCAGGTTGACTCTTCAACCTTTGGGTTTCTCCATAATACTCTTACTAACTTTACCACTTTATTTCTCAATACTTTTTCTCTCTCTTCTAGAACTTCTACCGGGCTCTCTACATATGATAAATCTCCTTGAAGTTCTATTGGCTCATATTCTATTACATGCTTGGAGTCTGGATTATATTTCTTAAGCATTGATATGTGAAAAACATTGTGAATGTGCTTCATGTGCGGAGGTAATGCCAACTCGTAAGCTACCTTGCCAATACGCTTTAGGATTTCAAAAGGTCCGACATATCTTGGGTTTAGCTTCCCTTTCTTCCCAAACCTCGTTAGTCCTTTCCACAGTGATATTTTCAATAATACCAAGCTTCCTTCTTCAAATTCCATGTCTTTTCTTGACTGGTCTGCATATTTCCTCTGACGATCTTGTGCGGCTATTAATCTTTTCTGGATAATTTCAACAACTTCCTTTGTCTGCTGCACCAATTCGGGTCCGAGTATTTTGCGTTCTCCTACTTCGTCCCAATATACTGGAGATCTACATTTACGTCCATAAAGGGCTTCATAAGGTGGCATCCCAATACTGGCGTGATAACTGTTGTTATAAGCAAACTCGACTAGGGGTAAATGCTCGTCCCAACTTATTTTGAAATCAATAGCATAAACACGTAGCATGTCCTCGATTGTCTGGATTGTTCTTTCACTTTGGCCATCCGTTTGGGGGTGATAGGCCGTACTCATATTCAATCTTGTTCCTAAACATTCTTGAAAACTCTTCCAAAATCTTGAATTAAATCTTGGATCTCGATCAGATACAATAGACACTGGAACTCCATGACGAACTACGATCTCTTTCAAGTACATATGAACTAACTTATCGAGCAAAAATCTTTCATTTATAGGCAGAAAATGAGCTGACTTGGTAAGTCTATCTACTATAACCCAAATGGCATCATGATTAGCCCTTGTCCTAGGTAATCCAACTATGAAATCCATGGTAATATGTTCCCACTTCCACTCTGGAATTTCCAATGGCTGTAGCAATCCGCTTGGTCTCTGATGCTCCGCTTTAACTTTCTGACAGCTATAGCATTTGCTAACCCATTCCGCAATTTCCCTCTTCATATTTGGCCACCAATAATTCTTCTTTAAATCTCTGTACATTTTGGTACTCCCTGGATGGATGGAATATCTTGAACTATGTGCCTCTTTTAAAATTTCATTTTTCAGCTCCGTTACTGGTGGAATCCAAATTCTTGAAGAAAACCTAAGAATACCTTGATCATCTTGCTGCGTGAATAATTCCTCACCTACTAAACTATTTATATCTTGATCCATTACCTCTTTCTGGAATTTCTTTATTTTCTCCAATAACTCCGGTTGGAAAATCATACTGTACACTTTTGCTTCCTCAGGCTCGCAAATTCTAATCTCCAATTCCAATTTTTGAAATTCTTTATATATCTCTTCAGGTACGGATAATACATTTAACTTTTCCTTCCGACTTAACATATCTGCTACAATGTTCGCCTTACCGGGATGATAATTAATCGAGCAATCATAATCTTTGATCAATTCTAACCATCTCCTTTGTCTCATATTAAGTTCCTTCTGGGTAAATATATATTTCAAACTTTTGTGATCCGTGAAAATGTCACACTTTTCTCCATACAAATAATGTCTCCAAATCTTCAAAGCGAAAACTATAGCTGCTAACTCCAAATCATGAGTAGGGTACTTCTGTTCGTGTGGTTTCAATTGCCTTGACGCATACGTAATCACCTTGTCGTGCTGCATAAAAACACATCCTAATCCTTTGTTAGAAGCATCACCATAAATTACAAAATTCCCTTGATCGTCTGGAAGTGACAAAATAGGTGTTGTGATTAATCTCCGCTTCAATTCCTGAAAACTTTCTTCGCACTTGTCATTCCATTTAAACTTTTCATTCTTTCGTGTAAGCTTTGTCAATGGTGTTGCAATTCTTGAGAAATTCTGAACGAATTGTCGATAATATCCTGCCAATCCCAAGAAACTTCTTACCTCAGTGGGTGTTCTCGGTCTTTCCCAATTCGTAATTGCCTCGATCTTTGCCGGGTCCACTTTGATCCCTTCATTACTGACTATATGTCCTAAGAACTGAACTTCTTGTAGCCAAAACTCACACTTTGACAATTTAGCATATAACTTCTTCTTCCTTAAAATCTCCAAAGTTGTCCTTAAATGTTCCGTATGATCCTCCTCCGTCTTTGAATAGATCAAAATATCGTCTATAAACACAATAACAAACTTATCCAAATATTCCTTAAAAATTCTGTTCATCAGGTCCATAAACGCTGCTGGGGCGTTGGTCAATCCAAAAGACATCACTAAAAACTCGTAATGTCCATACCTTGTTCTGAAAGCTGTCTTTGATATATCTTCTGGCTTGATCTTCAGTTGATGATATCCCGATCTTAAATCGATTTTGGAGAAATACTTGGCTCCCTTCAATTTGTCAAACAAATCATCAATTCTGGGTAATGGATACTTATTCTTGATCGTCAACTTGTTGAGCTCCCTATAGTCGATGCACAGTCTCATGCTTCCATCCTTCTTCTTGACAAATAATACCGGTGCACCCCACGGGGATACGCTGGGTCTTATTACTCCTTTCTCTAACAGCTCTTGCAATTGCTTTGCTAACTCTTTCATCTCAACGGGCGCCATTCTATACGGGGCCTTGGATACTGGTTCGGTTCCAGGTGCTAAGTCAATTGCAAATTCAATTTCTCTATCTGGAGGAAGTCCTGGTAACTCGTCGGGAAATACGTCTGGAAATTCATTTACAACTGGAATATCTTCAAGTTTATCTGGCTCCTGACTTCTGTCGATCACATATGCTATGAAATGCTCACATCCTTATCGTAGTAACTTCTTGGCTTGAATCATCGTTAAGAACTTCTTTACCTGCTTCTGTCCCTTGAACGTTACTATTCTTTCATCTGGCATTTTCACCATTACTTTCTTATTTCGACAATCTATCTGAGCATCATGCTTAGATAACCAATCCATTCCTAATATAACGTCAAATTCTCCTAACTTAAACGGTATCAAATCTACACAAAACTTACTACCAGAAATCTCAATCTCACAATTCCCACAAACTTGGTTAACAGTTACACGTTCTTGATTTGCTAATTCCACAGTCATTATTTCATTTAAATACCCAACTGGACAATTTAACTTACTAACAAAATCTTGTGAAACAAACGATCGAGTTGCTCCCGAATCTATTAACACTTTGGCACATAAAGAATTCACATTAAGCGTACCTGCCATGACATCCATATCCTGGATCGCATCCTTCACCGACATGTCAAAAACTCTAGGCCTTGGAGTCTCATTCACTGTTGGGGTAGATCCCATAATCCTTAATGCATTACTGACTGAGGCTGGTGTCTTGCAATCCCTGGCCATATGTCCTGGCTTCCCACATTTAAAGCATGTAAATCCAATGGCTGAAACCTTCACTGCTGGATTCCGGATAGGCTGATCCTTATTCGCTGGCTCTCTTGCTGGTTGATTTCGGCACTCCCTCGAGTAGTGCCCTTTCTGGTTGCATTTAAAACATACCACATTCAAATTGTTACAAACTCCTCCATGCTTCTTTCCACATACTTGACAATCTGGAAAAGTTAATCTCAAATGATTCGGCTGATTCACATTAGCTGGACGATTGCCCTGGCCTCCGTCTCCTGCATTTTGTCTCCTGAAATTAAAATTTCTCCCTGGCTGAAACTTGCCCTTCTTAAAATTTGGAAACTTCCCTGTTTGTGACTGACCCTCACTTCCCTCAACTTTCCTTTTCTTGCTTTCCTTTTCTTTCTGGAACATCTCACTCTCTGTCTCTGCGATCATAGCTTTCTGTACAACCCCGACATAGGTATCCAATTCAAAAATAGCTACCTTCCCTCTGATCCATGGCTTCAAGCCTTGCTGGAATCTCTTAGCTTTCTTTCTATCAGTATCAACATACGACGGCACATACCTTGACAATTTCTCAAACTTCCCCTCATAATCTGTTACCGACATGTTCCCTTGCTTTAATTCTAAAAACTTCAGCTCCATTTGATCCTGAACAAACTGAGGAAAATACTTTTCTAAAAACAATTCCTTAAACCTTTCCCAAGTAATAACATATGTGCTTTCCAATGTTTTCACCATTTCCCACCAATAGGTGGCCTCATTCTTCAGATAGTAACTTGCAAATTCAACCTTCTGCTCCTCTTTCACTTTTACCAAGGCAAAAGCCTTCTCTATTTCCTTTAACTACACATTTTCTTCAATTGGCTCTAAGGAACCCTTGAATTCTGGTGGGTTTACTGCCTGAAAAGTTTTGAAAGTTACCTGGGGATTGGTCTGTCTCTGCTGTTGTTGTGCCAGGTGAACTGTTTGTTGAGCCAAGATTTGAAGAATCTGGGCTATTGCTGGGTCCATGGGTCCTGGGTTCACATTCTGGTTTATATCATTTTGGTTGTTATTGTTGTTGTTGTTGGTTTCTTCATTCTGGGTGTTGGTGCGGGTATTTCTTCTGGGAGGCATTTTCTGTAAAGAATCAATCAATTTATTTAGCTTTTAAATCAAATCTTTGTATAAAAGAAAAGTTTTGTAAAATAGAAATATCTCTTTTTGAAAACAGTTGTAACTAAGTAAATTACATGCTTCTTTACAGAATATAAACTGTAATATCCGGGATATATCGTGCAACTATTTTCGCTAATAGATAATTATTATATGTATTCAGTATCTATCCTGTGAATTAATTGTTAAGTGTTAAATGTGTTTGGATGTTTAAAAATATTATTAATTGAGTATTTCAATTTTTATATGCTCAAAATAAAATATAGATAATTGTCATATCTTCCTAATTATTTTTATGTTGATTTATGAATTTATAGGAATCATATGAATTTATAAAATCTTTTTTCGGGTATTTAAAATCTGTTTTATAAAAACGGGAACCAACCACCGTTATCCGTTTTTACGTTTTTAGAACCCGAAACTCTTCCGAGAACTCCTTCCTAACCTAATTGTAATATTCTGAGCATTTTCCATGTTTTGACTTTTTCGATCCGGCGTACGGTTCGTCCTGCGCGGGTCCCGGCGCAATATTTTCGATACAATATTCGTTTTGGTAAATCAATTAAACTCGTATTTTCGATAAACGGGAGCTTTTTTATTAAACTATAACAATTATCACTTCGTAATACGTGTAACCAGGTGCTGAGACCAAGACCGCAGTACAAATTGTACTGGTTTGGATAATTATCTCGAAAATCGGTACCGTTTGGATCAGTTTTTATAAATAAACGTACCATTTTATATCTGGAATGATCCAACGGGATACTAATTTCCCGTAATTATAAATAGCATCTACCGTATTTTATTTTGTACCGGAAATCATTTGCAAACAGTATTTATAGAATTTTTACAGAGAAACTACTATAATTCTATTTTGTTCTTCGTAATCAAACACAAATTCGGAGGCGTTATCGATATCCGATTGTGGCGTACATATACTCAAAATGAAGCTACTGAAACCTAGAATCCAAATCTTCCATCAATTTCAACCCAGAAATATCAGGTGATTTTCTATT
Organism: Apium graveolens; assembly: GCF_009905375.1. Taxonomy (NCBI): domain Eukaryota; kingdom Viridiplantae; phylum Streptophyta; class Magnoliopsida; order Apiales; family Apiaceae; genus Apium; species Apium graveolens. The sequence goes on along the minus strand of NC_133649.1, from coordinate 27,622,692 downwards.
TAATTATTTATATTCGAATTTCTTGGTATTTAAATTATGAATTTTTGTACGGATGGTTGTTTGAATGATTTGATGATTGTATGTTGTAGAGCTTGTTTTCCTGATCATTTTGGTATATTATACTTCGAATTTGGAGTTCAATAACATGTTCAAATTAGGGTTTGATTCTCGAATTGATGAACTAGGATTTTTAGTAGTTTGAATGTTCTTAATTAGATTTAGGCGTTTCTTTGTTTGGGATTGAAAGCTGAAATTGATTACATCATTGAGTAGATCGTGGAAAAACAAATTGATTCATGTGTAGCTTGTTAACTGACGATCTCTGGATTGCGTAGTTCGAATTTCGCCGGAAAACGAACCTAGGCGGCGGCGGGATTTTCCCGTTTGTTTTTCCGACGATTGGCTAAATGTTTGACTGATTTGAGAATATATTTGAGTTCCTGGCAACGTAAAGAGCAATCCCTGTCAATTTGGTGTGATTCTGGGCGGTGTTTCAGTACGCCGGAAAGCTTGGTGGCCGCCGTTAATGGCGGCCGGCCACCGGAGTTTGAACGGGGAAGACGACAGGGGCAAATTACAATTTGACCCCTGAAGTTTCCCTGTTCTGCAGAAATAGTATCCTACTTTTAAAAACTTTCAAAAATCGTATTACTGTTTTATTATTCTCAAAAACTGTATTTCCTTTTTATATTAATTTCAGAAATTATTTTTAATTATTTTAAATTTCAAAAATTCATTATTTTAAATTCTGAAAAATTTATTTTAATTCAAAAATAAATCCAAATTATTTAGTTAATTAATTTTAGTTGATAAATAATTATTTAATTTGTCAATTAATTTAAATATTAATTGATTAAATAATTTAATTAGTTATTAATTAATTTTAATTAATTATTTAATTAGATTTAATTATTTAAAAATGATTTAAAAATTCTGAAAAATAGTTTCGAGCTTTAAAATATTATTCTAAATTATTCTCAAGGCTCGATAATTATTATAAAATTATTTTGAAGCCATAATTGGCCAACCGAACCCTGTTTATTACTCCAAAATTGATCCAACGACCCGTTTTAATTCCGAAAAATGTTTTAAAAATCATTTTAAGTAACCGAAAGCCTATTCATGACCCGAGACTTCTTTATAAATGATATGTCATTGATTATGTGACGTGCTATGTGTTATATGTGACTTGTTGGTTGACTGTCGGTCTATATATTCGGTGATTACTTGTTTATAGCATAACTTTCAATCCGTTAATCGGATTTGGGTGAAACGAAGGGTAGATAGAAGTGTATGTCAAATAGAATCGTATGAGCTAAATATTGATAGATATTTATAATGCCTAGCAGAGTAAGCAAGGCGTAAGAAAGGGAAGCAGGTGATCAGAAAATAGAATTGACATGTAGAAAATACAGCAAGTAATCAGAGGATAGAAGCTAGGCATAAGAAAAGCAGATGAGTGGTGATTGAATGGAGTCATTAGACAAGTACAAGTGAAGTTGAAATCGATTATGATAAGGCAAGTATTCCTAAACCTTTCTCGAGATATAATGCAAATGTTTTTAAAATTCTCTTATGACATACTGTTAATACCCAAATAGCCCTCTTTTATACTATAAATACTTTGAATCATTCAGCCTTGAACCTGAGCCACATCATTTGATCTTTGAGCCGCAAGCCTTATTCTTTGTAAACCATTTCTTATTGATTTACCAGATATTAAACCACATAAATACGATACTACTCCCTAAATATATAACCATCATATACCGAACACTGGAACAAAATTATTTAAACATACAGAAACATTCATACTCACCCATACCTTGTGATATCAAAGTACTAAAACCTTGTACAAACACTATTCATCTAATACCCGATTATCCTACCGGCTGGAGGCCACTTCTTTTATGTACTTTGACATACCCTTTCGGTAACCATGAATTTTTATTGTGCTCGTATACAAGTGTTTTATTGTTATTGATTATGATCCGGTTTATTGAACTCTTTTATTTATTATATTGTAATGCTTTAGAATTGGATAGTTTTCTTTGTATGGACCAGATTCGTGGTCAGACCATATCGATGGTTAAGTTAGGCCAATGTGTGCCTTGGATCCAGTAGTTAGAGCAGTGCTGTGTGCTCTGCTCAGGGTTAGTACGTGACTGATCAGCAGCCTAACCTTGGTTTTAAAAACTTAAAATGAATATCCAATTCTATTGGTTGTTTAACAAGAAACTTGATTCCTTTAAATCACCTCGTTTATTATTGTTTAACCTCAGTTATTGATAATATGACTTGCTGAGCTAGTTAGCTCACTCTTGCGAATCTTTTTATGTATTCTACAGTTAAGAATGATACGGTTGATAGCGAGGTTTCCCAGTTCAATATTCGAGCTAGGATTCCAGATTATGATTGATCGAGCTAGCAGGAGCTTAATGCAATAGTGAGATAGTAAGGTTGTAAGAATAATTTCATATCAGTTGTAAATTATTAGTTGGGATTTGGTACGTTGTAAAAAAAGTTAAGGTTGTGGCTTGTTTTCATACTTAAACCTGTTGCGATCCGTGGTTAATTTAAGTAGGGTCATTACAAATAATATTTTATATACAGGTTTATATTTTTGTGTATGTGTTATGGACCCCAAACTTCTGACCCGGGTTTGGAGGGCGTCACAGGTTGGTATTAGAGCTACAGGTTATAAGTCACTGAAATAAGCCTAGATTGTCGGGATTGGGTAGAGGGTTAGGATTAGGAATAGGAAAAAAAAAGGTCATCGTGAGGTTGAGTACGACTGTATAGTAGGTCTCCGGCACGGTTCGTGTTGCGATTCGGGATTCTTGACTATTGACGTGATATCCGGGCAACGGCAATGGCAGATCCTGATTTCCCTGCATCAACTGATCGTTTGGAACCTTCCGTTTAAGGATCGTCATCTTCTCTCAGATTCAATTTGCGCCTTGATCTTCCATCAGTATTAGCGGTATTACCTTCTGTTATGATAATTGCGCCTCTCCAAGTTATTCAACGCTATTCTATCATCTCTCGATATGAGACTACCTATTCAAGAACCTTCATTTGCTTATTCTTGTTCTTTTGAACATTCAACTATGAATGTATCTTTTCTATTTATTATACACCATATTCTACATCCTTAGTTTAAAAACCTTTCCAATGAAACAACAGTGTTTGCGAGAAGGGACGCGATAGCGGCAGTAAACGGTGAGTATTGAGATATAAATTAAGGTGAGAAGGAGTTTAGAAAGTAGATTCAAGTATTCTGGAGGATGGCTGTTATCAGGTTACCAGAAGTTATTAGTAATTAGGCCACTCATGACTAGTTTGTGGAATGGAATAGATAAGTGTTGAAGAGAGAGAGTTAGAGGAGATTAGGGATATGAAGATTTCTTGAAATTAATGGTGTTGTAATGATGTGATATATATTTTAACAAGATGATGTGACATTAGCTGATTTGTTGACTATTGGATAGTCTGTTTCCCTTATTGATTGCAAAGTGGTTAACGGGAGTACTACCGGTATGGGAGCCTTAATGTGAAGCTGCGAATAGATAACGTGCAACGATAGCATAAGTTTTCATTGATTACGGAAAGTAATAGACCCCAATAAAGGAAAGGAGATAAATGAAAGTGAATAGACCTTTGAGTGATCGTTCTTTAACTTGGTATTTGGTCATAAGAAGGACAACAACCAACTCATGTAGTGAGGACAACCAGAGGTGTGATTTTCAAAATTTTCAAAATTTTTAACAAGTTTTGGAAAAAGATTTTTCCTCGCAAAATTTTTAAAAGCCTTTTTGAATAAAATAAGTTTTAAACCTTGGTTGTCAAGTTATTACTTGAGTTTCTTGTTTGTTAAAATACCCGGATTATCTAGAAGGATGTTGTTTCAGACTCAGTATTGTTAATTCGGAGAATGACGTAACCTGCGATTATGAAGAAGTGGGTGCAAGTATGGTCTGATAGTTTTAACAACAGAACCAGCGTACGAGTAACTATTCATCCAATTACTGGGATTATCAGAGTTCGAAGAATTTATTGATTAAATGGAAGCCTGAGCATGACCGAAGAAGATTGGGAAAATTTCCAGACTTTTCTAAAGGAAGAATATTATTAATAAAATGATCATTATGTTGAATGATTTATGGTTATTCCAAATTAAAAAGAGGAAACTCAAGGTTATCTGATAAGAACGCCATTATGATCGAATTGTTAAAGTATTATACGTGTAGGTGCGACGTTACAGACGCGAGCCTTAATAAGTAAGAACTACCATAATGCTTAGTTGCGAAGAAATTTTACTATACTACTAAGGTTGTTTTGTGATACAATTGGGAAATGATCGAGCAATCTCGAAAGATGAATACAAGTGAAATGTGGATGGTGACCAATGGTATCATTCTTGTCCCCAACATTACAGCGTATATTCCTTTTTAATTCCTAAAAATGTATGAACTCCTTTTCTTAATAAATTCTTTCTGGTGACATCAAAATGGAGGATTTTACATTCCTTTCAAATTTAATTGTTCCCCTCAAGTTTTGCTTTCTGATTGGGACAAACAGTGTTACGATGAGACACTTTGTCGGAATGACGAAGAGTCGGGTGGGACGCCACCTAATCATGTGTTGTATGCCATACGGTATGAAAGACTGGCCATCTTAAGTACCAATGTGGTTGTCTCATTCATATTCAAATCATTACTTCTTCTTTCTCTTCAACTCCAAGTTTATTAAAATTGTGAATCCTTCTAGTTCTTTCGTTATACTGTTGTTCCTTGTGAGAGCTTTTCAAACAAAAGTCAACGTATTATACACTCAGCGGGCAAAGTCTCATCTACCTCTCATGCATGGAAAGGAAATAAGGGCATAAGGTGAGAATTGCAATTCACTCGCCCTAGCTAGGAATGCATTAGGAGTCAAGGAAATCTACTTCAATAAGGAATACATCTCCGAGAACGAGAAATTGTGATTTTCCTGAGAAAGATGTTATTTAGAATATGAATGTGATAACGTGGAAGATTATTGCGGATACCTTATGCGTTAAAGTATTAAAAGATGTGGGAGCAACTTGCTCGTATATATCTCAAGGTTTTATTAATCAGATGAAGTATCTTGTCGAATCAATAAGTTTATGACTAAAGTACTAGCAAGTTAAGAATATACAGTTATTGAATAAGTAAGTATCAATGGCGGAATCGATATTTCTGGCAATAAGTTGCAAAGAATTGATATCATTTGAGATAAGAGGATTTGACATTATTCTAAGGAGTGGATTAACTATTCAAGTGTGATGCCCAGGTAGACCGTCGTGCTGGAAGATAGTTTTGAAGACGCCAAATGAGAACATGAAGAAGTTTAAAGGACAAAGGAAAGTAAAGAACTTGTTAAGAATGATTTAGGATTGCAGTGACCAAAATATACGTGTTATGGCGATTATAAATAAGAATCAGGAGCAAACCGAACTTGAAGATTTTACAATCTCAAGATATGTTTTCAGATGAGTTACCAATATTCCCTTTAGATAAAGAAAATGCATTTATGATTGATTTATCAACTGAAATGAAGTCAGTGTCCAAAGCCCCGCACAGAATGGCACCAAATAAAATAAAGGAGTTACCAGAGCAAACGCAGGAGATAATTAAAAGAAAAAGTAACTGGACATAGCGTACCTCCTAAAGTGCACCGGCACGATGTGTTAATAAGAAAGATGGAAGTATGAGATTATGTGTTAGCAAAAGCTCAATAAGTTTACTCTCAAGAGCAGATATCTGTTACCTCCAACCAATGATTTGTTTAATTAAATGAACGAAGCAAGGTATTTTAAGAAGATTAATTTAAGATTGGGTATATTACCAAGTGAAGATTGAACTTATGGACATATCCAAAGATAATTTTCAGAACTCAATACTGTTGTTATAAAATCCTAGAAATGTTAGTTAGGCGAACTGAGATACCATTGATATTTAAATTGGATGAGTAGAATATTGAAGGAGGAATTTGGATAAGATATACTTGTGTTAATTAAGAAGAACCATGCAACCAATATAATGATAGCTTAGGAGTCAAAGAAGAAAGAAGCGGTATAAAAAGTTTACCAGGTGAAAAACTTTAATGGCAGGAAGTACAATTCTTAGTATAGACAGTCAGTAAGGAGGAGACAAAAAGGGGATTCAGCAGAAAAATATAAAGATAGTATGAATAAAAAAAAACAGAAGCACCAACAAAAGTAAGAAGTTTTATCATGGGCCAGTTGCTATCAGAAATCTGTGCAAGATTTCTTGAAAGTTGCAATATGTTGGGATGAAGCTAACCAGGAAAAGCAAGAAGGTTATATGAAATGGAGAAGGGTGAAAAAAAAAAGTTTTGTGGAGTGAAATGAAAGAATGGTTACAACACCTATTTTATCACTTTGAGAGTATCAGGGAGATTTGTAGTCTATAGTGATATTTCTCGTAAGGGAATAGAATGTGTGTTGACGCAAAATAATAAAGTTATTGTATTTGCATCCAGATAACCGAAACCTTATAAGCAGAAGTACCCTACTCATAACTGGGAATTAAAAGCAACAATAATATTCGTTTTGAAAGATTGGGAAATAATATAAGTATAGAGAAAGATGTGAGATATATACGGACCATAAAAGTTTGAAGTATGAAGTCCCGAGAAAATAGCAAATGTAGTGGCAAGAGATGAGTAAGAAGAAGAGAGAATGAACATAGAGATTATACCAGAAGAATTATCTATAGAATTCTAAAAGTTGAAATTGGGAGTCAGGGTTCATGATCCAAAAGGAGTAAGAATGTATAGTGACTTTCCAGTCAGAGTTGTTAGAAAAGATACGGAAGTGTCAAGAAGAGGTAATGGATTAGGATATAAATCATTTGGTAGATAAAGAATTGTGCATGCAAAAAGGATGATCAAGGTATTCTTAGGTTTTCTTCTAGAATTTGGATTCCACCAGTGACGAAATTGAAGAATCAAATTTTACAGAATGCTCATAATTCAAGGTATTCAATCTATTCAGGGAGTACCAAGATGTATAGAGAATTAAAGGAAAATTATTGGTTGCCAGATATAAAAAAAAAGGAAAATTACGGAATGAATTAGCAGATGTTATTTATGTCAAAGAGTTAAAGTAGAATATCAGAGATCAAGTGGATTGCTACAGCCGTTGGAGGTTCCAGAGTGGAAGTGAGAGCATGTCACCATGGATTTCATAATTGGGTTACCAAGCACAAAAGCTAATCATGATACCATTTGGATTATAATGGATAGATTTACCAAGTCAGCCCATTTTCTGTCTATAAATGGAAGATTTTCCCTGGACAAGTCAGTTCATATGTACTTAACAGAAATCGTAGTTCATCATGAAATTCCTGTGTCCATCGTATCCGATAGAGATCCATGATTTAATTTAAGATTTTGGAAGAATTTTCAAGAATATTTGGAAACGGAACTGAATATGAGTACGGCTTACCATCCGCAGGCGGACGTCCAGAGTGAACGAACGATCCAGACAATCGAAGACATGTTACGTGGTTGTGCTATTGATTTCAAAGGAAGTTGGAACAAGCATTTACCTCTAGTAGAATTTGCTTACAACAACAGTTATCACGCTAGAATTGGGACGCCACCCTACAAAATCCTTTATGGACGCAAACGCAGATCTCAAGTGTATTGAGATGAAGTAGGTGAACGCAAAATACTTGGACTTAAATTAGTACAACAGACAAAGGAAACTGTTAACATTATCCAGAAAAGAGTGATAGCAGCACAAGATCGTCAAAGAAAATATGCAGATTAATCAAAGAAAGATATGGAATTCGAAGAAGGAAGCTTGGTATTACTGAAACTACCACAATGAACAAAATTAGCAAGATTTGGAAAGAAAGGAAAGTTGAGCCCAAGATATGTCCGACCTTTTGAGATTCTAAAATGTATTGGCAAAGTAGCTTACGAGGTGACGTTACCTCCGCACATGGAGCACATTCACAATGTTTTTCACGTATCAATGCTTAAAAAATGTAATTTAGACTTCAGGCATGTAATATAATATGAGCCGATAGAGCTTCAGGTAGATTTGTCATATGTAGAGAATCCGATAGAGATTCTAAAGGAAAGGAATAAGGTATTGAGAAATAAAGTGATAAAATTAGTGAAAATATTGTGGAGAAACCCAAAGGTTGAAGAGTCAACCTGGGAGTTAGAAAGTAATATAAAGGAAAAGTACCCTCATTTATTTTCTTAGGAGATTCTGAGGACATAATCCTTTTAAGGGGGGAAGGATGTAATATCCGGGATATATCGTGTAACTATTTTTGCTAATAGATAATTATTATATGTATTCAGTATCTATCCTGTGAATTAATTGTTAAGTATTAAATGTGTTTGGATGTTTAAAAATATTATTAATTGAGTATTTCAATTTTTATATGCTCAAAATAAAATAAAGATAATTGTCATATCTTCCTAATTATTTTTATGTTGATTTATGAATTTATAGGAATCATATGGATTTTATAAAATCTTTTTCCGGGTATTTAAAATCTATTTTATAAAAACGGGAACCAACCACCGTTATCCGTTTTTACGTTTTTAGAACCCGAAACTCTTCCGAGAACTCCTTCCTAACCTAATTATAATATTCTGAGCATTTTCCATGTTTTGACTTTTTCGATCCGGCGTACGGTTCGTCCTGCGCAGGTCCCGGCGCAATATTTTCGATACAATATTCGTTTTGGTAAATCAATTAAACTCGTATTTTCGATAAACAGGAGCTTTTTTATTAAACTATAACAATTATCACTTCGTAATACGTGTAACCAGGAGCTGAGACCAAGACCGCAGTACAAATTGTACTGGTTTGGATAATTATCTCGAAAACCGGTACCGTTTGGATCAGTTTTTATAAATAAACGTACCATTTTATATCTGGAATGATCCAACGGGATACTAATTTCCCGTAATTATAAATAGCATCTACCGTATTTTATTTTGTACTGGAAATCATTTGCAAACAGTATTTACAGAATTTTTACAGAGAAAATACTATAATTCTATTTTGTTCTTCGTAATCAAACACAAATTCGGAGGCGTTATCGATATCCGATTGTGGCGTACATATACTCAAAACGAAGCTACTGAAACCTAGAATCCAAATCTTCCATCAATTTCAACCCAGAAACATCAGGTGATTTTTTATTTTATTATTTATATTCGAATTTCTTGGTATTTAAATTATGAATTTTTGTACGGATGGTTGTTTGAATGATTTGATGATTGTATATTGTAGAGCTTGTTTTCCTGATCATTTTGGTATATTATACTTCGAATTTGGAGTTCAATAACATGTTCAAATTAGGGTTTGATTCTCGAATTGATGAACTAGGGTTTTTAGTAGTTTGAATGTTCTTAATTAGATTTAGGCGTTTCTTTGTTTGGGATTGAAAGCTGAAATTGATTACATCATTGAGTAGATCGTGGAAAAACAAATTGATCCATGTGTAGCTTGTTAACTGACGATCTCTGGATTGCGTAGTTCGAATTTCGCCGGAAAACGAACCCAGGCGGCGGCGGGATTTTCCCGTTCGTTTTTCCGACGATTGGCTGAATGGTTGACTGATTTGAGAATATATTTGAGTTCCTGGCAACGTAACGAGCAATCCCTGTCAATTTGGTGTGATTCTGGGCGGTGTTTCAGTACGCCGGAAAGCTTGGTGGCCACCGTTAATGGCGGCCGGCCACCGGAGTTTGAACGGGGAAGACGACAGGGGCAAATTACAATTTGACCCCTGAAGTTTCCCTGTTCTGCAGAAATAGTATCCTACTTTTAAAAACTTTCAAAAATCGTATTACTGTTTTATTATTCTCAAAAACTATATTTCCTTTTTATATTAATTTCAGAAATTGTTTTTAATTATTTTAAATTTCAAAAATTTATTATTTTAAATTCTGAAAATTTTATTTTAATTCAAAAATAAATCCAAATTATTTAGTTAATTAATTTTAGTTGATAAGTAATTATTCAATTAGTCAATTAATTTAAATATTAATTGATTAATTAATTTAATTAGTTATTAATTAATTTTAATTAATTATTTAATTAGATTTAATAATTTAAAAATGATTTAAAAATTCTGAAAAATAGTTTCGAGCTTTAAAATATTATTTTAAATTATTTTCAAGGCTCGATAATTATTATAAAATTGTTTTGAAGCCAGAATTGGCCAACCGAACCCTGTTTATTACTCCAAAATTGATCTAACGACCCGTTTTAATTCCGAAAAATGTTTTAAAAATCATTTTAAGTAATCGAAAGCCTATTCATGACCCGAGACTTCTTTATAAATGATATGTCATTGATTATGTGACGTGCTATATGTTATATGTGACTTGTTGGTTGACTGTCGGTCTATATATTCAGTGATTACTTGTTTATAGCATAACTTTCAATCCGTTAATCGGATTTGGGTGAAACGAAGGGTAGATAGTAGTGTATGTCAAATAGAATCGTATGAGCTAAATATTGATAGATATTTATAATGCCTAGCAGAGTAAGCAAGGCGTAAGAAAGGGAAGCAGGTGATCAGAAAATAGAATTGACATGTAGAAAATACAGCAAGTAATCAGAGGATAGAAGAGAGGCATAAGAAAAGCTGACGAGTGATGATTGAATGGAGTCATTAGACAAGTACAAGTGAAGTTGAAATCGATTATGATAAGGCAAGTATTCCTAAACCTTTCTCGAGATATAATGCAAATGTTTTTAAAATTCTCTTGTGACATACTGTTAATACCCAAATAGCCCTGTTTTATACTGTAAATACTTTGAATCCTTCAGCCTTGAACCTGAGTCACATCATTTGATCTTTAAGCCGCAAGCCTTATTCTTTGTAAACCATTTCTTATTGGTTTACCAGATATTAAACCACATAAATACGATATTACTCCCTAAATATATAACCATCATATACCAAACACTGGAACAAAATTATTTAAACATACAGAAACATTCATACTCACCCATACCTTGTGATATCAAAGTACTAAAACCTTGTACAAACACTATTCATCTAATACCCGATTATCCTACCGGCTGGAGGCCACTTCTTTTATGTACTTTGACATACCCTTTCGGTAACCATGAATTTTTATTGTGCTCTTATACAAGTGTTTTATTGTTATTGATTATGATCCGGTTTATTGAACTCTCTTGTTTATTATATTGTAATGCTTTAAAATTGGATAGTTTTCTTTGTATGGACCAGATTCGTGGTCAGACCATATCGATGGTCAAGTTAGGCCAATGTGTGCCTTGGATCCAGTAGTTAGAGCAGTGTTGTGTGCTCTGCTCGGGGTTAGTGCGTGACTGATCAGCAGCCTAACCTTGGTTTTAAAAACTTAAAATGAATATCCAATTCTATTGGTTGTTTAACAAGAAACTTGATTCCTTTAAATCACCTCGTTTATTATTGTTTAACCTCAGTTATTGATAATATGACTTGCTGAGCTAGATAGCTCACTCTTGCGAATCTTTTTATGTATTCTACAGTTAAGAAGGATACGGTTGATAGCGAGGTTTCCCAGTTCAATGTTCGAGCTAGGATTCCAGATTATGATTGATGGAGCTAGCAGGAGCTTAATGCAATAGTGAGATAGTAAGGTTGTAAGAATAATTTCATATCAGTTATAAATTAAATTAGTTGGGATTTGGTACGTTATAATAAAAGTTAAGGTTGTGGCTTGTTTTTATACTTTAACCTGTTGTGATCCGTGGTTAATTTAAGTAGGGTCATTACAAATAATATTTTATATACAGGTTTATATTTTTGTGTATATGTTGTGGACCCCAAACTTCTGACCCGGGTTTGGAGGGCGTCACATAAACAGTTATGGAAAACAGGGTACATGGTGTCACAGGTATACTGGTGCAATAAATAAGGTAAAGTAAAACAGGTGCGATAAAGTAAATGACAGTGTTGGAAAGGAAAAGGTACTGATATATAGATCAAAAGTTTTAGGTAGTACAAACATAAAGACGCTTCGAAAGTAAAAGCAAAAAGGGTACAACAACCTACTCACTAGTCAGCATCGCTAGTCTATAAATACAACTCAAAAGTCTACTGATACACACTACACACTACTTTCCATACTACATAACCTTAACAACACTGCTCAGCATCTCCATCTCAAAATCTCTAACTCATGGCAAATCTGGACCTCCTATCTCCTCAAGCTCCTCTAGAACCCACTTAGCCCACTTCACTAGGAAATCAGGGGTGATGTCCTCATGTGTAGCCTCAGCAATCCTTACAACAGCTGCTCTACAAAACGCCTGGAGCCTCTCCCTAAGTCGCCTCTCACCACTCCCCATTTCTCTGATACGCATGATATGCAATGACTCCTGGATCTGACCCTGTAGGAATCGCTGCTCCATAAGGCAAGCCTCAAACTGATGATATGGGACAGGATAGGAAGAGAACTGGAAAGGTACTCCTGTGACTGAATGACTAGTAAAGCCTGAATCAGCAGGTGGGGGTCCTCTAACAGGTGGCCTCATGCCTGGAGGTGGAATAGCCTGCAATGGTACGGGCTACAACACCGGTGGAGGTAGAATAGCCAATGCTGGTGGAATCACAGGACGTGGATCCGATGCTGGTGCTCCAACTGAAGGCTCTGAGTGATCAGCTGATACGGGAATAAAAGAGTCGGCCATCTCTACTAACTGAAATTATATTGTAATATAAGAATCTCGTACCACGACGCAACCTATACTAATACCGGTTATACCATAACACTCAACCTCTCGATGTTCTATCATCCTATACCTTACTTCTAATCCTATCCCTCTACCCATTCCCGTCAACCTAGGCTTGTGTCAGTGACTTATAACCTGTAGCTCTGATACCAAACCTGTGGCGCCCTCCAAACCCGGGTCAGAAGTTTGGGGTCCACACACACACCTTAATTATAACCTGCTTATAGCAATAATAAAGATAATAATATATGCAATGACCCTACTTACCAATCACCATGGACCGTAACAGGTTAAAATATGCACACAAGCCAAACACACTAATATATTACAAACCGTTCAAATCCCAACTATTTCAAATTCAAACTGAGTATTAAACATTATTACAAACTTTTACAAACTTAAATTATTCCAAAAGAAGCCTACTAGCTCAGCTTTCTCAACCTGAACCCCTAGCTCTCGCGCTGGACTGGGGATTCTCTTTGCCAACTGGTTCCTTTTTAACTGAAAAGAATATAAACAACATCGCACGAATGAGCTAACTAGCTCAGCAAGTCACAATGACAAAACTGAGAGTAATAATCATCAGGTGAATATGTTTATGATATCAAGTGAACAATGGATTATGATTTAGAATTGGATATTATACTTTTAATTTAAAAACCAAGGTTAGGCTGCTGATCAGTCACGCACTAACCTCGAGCAAAGCACACAACATTGCTCTAACTATTGGATCCAAGGCACACATTGGCCTAACTTGACCATTATATGGTCTGACCACGAATCTGGTCCACAATTTTATAAAAACAATCCAATTCTAACATAATAACAGAATATGCAATAATAAGCAATAACCGAAATCATTAACAACAATAAATGTTTAACAATGAAAGGGTTTCAATCCTTGTAAGGATCAATAAGGCAATTTAAAAGCTTGGATGCTGGGTAATGAAAGAATTGGATAACAAAGGAATCAACGTTTCAAGGTTTCAAGGATTTGGTCTTTCAAAGTATAAGATAGCATGAGTTGAGTATATAATAGTTCATTTCAGTGTCTGGTATTTAGTTTGTATGTATTTGTGGAGTAGTATCGTAGATTTGTGGTTCTTGTTTGGGTATACAATAATCAATGGATTAGAAAGAATATGATTCATGGCTCAAGAACAATAACTGAAATCAGGATTTAGGTTTCTGTGCTTCAAAGCACTTATAATATCACAGGATTATCAAGTACTACAATATCTCGAGAAAGTTTAGAACACTTGCCTGGTATTAGGTTACTACACTGCACTTACTTCCAATCACAACCGTTTTACTCCTCAACTACCTGTTTTCCTTTCCTACGTCTTGCCTCTTCTGCTCACATATCATAAGTATCTATCAATAATTTACTCATGGAATTTTATTCAACACATACTTCTATCTACCCTTCGTTTTACCCAAATACGATTAACGAATTGAAAGTTATGCAATAATCAAGTAAACACCGAATATATAGACCGATAGCCAATTAACAAGTCACATATAGCACATAATACATCATGTAATCAATGATATATTATTTATAAAGAAGTCTCGGGTCATAAATAGGCTTTCTGGTATTTAAAATGACTTTTAAAACATTTTTCGTAATTAAAACGGGTCGTTGGATCAATTTCGGGTTAATAAACAGGGTTCGGTTGGCCCATTCTAACTCCGAAATAATTTTAGAATAATTATCGAGCCTTGGAAATAATTTAGAATAATATTTTAAAGCTCGAAACTATTTTTTAGAATTTTTAAATCATTTTTAAATAATTAAATCTAATTAAATAATTAATTAAAATCAATTAATAATTAATTAAATCAATTAATCAATTAATTTTCGAATTAATTGACTAATTAATCAATTAGAAATTAACTAAAATTAATTAACTAATTAATTTAGATTTATTTGTGAATTAAAAATAATTTTCAGAATTAAAATAATAATTTTTAGAATTTTCAGAATTTAAAAACGAATTTTTATAATAAAAATAAATAGGAAATATGATTTTTAAACATTTTTAAAACAGGAATCCAACTTTTGCAAACTCTGGAAACTACAGGGACCAAACTGCATCGTTTTCAAAAGTTGGGGTACTAAATTGTAATTTTTACACGCCGTCGCCGGAAAACATTCGGGTTCGCCGCCTCACCCCACCAAGACCTCCAGATCACATCTACACAACATCAGGAACACAACCATGCAATCAATTCATCCTAACAATCCCTGAGTTGGCCGAAATTTGGCCGTGAAGTTTTCCAGTTTCCGACGAACATCGGAAAACTTCAAAACACAACTCCCTTCTCTACAGACCTCGTTGGTTCATGAAACTTATACGACTAGATTGCAAATTTCACAGAGAATACAACCCACTATAACACAACATCAATCTATCACAGAATAAGAAACCCCCAAATTTCAATTAAGAACATTCATACGGGTTATAAACCCTAATTTTAAAATTCGAAAATCAAACTCAAATTTGAACATATTATTGAACTCCAAATCAGACGTATGACATATGAAAATCATCAGGAAAACAAGCTCTACAACATGCAATCATCAAATCATACAAACAATCATCAGAACAAAAATTCATATTTTTAATAAAATAAATTCGAAAATAAATAAATTTTTAGAAAATCACTTCACTAGAGGTATTCTTTAGAAGTGTTAATGGCTCTAGTATACTTGTTCAAATTTATGTAGATGATAGTATATTTGGCTCTACAGATGTAAAACTTTGCAAAAAGTTTGTCAAATTGATGCAAAATAAATATGAAATGAGCATGATGGGAGAATTAACTTACTTTCTTGGTTTACAAGTTAAGAAAGTTAGTAATGGAATATTCATTAGTCAAACCAAATATATTTATGATCTTTTGAAGAAGTTTGATCTAATGGGTTGCACATCTGATAAAACTCATATGGCCACTGCAACTAAACTTGAATTAAACACTACTGAAAAGTCTGTGGATATTTCAAGTTATAGGGGCATGGTTGGCTCACTTTTATATTTAACTATAAGTAGGCCAGATATAATGTTTGCTACTTGTCTATGTGCTAGATTTCAAGCTGATCCAAGAGAATCTCATTTAGTAGCTATTAAGAGAATTTTCAGATATCTCAAAGGAACACCAAAACTTGGAATTTGGTATCCTAGAGACTCTGGTTTTGATCTAAATGGTTATTCAGATGTAGATTATGTAGGTTGTAAAATTGATAGAAAAAGTACAACATGAACCTGTCAATTTCTAGGAAATAAGCTAGTATCCTGGTTTAGTAAAAGGCAAAATTCAGTTCTACTTCTACAATTGAAGCTGAATATATTGTTGTTGGTAGTTGCTGTGCACATATTTTATGGATGAAAAATCAACTGTAAGACTATGGTCTTCAGGTGAATAAGATTCTTATTTTCTGTGATAACACACGTGCTATTGCCATTACTGAAAATCCAGTACAACATTCAAGAACCAAACACATTGACATTAAGTACCACTTTATTAGATAGCGTGTTATGAATGGTACTGTGGAACTTCATTTTGTTCCAAGTGAGAAATAACTTGCAGACATCTTTACCAGACCACTTGATGAGTCCACCTTCACTAGATTGGTAAGTGAGTTAGGTATGCTTAATTAATCCTAATATATTTTGATGTCTAAGCAAATTAAATTGTAGCCAGAATAATATCTGATATTTCTTGTGAGCAATGTAAATTTTGGAGAAGTCAAAATTTATATCTCGACGGATGTGCATTATCCGTTAAATCTTACTATCTGTAGAAGTATCAATTATTACTATGGGTAATTTTATCATCATCTTTCGAATTGTACTCAATCTTAGCCGTTAATTTTGAGCATCATCCGTCGAATTTACTTACAACTTGTATGTATGTTTCGACGGATAATCTTAGAATTTTGACAGTTTTTCATTATTTTTAAACGACTATTTTGGGTTAATATGATTGGTTACTTTTTTTTATTTTTTTTACTTTTGACAGTTAATTTCTGAGATAGTATAAAAGCCAATTTCATTTTTATTATTTGTTTTTATCTTTCTCAAAGTAATTTCTCTAACTTTTTCTTTCCAAAACCAAAAACTCTCTTTCTGCAACTAATCTCAATCACAGCAATGGCACCGGTAGTCAAGATTATGTCCTCAACTGGGTTCGTGTATGAAAAGAACAACTTTGTGGCTCTGGTGAACAAGCAAATTCCGGCATCTGAAGATTATCATAAGATGATGGACTTCAAATTGAGTTATGCCATGCTTGAGTCCCCAACCATATACTGTGAAGTTATCGAGGAGATTTGGACTACAACAGTGTTCAACTCTAAGGATAAAACCATTACCTTCACTCTCAATGGTAATGAACACTATGTTAACTATGATACAATTGAAAAGTGCTTTAAATTGCCTGAAAATAACACACTTGCTCCACACACAGACACTGATGTGAGTAACATGCTAGTCTCTAGGGGTTATGCTTTAACTGCCACTAAGTTAGGCGAAGTTAGAAGCTTAGGCCTTAGAAAAGAATGGAGCTTCTTATGTGATTCTTTTATCAAAGTATTTTCTGGGAAAATCAGTAATTTTGATGTTGTATTTTACTCACTTGTTCACATGCTTTATATGCTTCTTAGTGATAAGTACTTCAATTTCAGCACATCTGTCATGTATGAGATAGGGAGTAAATTAGAGGATATTAGGAAGAGGTCTAAGAATATCTATTATGCTAGATTTTTTATGATGCTAGCTAATTTTGTTTCCGAGAATCTCTCAACTGAGAACCCAACACACAAGTTAGCTTGTTGGGTCCAAGAGAGAAGAAAAGTTATTGTTAATCTTAACAGGTCCAATCACCACAAGGATTTTCCCCTTGTATACATGCCAATCATGGAAATGCCTCAGGTAAGTGAGGGAAATGTTTCTGCCCCCACTACTTCTCAACCACCTATTTTTTTGCAAACAACTGTGGCAATGACATCTGTGAGAATGACCAAATAGATGCCTACCCAAGCCAAAAAACCAAAGGTTTTAAAATCCAAATCAAAGAAAGCCCCCTCTAGTTTCTCTCAAAAAAATCTAGTTGTAAAATTGACACAAAGCCAAGAGGGGAGTGTGAAGGGAAGTTAGGCTGGTGAGGGACAGGGCGAACATCAAAGAAGCCCTAAGGATAAGGTTGGAGAGGTGAGTGAATCCCATCCTAGCCACACTGCAGTATCCCAATAAACTGTAGTGCTTAATAAGGATATTAGCTCATTGTTAGTAGCATCCTCCCAAAAAGATGTAACTATTGAACAAAGCTCTCATCCAAGAGCACAGGCCAAAAGGGTAAGGGACACAAGCTCACCCCAAACTTATGCTAGAAAGAAGAAATTAAAAATCATTCGGGATACAAAGGGTGCACACACTGTGCCTACTGCAGTCAAAACTCAGTACATGCACCTTCTCAAAGTCAAGTTAATGTGGCTCTAATAAATGTGGAGTCACATCCAAAATATTTAACTATAGAACCACCAAACACACCAAACTCACCCACACATTCACTGGATGTAGATATGATTCATACATCTATTCCTGATTATCCATCTCTAACTCTCATGGAGAAGCCAAAAAAATAAGCAAGTGAGCATCATCATTTAGATGATTTGTTGGCTCACTTGCCATTTCTTTCTGAGTCTACTGAAACATCTGTGCAAAATCTCAAATCAATCACCACAGATTCTATAGTAGTCTCTACTTCAAACTCTTTCATTTCCACTATTTCAATGAATATTGTTCATCTGTTGACAAGTGATTATATCTCGATGAATGTGCTTAACAGTAGTCATCCGTTTAAACTCTCAACTACTATTTCGACGGATGTTCCTCATCCGTTGAATATCACTGCACCACTTCAAACTTCAACATTTTGTGTATTTGATGCGTTTTTCTAGTGTTTATGCATTTCAGGGTATTAGTTGCATTTCGGAGGAGTAATCATCAAGAATAAGCCTTGGCATGTGTTCATCATTGAGAGAGGGAAGAAATGGGTAGATTACGGTAAAGAAACGGAGCAAACTCAGGAATTTTCCAGAAGGGTCCTGAGCGCCCGCTCAGCAATGCTGAGCGGCCGCGCAGGAAGTTGAGCGCCCGCTCAGCTATGCTGAGCGGCCGCGCAGGGTCGGAAAAAAAGATAATTTATTTTAGGACTTCTATTTCTATTTGGCTTCCACTTCTATGTAATCTGAGTTTTATGGAACTATTATATAAGTAGATTTGAACACGTTTTCAAAGGAGAGGATCGTGGTATTACGCAAGGAGCGAAGGAGATAAGGAAGAAGACCGTTTTAGTACACAGCAACGAAGAGGAAGCATATTTTCTTGTGATTCTTGTTTCGTTGTAACGTTGGATGCTAGTTTCTTACTTTGAACCTATTTACTCTTGTGACGTACTCTGATTTAATATAATTAGTTTAGTTATTATTTTCTTGTGTTTGTTTATCCTGATTTCATATGAACCCATGATGACGATAAGTGCTATTATGGGCTAATCGTGATCATGGGGTT
This sequence comes from Apium graveolens, assembly GCF_009905375.1. NCBI lineage: Eukaryota > Viridiplantae > Streptophyta > Magnoliopsida > Apiales > Apiaceae > Apium > Apium graveolens. Next base: position 27,603,342 of record NC_133649.1, on the reverse strand, counting down.
GCAGCGGATTTACTATGGAATTCTTTAGTTAATTGTTTAATATTTTAGTGTGTGATGATTGTATGATATCTAGTATTGGTTGTGCGTATTCGTCTTATGTGCGTCGCGAACATATAAGATAGGGTGTTAATCTCTTGTGAAGCGACGGTGGATCTTGAGATTTAGAACTTGCCATGCTAGCATAGGTTCATGTACGTTGTGCATGATTAGTGGGTAACTCTAACAGTTTTATTTTCCCTATGTAATCAAAAGGAATAACTTGTGCTTAAATCGTTGTGTTGTCAATTTCTGTAGACATATAGGAACTCAACATAATTCATGACTAATCAACTTCTATCTTAATTGTGGATGTTTGGTAGAATGGTATTAGTACAATGAAAGTTGGCTTTTATCAGTTTCGTGTTATTCGATTAATATCATCACTGTCACATGCTAAAGGAATTAACAATGATTATTGAAGGAAGTAGTAATGAAGTTGTGATCTCATGAGTGTTTTATTATTGATAATTTGAAGTGTTAATTAAGTGATTAATTAAGTAGTTAATTGTAGTTAATATTCAGTCAACAATTCTAAGTGTTAGTGTCTTAACATTGAGAAGTAATCATACATTGGTGAGTGAGTTTAATTAGACTATAAATTATTCTGAGTCTCTGTGGGAACGAACTAGAAAGTATCCTATATTACTTGCGAACGCGTATACTTGCGTGAATATTAGCGTGTGTTTTCGCCCTAACAAGTTTTTGGCGCCACTGCCGGGGACTCGGCGTATTTGTTTAGTTTATGTACTTACCATCATTGCTCATTAGGACTCAGTGATTTGAAGATTCCGGAACTGAGCGGAGAAGTTCTTGATATTCCGGAGAAGTTAGAATTTGAAGATTCGGATTCAGGAACTGAGCGGAAAGGACCAGTAAACATGGGTGATCGTATTGTTCAAGCTGATCCAGCTCTCATGGACTTTTCTCGGCCAAAAATTGATGACATTCAGTCAAGCATTCTTCATCCAGCCATTCAAGCTAACACCTTTGAAATCAAGCCGGGCACTATTCAGATACAGAATTCTGTTTCTTTTGGAGGAGCGGCGACTGAAGACCCCAACATGCACATAAGGAATTTTGTCGAGATCTGCAACACTTTTAAGTATAATGGCGTGACTGATGAGGCTATCAAGCTGAGGCTTTTCCCATTCTTACTAAGGGACAAAGCTAAGGACTGGTTACATTCTGAACCAGCTGGGTCCATCACTACGTGGCAAGATCTTGCGCAAAAGTTTCTAGTGAAGTTTTATCCAATGGCAAAGACTGCTGCTATGAGGAGTGCTCTTACTCAGTTTGCGCAGCAACCTACAGAATCTATGTGCGAAGCTTGGGAACGCTACAAGGAAATGTTGAGAAAGTGTCCACATCATGGAATGCCTGATTGGATGGTGATCACGGGTTTCTATAATGGTTTGGGGGCCCAATCTCGGCCCATGCTCGATGCAGCAGCTGGAGGCGCTTTATGGGCTAAAAGCTATACTGAGGCTTATAATCTTATCGAGACTATAGCTGCAAATGAGCATCAAAACCCAACTCAGAGGATGATGCCTGGTAAGGTAGCAGGTATTCTGGAAGTTGATGCAGCCACCGCTATTGCAGCACAGCTTCAAGTGCTGTCAATAAAGGTTGATTCTCTGGCTACATATGGAGTTAATCAAATAGCTATGGTTTATGAGCTTTGTGCAGGTTCTCATGCTACGGATCAGTGTTCTCTTGTCAACGAATCTATTTAGTATGTGAATAATTATCAGCAACAACAACAGCCTGTGCCAGCGACCTATCATCCTAATAACAGAAATCCTCCAAATTTCAGCTGGGGGAATAATCAGAATGTTATTCAGCCACCATATCAGCAAGGAGTGAGTAAACAGTTTAACCCACCTGGATTCCAGCAACCATAGCAGTATGCTCAAAGGCAATCATATCCTCAACAGGGAAGTGCAGCTGCACCTACTAGTGCTGATTTTGAGGAACTTAAGCTGTTATGCAAGAGTCAAGCGGTTTCTATCAAGACCTTGGAAAATCAAATCGGTCAATTAGCCAATGTAGTGCTCAATCGTCAACCTGGCACTCTTCCCAGTGACACGGAAGTACCAGGCAGGAAGGAAGCTAAAGAGCAAGTCAAGGCTATTATCTTAAGGTCTGGAAAAGTTGCTGATGCTGAAAAGGTAAAAGAAGGAGAAGTTGAAATTAGAGATGAAGAAGCTAAGCAAAAGGAGAAAGCGGCGGAACCAAGGAAGACTACTGTTGAACACACTCTGCCTGGGGGTAATACAGGGGAGAAATAGCTCTATCCTCCACCACCTTTTCCTAAGAGATTGCAGCAACAAAAGCTGGATAGACAGTTCGGTAAGTTTCTGGAGGTGTTCAAGAAACTTCACATCAATATACCTTTCGCTGAGGCTCTGGAGCAAATGCCTAGTTATGCGAAGTTTATGAAGAATATTCTTTCAAGGAAGGTGAAACTGGATGACCTTGAGACCGTTGCTCTCACGGAAGAATGCAGCGCTGTTCTGCAGCAAAAGTTACCGCCAAAACTGAAAGATCCAGGTAGCTTTACCATTCCTTGCACCATTGGCAAATTGACTTTTGACAAGTGCCTTTGCGATGTGGGAGCAAGCATTAATCTGATGTCGTTGTCGATCTTTAAGAATTTGGATTTGCCTGATCCAAAACCCACATACATGTCTCTACAATTGGCTGATCGTTCCATTACTTACCCAAGGGGCATAGTGGAAGATGTGCTAGTCAAGGTGGATAAGCTCTTCTTTCCTGCAGATTTTGTTATTCTGGATTTTGAGGAAGATAAGAAGATTCCCATAATCTTGGGAAGACCTTTCTTGGCTACTGGCCGTACCTTGATAGATGTGCAAAAAGGTAAACTTACTATACGGGTACAAGATCAGGACGTGACCTTCAACGTATTCAAGGCAATGAAATTCCCTACAGAAGATGAGGAATGATTAAAAGTGGATGTGATTGATTCTGCGGTTACTTCGGAACTCGATCGCATGCTAATGTCTGATGCATTGGAAAAGGCCTTAGTGGGGGATTTTGACAGCGATGATGAAGATGGCAATGAGCATTTACAATATCTGAACGCTTCTCCTTGGAAGTGAAAGCTGGACATGCCGTTTGAATCTCTTGGTACTTCTGACCTCAAGAATGCTAAAGGAAAGCTCAAACCATCAATAGAGGAAGCACCTACCTTGGAGCTCAAGCCATTACCTGAACACTTGAGGTATGTTTTTTTAGGTGATGCATCTACTTTACCTGTTATTATTTCATCTGACCTTTCAGGTAGTGAGGAAGAAAAGCTCTTAAAGATTTTGAGAGAATTCAAATCGGCTATTGGATGGACCATAGCAGACATCAAGGGGATAAGTCCTTCATATTGTATGCATAAAATTCTGCTAGAGGAAGGTAGTAAGCCGACTGTTGAACAGCAGCGTAGACTGAATCCTATCATGAAGGAGGTGGTGAAGAAAGAAATTCTGAAATGGCTAGATGCAGGCATCATTTATCCTATTTCTGACAGTTTGTGGGTGAGCCCCGTACAATGTGTACCTAAGAAAGGAGGTATCACTGTGGTAGCAAATGAAAAGAATGAGCTCATCCCCACTCGAACAGTTACAGGATGGAGAGTATGCATAGATTATCGAAAATTGAACAAAGCCACAAGGAAGGATCACTTCCCTCTTCCGTTTATTGATCAGATGCTTGACAGGTTGGCTGGTCATGAGTATTTTTGTCTTCTGGATGGCTATTCAGGGTATAATCAGATTTGTATTGCACCAGAGGATCAGGAAAAGACTACCTTCACTTGTCCATTTGGCACGTTTGCTTTTCGCAGAGTTTCGTTTGGATTATGTGGCGCACCGGCCACTTTTCAGAGATGTATGATGGCTATATTCTCTGACATGATTGGAAATAATGTCGAAGTGTTCATGGACGACTTCTCCGTCTTTGGACATTCATATGATGAATGTTTGAGTAATCTTCGCGCCGTACTCAAAAGGTGCGTGGAAACTAATTTGGTGCTCAATTGGGAGAAATGTCATTTTATGGTGCGTGAAGGCATTATTCTTGGGCATAAGGTCTCTAACAAGGGTCTGGAGGTGGACAAGGCCAAGGTGGGAGTTATTGAAAATCTTCCACTACCTAATTCTGTGAAAGGAATCCGTAGTTTTCTTGGTCATGCGGGTTTTTATCGGCGATTCATCAAGGACTTTTCAAAGATATCTAAGTCGTTGTGCAATTTGCTTGAGAAAGATGTGCCTTTCAAATTTGATGATGAATGTTTGGAGGCATTCGAGACTCTCAAGAAGAGTTTGATCACTGCACCAGTTATTACAGCACCAGATTGGAAAGAACCATTTGAGATGATGTGTGATGCGAGTGATTATGCGGTAGGTGCAGTTCTGGGACATCGCAAGAAAAATCTCTTCCATGTGGTCTACTATGCGAGTAAGACCTTAAATGGGGCCCAAATGAACTACACCACTACTGAGAAGGAGCTCTTGGCTATAGTCTTTGGTTTCGAGAAATTTCGATCTTATCTACTTGGTACTAAAGTAACAGTATTCACTGATCATGCGGCCATTCGCTATCTGGTTTCCAAGAAGGACTCGAAGCCGAGACTCATTCGTTGGGTGCTTTTACTTCAGGAATTTGAGTTAGAGATCAAGGATAGAAAAGGTACTGAGAATCAAGTAGCTGACCATCTCTCTAGGTTGGAGAATCCCAATTCTACTTCACAAGATAGGACATTAATCAATGAATCTTTTCCGGATGAGCAGTTGTTTGCAGTTCAGGAGGAAGAACCATGGTTTGCAGATATTGTAAACTATCTCGTCAGTAATGTAATGCCTCCTAAATTGATCTCAGCTCAAAAGAAGAAGTTTCTGTATAAGGTGAAGGGGTATATGTGGGATGAACCATATTTATTTAGACAGGGAGCTGACCAGATCATTAGGAGATGTATCCCGTTCTGTGAGACGGAGGGGATATTACGAGACTGCCACTCCACAGTTTTTGGTGGACACTATGGTGGTGAGAAGACGACAGCTCGTATTCTGCAAGCAGGTTTTTTCTGGCCTACTTTGTTTAAGGATGCTCATCAGTTTGTTTTAAGGTGTGATCGTTGCCAAAGAGTGGGAAATTTGACGAGAAAGGATGAGATTCCGTTAAATATGATGCTTGAAGTCGAGGTCTTTGATGTTTGGGGAATCGATTTCATGGGGCCTTTTATCTCATCTTGTAATAATCAGTACATCTTGCTGGCAGTCGATTATGTCTCAAAATGGGTAGAAGTCAAAGCTTTACCGACAAATGATGCAAAGGTAGTGCTAAATTTTCTTTATAAGCAGATTTTTACAAGGTTTGGAACACCTCGGGTAATCATAAGTGTTGAAGGGTCACATTTCTGCAACCGTAAGTTCACTTCTATGATGCAGCGTTATAATGTGAATCATCGAGTGGCTACTACCTATCATCCACAAACAATTGGTCAAGCGGAAGTGTCTAACAGAGAGATCAAGCGCATTCTAGAGAAGGTTGTTTGTCCATCAAGGAATGATTGGTCTTTAAAGTTTGATGAAGCTGTTTGGGCTTACAGAACAACATACAAAACTCCACTTGGTATGTCCCCGTTTCAGTTGGTGTACAGTAAGGGATGTCATCTACCTGCTGAGCTTGAGCATAAGGCCTACTGGGCATTGAAAAAGTTGAACCTGGATTTAGATGCAGCTGGTAAGAAAAGAATGTTTCAGCTTAATGAACTTGATGAATTTCGACTTCAAGCGTACGAGAATAAAAAAATGTATAAGGAAAAGGTGAAGAGGTGGCACGATAGGAAGCTACATCCTAAGTTAATTATTCGTGTTGGGGCAACAAGTTCTCTTATTCAACTCTCATCTCTGACTTTTTCCTGGGAAGTTGAAATCGAGGTGGTTTGGACCTTTTATTGTCAAAACTGTGTTTCCACATGGAGCGGTGGAAATTTTTTAGAATGATCCGGACCAAGCATTCAAGGTTAACAGTCAGCGTTTGAAGCACTACTATGGGGACATGGCAAACCGAGAAGTGGTTAGTGCCATTTTGTTGACTACTTGAGAAAGGTACGCAACGTCAAGCTAATGACGAAAAAGAAGCACTGCATGGGAGGCAACCCATGATTTGTTGTTACAGGAACCCTTAGAAGTTAATAACCTATCCAAAAACACAAAAAAATCAGAAAAATGGGGCTGAAATTTTTTTTCCAGTGACCCCCTGAGCGCCCGCTCAGCTTTGCTGAGCGACCGCTCAGGGGTCGACTGCCAGAAAAATTTTTAAGTTCATAAAAAGAAAAAAAAATCAGAAAAAAGAAGCCAATTTTAGCCCATAAACCCACGATTTGTTCCCACTACCCCATCATTTTAACCCTTAATCCCCAACCCTAATCTAATTTAACCTATTCCACACCCTATATATACATACACATATCCTACATATCTCCCACAAACTTCCTACACTTAAACTCTCTCCCAAGCACCAAAACTCAGTTCTTAAACACTTTTATTGGAGAATCAATGGCACACAAGACAGCACGAACTATCGATAACAGCAGCACAGTCTCTACTGCTGATTCATCAAGGGGTACTGCTGCAAGGCCTCAGTTGACTGACAGAGCTGCGGAGGAGGAGTACACTAGGCTTTTGGGGAAGCCGATTCTGAAGGAGAGAGGGTTTTTACCATCGGGGAGGGATGGTGAGTTGCTACCCATGATTGCAGAGAAAGGGTGGATAGCTTTTTGTAAGTCGCCCGAAGCAGTGCCGATGAGCGTGGTTCGCGAGTTCTATGCAAACGCGAAGGCCGAAAAGAATGGGTTTTCTGTGGTCCGAGGGCTGACGGTTGATTATCACCCTGCGGTGATTCGCCGTGTGATTGGACAGCGAGAGAGGAAGCCCGAGGAGGAGAAATGGAACGAGAAGACTGCTGACGATTTTGACTTGGATTTGATTTATGCGACTCTCTGTAGGCCGGGCACAGTTTGCACCTTCAAGACCGGCACTAATGAGTATCGTCACTTCCCGGCGATCGCTATGAACAGGTATGCCCATGCATAGAATGCATTTATTTGTCCTAATATTTTGCCTTCTTCGCATGCACACGAGGTCACAGTTGAGAGAGCACAGTTGTTGTAACACCCCCAAATCCGGGGTCGGGGATCCGGGTTGTCACGAGTTCCATTTCCCTTAATAACACCCAATCTTAATACACAATCAACTACTCTGTACTGTGACCCCCACAATAAACACACACACCACAAGTTATAGTCTCAGAGATGAATATCCAAAAATAATCACAAGTCGTTTTATTCCACAATTATATGTCAATACACCTTAAAAGGTTTTCTGGATAAATTTACATTTTCTTTTCCATTATTACAATTCATATTATACATGAGTCTGGTACATCAAAAGTTGAAAGCCTAGCCTATTGGTAGTTCCTACCTCAGCTATAGCGGCATCAACGCTTCCCGAAGACTGCAGAACGTTTTCTAAACGCTTGCGAATCGGGAGCTTGGTCCTGTTCATCTTGTCTATCTGATGTTGTGTGATGAAAGAAGAAGGCAAGGGTGAGCAACAAGCCCACCAAAATAATATATAATATGATTAACAATATATGAGCCTTCTCATAGTACTCATGAAAGTCTTGGTCAAAAGAAATGAACCAAGTTGATATATTAATGCGATGAAGTCACAAAATATTCAGTATATATATATACATATATACTTTTCAAAATATGGGAAGTCCTCTTCCATGCATAATACACACAGAGTTCCAGTGTATAACTGTATAAAAATATCGTTGCAAGGTGATCTCATATATCTAACCTTATCTCAACATTTTTCTGAAAATCTTTGTCATGCATAAGATAATCATTTACTAGATATAAGTTTAAAAGATGAAGTTACAAGATACTCCAATATACTTATATCTTTTCCAAATACTACTTGAACTACCACCGTTCAAGTTATAATTAGTTTCAAAAGTTCATCACACTGATGAGACTACAAGATAAGACTTGAATAGATTCAATCTTTGAAATATTTTGAAGGAAATGAAGTTATGATATACTTTATTAAGTCCCGATATATATATATCCACATATACATCTTCCTTATACAGTCCCTGAAAACCTTTGTCATGTAAAGTATGAACAGAGTTTGTAACATCCAATGAATTTTTGGAAGGGAAAAAGAATTGTGGCATAAACCCGATATCTTGCTGATCAGGAAAATATACCAATAAGTAACCCTTTTCTACTAGTAGATGGACGAATTCCCCACTGGTCATCACCCTGGTCGTAATAGGACCTTATGCTGGACTGCCACTCAGCCACTTACGCATTTGATGGACTCCCACTGAGCCACTTACACTATCATGGACGCCCACTGAGCCCATGTTGCTTATGCCGACTCGATAGATGGACTTACTTCCCGAACGTTGGGTAAGTAATCAATTCATTTACCAAAACAGCAACCTCGTTGCGAATATAAAATACACCACAGAGCCGGATCCCTCAGGTTTTGAGCGAGTATTTAAATCCCCTTTAAAAGGAAGATCTTAAATATAAAAATGAGTTTTGGGATCCGCTCTAACTTTTAAAAATCATTTTGAAGACTCGAAAACACTTTAAAGAGTGTTTGGAGTAATGCTGATTTAATGAAGTAAATCAGTCCCAATATATTTAGAAAATATCTGAATATTATTATTTAAATAATATTCCCATAAAGAATAATCTTTATACAAATAATTGAAGTAGAAGTTGTAAGACTTATACTTGAAATGAGTATTAAATAACCAAATATATACTTATACGAAAGTACTATCTTTATTTGAATAATCGAAAATAAGTTTGATTATCGTAACATCATTCTTTAATAAAATAAAGAATATTATTAAATAATAAGCGGAGTCATAATACCTCGAATGAATATTATAAATAATATTCATTAAATAAAATAACGGAGTCATACATCCTCAAATGAATATTCAATTAATAATCATTAATAATATAACTGAGTCATAAGCTCTCGAATGAATATTCGAAATAATATTCAATAATAAAATAAAGGAGTCATAAGTCCTCGGATGAATATTCGAAATAATATTAAATAATAAAATAAAGGAGTCATAAGTCCTCGGATGAATATTCGAAATAATATTCAATAATAAAATAAATGAGTCATAAGTCCTCGAATGAATATTCGAAATAATATTCAATAATAAAATAAAGGAGTCATAAGTCCTCGGATGAATATTCGAAATAATATTCAATAATAAAATAAAGGAGTCATAAGTTCTCGGATGAATATTCGAAATAATATTCAATAATAAAATAAAGGAGTCATAAGTCCTCGGATGAATATTCGAAATAATATTCAATAATAAAATAAAGTTAAAGTTATCGAATAAACCTTATTCGATTAATAGTTTTGAAAACTATAACCATATATATATATATATAAATATATGTATTATACTCGGGAACATCGACTCCCGGTTTAGAAATATGTTCACCTTTTGATCCCCTATACTAAGGGTAAACTCAATACCGCTTATTTCTAGCATATGTATTATGCAACTGTAAGCATTTTAACCAACAGATATATAATCCAAGAATATGAAACAGGCATGCATATATACCATATCACATGCTACAATATATCGCAAGAATTTGCTAATCACAAATATGCATTTATCGCAAGATCATGCATATACACATATACATCACAACAACAGTATAACGGGTAGATAACTTGCCTGAGCGACTGGGGGTTACGAATGGATCGGGACGAGTCTGGTAACCTATAAGCAACAAGTAAGTTGGAATTAAACCAAAGTCACTTGTAAATCTATACTCTAACCAACTCAGACTCTAACGCTCGTTTTGCGCTTACTGATTCTCTTAAGTCACCCGAGTACCCTCGGCTCCACCATTTTTAATAATTTAACCATTACGAGTTTTAAGGCGATTCCTTCCCGAGTGTCTTACCAGCTTCCTATTACACCTTACATAAATGTTTCATACTTCAATTAGTCCTTTAAGGTCTTTAACCTATGTTTCAAAGTAAGGCGAGGGGTAAGGGTTCGTTCACGAAACGTCGTTACTTAAAACGGCTGTTTCTCCTAAACCGTTCATCGGAATCAAACGAACCACATATCAAAATGAAGCTCGTAACATGAACTATCTAAACATGGAAATGGTCAAAACCTAGCAGTGAGTTCAAGGGTTCTAATGTTAAGAACAAAAAAACAGTCTACGGTAAATCGGGCATTACGACGGCTATGTTTACGCGATTTCCCAAATTTATACCATTCCAAATCCACCACAATTCAACCCTAATTCACAACCCAATCAAAACTCCATCCAAACTACATAATAACAGCCCCAACACTCAACATTAACAATTTATACTTATTCCCCACATGAACTAAAAGCTTTACTTAGGTTTTTTAACTAATTATCAAGATTTACAACTCCAAAAATACCACCAAACCAACAAATCTCTACAAACTCAACCAAACTTTAAACAAACAAGCATCATGCTTCACATATACTATATCAAACATATTCATTCCTAATTACTCAAAACTAAAGCTAGGGTTTGTAGTTTATACCTTCCTTAGAGAGTGGAGAATCAAGAGAATGGCTTGGAATCACCCTTAAAGTCCTTATCCAAGCTTAATCTAAACAAAACTTCAAGAACACAAATTTTAGTTCTTGAAAAACACTATTTACCATCTTCTTCCATGATTTATAGAAAAAGATTTGCTTGGAATTAGAAGCTTAAACTTATAGGAAGTATGTAACTATCCATGGGGAAGCTTAGATAAATACCTTGCTAAATAGTAAGTGGTGGAGCTTGGATCTTCATTTTGTTAAGAAAGAAGCCGAGAGCTTCATGAAGAAATGAAATATCTTTGTGTTTTGTGAGTTGTTTGCTTGGTTACTAGCTTTTGATTTTGGTAAATTACCTTTTTAACCATGAAATTTGTGTGGTTATTAATCAACCACACCTCCTTCCCTTATGTCATGCTTAGGTCATCCTCATGATGTCATCCTCCCCTCCTTGTCCTCTTCTCATTGGGTGGGTGACATCATCCTCTCTAATCCCTTTGATTAACTTCCTAATTGTTTGCCTAATGATCGCTGATCTGTTATACGGTTCGCTTAACTTTCGTTTTCGTTTATCGTTTGAGGGATCATACCCGGGATCTTATTACTTAGGTTCCCTTAACCTTTCTCAATATATTGTATTCCTTTTATGATCCTCTCTTATAATCCTTTAATTTAAATCCTTTTTATCCTGTTACCTTATACTCAATTCTTTCCGTATCTAGTGGATTTCCGGGAAAAATCAAAGTGTTCGGAATTGGATTCTGACGATCTTTACATACACTTATGTGTCATATAGAGTGCCAATAAAATCTCAGAATATCCATAAAAGAACCCCTACCTAGTGTGGCATGAAAAGTTTTCTCATTCAGCAAAAACACTATTCATAAGGGTTTCAAAAATTTTCCAAAAATTGGGGTTATTACTGTCTCCCCTCCTTAAAAGGATTCCGTCCCGGAATCAGATAAAAAATGAATAGGGATACTTTCTTAACATTGTACTTTCTAACTCTCGAGTAAATTTTCCCACATTGTGGTTCTTCCATCAAACTCTGACTAGTTTGATAACCCTTCTCCTAAGCACTTGTTCCTTTTCGATCTATAACCCTTTCTGGTTGCTCCCTATAGGTTATGTCTGGTCGCATGCCTATGCGCTCATATGCCCCTATTTATCTGGCATCCGAATTACATTTCCTTAACATTGATACGTGACACACGTTATGACTTGCTACCTGTTCGGGGGTAGGGCTAGTTCATATGCTAACTTCCCAAACGTCTTAATATATCCAAGGGTCCAACAAATTGTAGACTTAGCTTTCCTTTCTTTCCGAACCTCATCAATCATTTCCAAGGGATACCTATAACATTACTAGGTCCCCTATTTCATACTCTTTCTCCTTTCGTGTCAAATCAACATACTTATCATGTCCATCTTGGGCTACTACCAGCCGTCCTCTGATTAGATCTATCATATCCTTGGTCCTTTGGACCACTGCTGGTCCGAGCATCTTGCGCTCTACAACTTCATCCTAACATAAGGGAGATCAACATTGTCTTCCCTCAAGGATCTCATAAGGCGATATCTCAATACTGACATATGATCTATTGTCGTAAGAAAACTCAATCTCTGTTAAGTGATCATTCCAATTTCTTTCAAGTCTATTGCACAGACTCTCATTATAGCTTTTAGCATTAGAGCTTTTGCTTCTCAATACCCATTCTTTTCCAGTTCGTAATCGCTACTACCTTCCGTTCCTAATATTATACTGGTTATACTTTTGCTCGTTAGCCTTCTATAACCTTTTAATAACCACGCCAACCTTAGTATCACGAATGTGTTTCCATTCCGAATCCTACCACAACTTTATTACTCCTTTTTCAGCTGTTTCTATTTCCCAAAGTTTGATCAATCATATAGAAGTAAAAGAATTCATTGAGAGATCACTATGATCATGAACACTTGTTACATTGCATAGTTAGTACAGAAGGTGGCCAGCCTTTAGTACTTGACAAGCAATTAAACAATAGCTGGTATCCTACTCGGCTTCTATCACACAGATAGATAGTCATTCGGCAATACCTCCCCTTCTGGAAGGGTTGTTCTTCTCAGCTTATACAAAATGAAAAGAAGAGAAAAGAACGAATTGAAGAGAATTGTATATATGAAAAAAAAATATACTGCCACAAAATATCTGGCTTGGAACCTACCTCTGAATTATAGAGGTTTGTCATAGGAGAACAAATCATATACGTATATATATCAACATCAAGTATTATCGCATCGCATTTCACATGCTTAAATATTTTTTCTATTCCGTCCATCATTTTATGGACCCATGCTCTTCCTCGAGCTTATACACAATCACCTTTGAAACTCCCTCGACATTGAAAATCGAATCTGGGATCTCATTCTAGACATCATCGTTACTAGAATTCTATGCGTGCATCGCAACCTTCCTCGTATAGTCATACGACCCTCAATTGATAAGGAGGAATAAATATTCAATAGGTAAATAATCTACTTAATTAGTCTATTCAATGATAACTTATACATCACCACGACCCGATTAGTGGTACTTAATCTCAACATCCATTCCAATACAACTCTCATGGTTGTAATCGACTCATTACTCACAGAATCATTGTTGCACTACTATGGTCCACCACTGACTTACTATCGTCATTCATTTTCCATGAAATCTTAATTTCTAACCATACAGAGTCCATACATATCGTATCGAATTCTTCTTAGGAGGTAACATGATCACCGTTCATGATTCATGAAGAACACTCCTGAACTTGACGTACATATGACATGAAGCAGATAAAATTACAGAAGAGCTTCAATGAAAGCAACGATAGCAGGTTAATACCATTCTTAATCATATGCCTTCAATAGAAGACTTAACTCAAAAGTTTGTTTTAGTCCTTTTGAAACATGGTCCTGGCTTATTCTCAAGATAGTACCTTCTAAGATAGATAGCCCGCTCATGGCGATTACACGAATTAAACCTTTACCAAACGACTATTACGGTTGGGTATTGCACAGTCATCAGAAGGAATGTCAATCTTCCAAACCATAATACAACCTTCACGGCTTTAACCATCATCACTGTATTCTTCTGGCATGAGCACCTATAATTATCCTCTTACCTTGAAAGTGTCGGCCACCTCTTTGGCCTTTCCTGATAGTAAAATTTCCTTACAGTCAATGTCATTTTAACCACCAAATAAATTTTCTACCTTATTTCAATCACAGCTTATGTGAAGATGTTTTCCTTAAAATCTGATGAGTAAAAAAAATTACCATTTTTCCATAAGTTATTGCCTCAGTCTTTAGAGGTTAATCACTGTCATGACTGACTCTCAATCATAATTAGAACATCTTTTATCTTAAGTCCTAATTACCCTGAACAATTTCGACCATTACTGGTTCGATCCATACCTTCTCGTGGTTTAACACGTGCCTCACTTGGCATCAATATAATTATGTCATATTTCCTTTATCAACATTTCTATTCTTGAAAATTTTGAATTTTACCTTTCTCCTTGTAAAACCTCTAAGGTTATCCTTGAATCGTTCCTCCTGTATTCCCTAGATACAGGGCATATCAAAATACCATTTACTAATACTAAAACCATTGTCTATATACTTCTGAAAAATTTCTCCACTGATTCTTAAAGGTTGTTGTTACCTTAACCCTTTCCAAATCATACTGTCAAAACTCATACTGTCCCTATTAAGGGTGAAATGCCAACCTTTATGCATTCCCCTAGGATTCATTTTAAGTTACCGATGTTCTATCCTTAATTCCACCTTTAAAAGGTACCTGCATCCTTCCATGGATAAATCAAGCCATATATCCCTGATAAGGGTGTCTTATTCAATCATTCCCACCTCGATAGTATATGCCTAATTTCATAATAACATCTGTATACAAAATGAGGTTAATCAAAATGGCCTCCAAAAGATAACAACGGTTATCCGCTTTTCTTGCCTAATCTGGTAACGATAACAAGGATGTTCTGGAAGATATTGGTTGTGTTCAACGTGAACTTCTATTTACTAAATCCTCATTTACTTTTGTTGTTTATCTCAACAGTCATCTCAATGATGAGATATCTTTTATACCCGGAGTCTCCCTTTCTGGGTATCAAGCCACATGTGTTATTTACACTTCACATTCTTGAAGGTCACTTCCTTCATCCAATTTCCTAATTTCTTACTTTCTTGTCTCCTCAGTCTATCCGCGTCTCATTTTTTATCCTTCGAACTATCTCAAGGTTTCCTCGAATCCTCCCAACTTAATGGGGGTACAATATATATATCTCTTATGCCTTCAACCATCAACTTTAACTCATGGTGAATCACCCTCCTCATGATAATTACATAACTTTCTATTTCTATTACTATGAGTCTTTAGGGTTTCCTCATACCCAACTCCCTTATCATTCCTCAAACTCTATTGCCTTTATATTCCTTTCCACTTCAGTTACTTTTTATTTTCCTTTCTCTTACAATCATTTCATGAACCCACTAATCATTGACTTCGAACATCACGTCATTCTGGGATTCGTGTCCTCAGAACGAATCTTGACAGCTTCTACAATCTTAGATTCATAATTCATCATACTCGTCCGCCTTTGTTCTGGCTCTAAAGCTTTTACATTATCTCCATAACCTTGGGAATTACTTTCTCGAAAACAATTGACTGAACTTTAATCATTTTATCATAACCTCTGGCTCCGTGCCTTTCTTGGTCTTTCACCAGCGGGTGGCCTCTCTCTTAGGAAGGTAAGTGACAAAAACAGTCTTTTGTGATTCGTAAATCATTTAGAATCTCAAATGATTCCTATATTTCCTTTAGCCAGGCTCTTGCCTCGACTGGGTCAACCTGTTCCTTGGAACTCTGAGAGCTTAGCGACTTAAAGGTCATGAAAGAATTTCCTACCGCATTATTTCCTCAGGGTGGTGGTTGGGAATAAAAGTATAAGTTTTGTTTAGGCAGGTCCATGAATTACCCCATAGGAGTACCGTCCTTGTGCTCCCTTCCTTGCTCGACTTCTGTTTTCTCAATCTAAAATATTTCATCCTACTCCCCATAATTGGGGTCATCTTATACGTTAAAATCCTTGTTTTCCATTTCATTATATTATGAGTTCCTTCTTTCTTGGTATTAATCTCTTCTCTATTCATTGGCTCCCTGCCATCCTTTATCACTTCTTCTTGGCAGAATATGATCTTTTCCAATAATTCGGGTTGTATTGCAATCTCAAACAGCTTTTCAGTACCGGCTCCGGTTACCTTCACTTCTATTTCCATTTTCTCAAAATCTCTTATCAATTCTCCCAAAGACATTATCACCTTGAGTCTCTCCTTTACACTAAGGGTGTTAGCCACCATATTGGCTTTCCTTGAATGATAAAGAATCTCATAATCGTAATCCTTGATTTAGCTCTAACCACCTCCTCTGGCGCATGTTAAGCTCTTTCTGTGTGGAAATATACTTGAGCTCTTATGGTTTGTGTAAATCTTGCACTTCCATCCATACAAGTAGTGCCTCAAATCTTTAGGGCAAAACTATTGCCATGAGCCCAAGCTCATGGGTGGGGATATCGAATTTTATATTCCCTTAATTGTCTTGACGCGTACGCGATTACCTTGTTGTGCTGTATAAGAAGCACCCTAATTCCTTATATGAAGCGTCACTACAATTCACAAAATCTCTTTTTTCATCTGGCAACGCCAACATAGGGGCCGCCACCAACCTTTGCTTTAGTTGTTAAAAGCTTTTCTCGTATTTCTCTGTCCATTCAAACTTCTAAGTCTTACGAGTAAGCCGCGTTAAAGGGGCTACTATCTTTACAAACTTGAACGAACCTCCGGCAGTGACCGGACAATCCTACCTCTTGTAGTTTCCCTAACCATGGTCATTAATTTCTCAGTGGTCCTTTATTCATTCTTGTCAAGATCCTCCACGGGATCCTCCTCAGCAACAATCCCTTCTAGGACAACATCCTCAACCGCTACATCCTCAATATGAACATCATCCGGTCCCGCGTTAGGATGCTCTATCGGATCCACAGTCCGATCTCCAATTAGTAATAAAACATCATCACGCTATTGTTCCTCAACCTCAGGGTTCGGAATCCCACTACCATATACGATAATGAACTACGCTTCTATCACGATATTTATAAGGGTTCCCATAAGGGTTTTAACAGTCAGTACTACGTTAGGTAGCCCGACTATGAACTTGGCAAGAGTTCTTATTATCTTAGTGAACTTATTATCTTAACACCACATCATCTCTGAGGTTTATAACTCTTAGCTCTGATACCACTTCTGTAACACCCCCAAATCCGGGGTCGGGGATCCGGGTTGTCACGAGTTCCATTTCCCTTAATAACACCCAATATTAATACACAATCAACTACTCTGTACTGTGACCCCCACAATAAACACACACACCACAAGTTATAGTTTCAGAGATGAATATCCAAAAATAATCACAAGTCGTTTTATTCCACAATTATATGTCAATACACCTTAAAAGGTTTTCTGGATAAATTTACATTTTCTTTTCCATTATTACAATTCATATTATACATGAGTCTGGTACATCAAAAGTTGAAAGCCTAGCCTATTGGTAGTTCCTACCTCAGCTACAGCGGCATCAACGCTTCCCGAAGACTACAGAACATTTTCTAACCGCTTGTGAATCAGGAGCTTGGTCCTGTTCATCTTGTCTATCTGATGTTGTGTGATGAAAGAAGAAGGCAAGGGTGAGCAACAAGCCCACCAAAATAATATATAATATGATTAACAATATATGAGCCTTCTCATAGTACTCATGAAAGTCTTGGTCAAAAGAAATGAACCAAGTTGATATCTTAATGCGATGAAGTCGCAAAATATTCAGTATATATATATATACATATATACTTTTCAAAATATGGGAAGTCCTCTTCCATGCATAATACACACAGAGTTCCAGTGTATAACTGTATAAAAATATCGTTACAAGGTGATCTCATATATCTAACCTTATCTCAACGTTTTTCTGAAAATCTTTGTCATGCATAAGATAATCATTTACTAGATATAAGTTTAAAAGATGAAGTTACAAGATACTCCAATATACTTATATCTTTTCCAAATACTACTTGAACTACCACCGTTCAAGTTATAATTAGTTTCAAAAGTTCATCACACTGATGAGACTACAAGATAAGACTTGAATAGATTCAATCTTTGAAATATTTTGAAGGAAATGAAGTTATGATATACTTCATTAAGTCCCGATATATATATATATATATCCACATATACATCTTCCTTATACAGTCCCTGAAAACCTCTGTCATGTAAAGTATGAACAGAGTTTGTAACATCCAATGAATTTTTGGAAGGGAAAAAGAATTGTGGCATAAACCCGATATCTTGCTGATCAGGCAAAGATACCAATAAGTAACCATTTTCTACTAGTAGATGGACAAATTCCCCACTGGTCATCACCCTGGTCATAATAGGACCTTATGCTGGACTGCCACTCAGCCACTTACGCATAAGATGGACTCCCACTGAGCCACTTACACTATCATGGACGCGCACTGAGCCCATGTTGCTTATGCCGACTCGATAGATGGACTTACTTCCCGAACGTTGGGTAAGTAATCAATTCATTTACCAAAACAGCAACCTCGTTGCGAATATAAAATACACCACAGAGCCGGATCCCTCAGGTTCTGAGCGAGTATTTAAATCCCCTTTTAAAGGAAGATCTTAAATATAAAAATGAGTTTTGGGATCCGCTCTAACTTTTAAAAATCATTTTGAAGACTCGAAAACTTTAAAGAGTGTTTGGAGTAATGCTGATTTAATGAAGTAAATCAGTCCCAATATATTTAGAAAATATCTGAATATTATTATTTAAATAATATTCCCATAAAGAATAATCTTTATACAAATAATTGAAGTAGAAGTTGTAAGACTTATACTTGAAATGAGTATTAAATAACCAAATATATACTTATACGAAAGTACTATCTTTATTTGAATAATCGAAAATAAGTTTGATTATCGAAACATCATTCTTTAATAAAATAAAGAATATTATTAAATAATAAGTGGAGTCATAATACCTCGAATGAATATTATAAATAATATTCATTAAATAAAATAACGGAGTCATACATCCTCAAATGAATATTCAATTAATAATCATTAATAATATAACTTAGTCATAAGCCCTCGAAAGAATATTCGAAATAATATTCAATAATAAAATAAAGGAGTCATAAGTCCTCGGATGAATATTCGAAATAATATTGAATAATAAAATAAAGGAGTCATAAGTCCTCGGATGAATATTCGAAATAATATTCAATAATAAAATAAAGGAGTCATAAGTTCTCGGATGAATATTCGAAATAATATTCAATAATAAAATAAAGGAGTCATAAGTCCTCGGATGAATATTCGAAATAATATTCAATAATAAAATAAAGGAGTCATAAGTCCTCGGATGAATATTCGAAATAATATTCAATAATAAAATAAAGTTAAAGGTATCGAATAAACCTTATTCGATTAATAGTTTTGAAAACTATAACCATATATATATATAAATATATGTATTATACTCGGGAACATCGACTCCCGGTTTAGAAATATGTTCACCTTTTGATCCCCTATACTAAGGGTAAACTCAATACCGCTTATTTCTAGCATAGGTATTATGCAACTGTAAGCATTTTAATCAACAGATATATAATCCAAGAATATGAAACAGACATGCATATATACCATATCACATGCTACAATATATCGCAAGAATTTGCTAATCACAAATATGCATTTATCGCAAGATCATGCATATACACATATTCATCACAACAACAGTATAACGGGTAGAAAACTTGCCTGAGCGACTGGGGGTTACGAATGGCTCGGGACGAGTCTGGTAACCTATAAGCAACAAGTAAGTTGGAATTAAACCAAAGTCACTTGTAAATCTATACTCTAACCAACTGAGACTCTAACGCTCGTTTTGCGCTTACTGATTCTCTTAAGTCACTCGAGTACCCTCGGCTCCACCATTTTTAATAATTTAACCATTACGAGTTTTAAGGCGATTCCTTCGCGAGTGTCTTACCAACTTCCTATTACACCTTACATAAATGTTTCATACTTCAATTAGTCCTTTAAGGTCTTTAACCTTTGTTTTAAAGTAAGGCGAGGGGTAATGGTTCGTTCGCGAAACATCGTTACTTAAAATGGCCGTTTCTCCTAAACCGTTCATCGGAATCAAACGAACCACATATCAAAACGAAGCTCGTAACATGAACTATCTAAAAATGGCAATGGTCAAAACCTAGCAGTGAGTTCAAGGGTTCTGATGTTAAGAACAAAAAAAACAGTCTACGGTAAATTGGGCATTACGACGGCTATATTTACGCGATTTCCCAAATTTATACCATTCCAAATCCACCACAATTCAACCCCAATTCACAACCCAATCAAAACTCCATCCAAACTACATCATAACATCCCCAACACTCAACATTAACAATTTATACTTATTCCCCACATGAACTAAAAGCTTTACTTAGGTTCTTTAACTAATTATCAAGATTTACAACTCCAAAAATACCACCAAACCAACTAATCTCTACAAACTCAACCAAACTTTAAACAAACAAGCATCATGCTTCATATATACTATATCAAACATATTCATTCCTAATTACTCAAAACTAAAGCTAGGGTTTGTAGTTTATACCTTCCTTGGAGAGTGGAGAATCAAGAGAATGTCTTGGAATCACCCTTAAAGTCCTTATCCAAGCTTAATCTAAACAAAACTTCAAGAACACAAATTTTAGTTCTTGAAAAACACTATTTACCATCTTCTTCCATGATTTATAGAAAACGATTGGCTTGGAATTAGAAGCTTAAACTTATAGGAAGTATGTAACTATCCATGGGGAAGCTTAGATAAATACCTTGCTAAATAGTAAGTGGTGGAGCTTGGATCTTCATTTTGTTAAGAAAGAAGCCGAGAGCTTCCTGAAGAAATGAAATATCTTTGTGTTTTGTGAGTTGTTTTCTTGGTTACTAGCTTTTGATTTTGGTAAATTACCTTTTTAACCATGAAATTTGTGTGGTTATTAATCAACCACACCTCCTTCCCTTATGTCATGCTTAGGTCATCCTCATGATGTCATCCTCCCCTCCTTGTCCTCTTCTCATTGGTTGGGTGACATCATCCTCTCTAATCCCTTTGATTAACTTCCTAATTGTTTGCCTAATGACCGCTGATCTGTTATACGGTTCGCTTAACTTTCGTTTTCATTTATCGTTTGAGGGATCATACCCGGGATCTTATTACTTAGGTTCCCTTAACCTTTCTCAATATACTGTATTCCTTTTATGATCCTCTCTTATAATCCTTTAATTTAAATCCTTTTTATCCTGTTACCTTATACTCAATTCTTTCCGTATCTAATGGATTTCCGGGAAAAATGAAAGTGTTCGGAATTGGATTCTGACGATCTTTACATACACTTATATGTCATATAGAGTGCCAATAAAATCTCAGAATATCCATAAAAGAACCCCTACCTAGTGTGGCATGAAAAGTTTTCTCATTCAGCAAAAACACTATTCATAAGGGTTTCAAAAAATTTCCAAAAATTGGGGTTATTACTGTTGTTGTGGGGAATTCTTAATGAGGAGTACTATGTGGACCTTGGTGAGTTTATCTACCAAGAAATTCTGAAGTTTTTGAGGGGAGCTAAGCATAAGAACATCCCTTATGCATCCACGGTTACGAAGCTGTGCCGAGCAGTAGGAGTGAACTGGCCGGCTCATGAGCAGTTGTAGTTGGTGGCAGCTCCGATTAATTCTGGGACTCTGAATGGGATGCATGAGTGGACCAGTGGTGAGCCCGAGGAGCATGGGCTGGGTTATCGTCTTCCAGGAGGGCGTCCAGCACGATGTGCTACTATGGCTAGGCCTGGGCGTGATGAGACTGGTTCTTCGAGAGCTCAGGAGGGTGCTAGGATGGCTGATACCCAGTATAGGAGGCTTTCACGGCGGATGGACGCCATGTACGAGACGCAGAGCAGGTTTGCTCAGGAGCTCACCCTTGCATTAGGGACTGCTTTTCGGGGCCTTGGAGCTGATATCCAGTGACCAGTTTTTGGTGAGGACTCTGCATACCCGCCGCCTGATACTCCACCCACTGAGGGTGATGATGATGATGACTCCGAGTAAGTATACCCTGTGTTCCTTTCTACTACCTTTACTGGGGACAGTGAAGATTTTAAGTTTGGGGGTGGTAGTTAAGGAATATTGTGTGTGTGTCATATAGTTGCATATTCATGATAGTTTAGTTTATATAGTTGCATAATTTATGCCATATAGTTTTTTTTATATAGCTTTATTTGTTTATCATGTCATGTAGCTCATGCATTTACCATGATCCCTTTTGCGATGATTTATCGACCGAATTGTGATATTGATGTGAGTGTAGTGATAGCATTAAAGTGATATTAAGTCGTGTAGGTTGATATGCATGCTAGAAGCACTTGTAATTTCACTAAGTCTTAGATAATGCGTAAGGGTTAGATTGTTGTTATGATTTGATTGTTTTCGAGGTTAATCTATTTATTATGCTTAGAATTCGATAATAGGTTCTTAGTGATAAAGGCATGAAAAAGAAAAAATTGGAGTAAAAAAATGGAATGTGTTGCTACTTGTGGCTAGGCGTCAAATGGCTAGTAGCCGGCTCGCATGTTGTGCGAGTAGTCTAGGGTTGAGCAAGATGGAGCGAAACGTAATTGCTCAGAAATTTTATAAAAATATATATATATATATATAATAATTTTTGTGGTGTTTATGCTTAATTGATCATGAGTGGGCTCTTTGGTATTCGAGTTATTAAGTTCTTAGGGGACTTTGTGCCTAGTGACCTAAGGCTTTTAGAGTCGGGGATCCGCTAACCTAACGCTCGTTACATGGATACCATTGTATAAGTCTTTTGTGGACCTCACTCATTGCACGGTCAAATAAGCATTTGTGTTGTGAATAAAAAGCATGATTCCGTAATAAGCTCCAGAATTCTTGTAGTGTTGTATGTCACTTTGTGCCTAGAATTTTTATTCTTTGTATAATCATGTGATTGCCTGGAGGATAGTCGAGTCATAATAATTGGTCTAGTTCCGAAGCATATCTGTTAAGCATCTGCACACACCACGTTTCTGGCTGTATGTTCGTTTGTATGAGTTTATTGATCTTTAGTCGTCTAACTGCATTTGTTGAGATGTTGCAATTTGGTTGGTTTGTTCGTAGTAAGGGGGATCGCTGCATTTTCATATAGATTGCATTCATGCATGTTTTTATTTGTTTTTGAGTCTGTGACGCTTGAGGACAAGCATCGATTTAAGTTTGGGGGTGTGATAAGTGGCATTTTATACCACTTAAAACATCTTAAAATGGCTTAAATTGGTGCATTGAAATCATGTATTTTGTGTATTTGATGCGTTTTTCTAGTGTTTATGCATTTCAGGGTATTAGTTGCATTTCGGAGGAGTAATCATCAAGAATAAGCCTTGGCATGTGTTCATCGTTGAGAGAGGGAAGAAATGGGCAGATTACGGCGAAGAAACGGAGAAAACTCAGGAATTTTCCAGAAGGGTCCTGAGCGCCCGCTCAGCAATGCTGAGAGGCCGCGCAGGAAGCTGAGCGCCCGCTCAGCTATGCTGAGCGGCCGCGCAGGGTCGGAAAAAAAGATAATTTATTTTAGGACTTCTATTTCTGTTTGGCTTCCACTTCTATATAATCTGAGTTTTATGGAACTATTATATAAGTAGATTTGGAGACGTTTTCAAAGGAGAGGATCGTGGTATTACGCAAGGAGCGAAAGAGATAAGGAAGAAGACCGTTTTAGTACACAGCAACGAAGAGGAAGCATATTTTCTTGTGATTCTTGTTTCGTTGTAACGTTGGATGCTAGTTTTCTTACTTTGAACTTATTTACTCTTGTGACGTACTCTGATTTAATATAATTAGTTTAGTTATTATTTTCTTGTGTTTGTTTATCATGATTTCATATGAACCCATGATGACGATAAGTGCTATTATGGGCTAATCGTGATCATGGGGTTGCAGCGGATTTACTATGGAATTCTTTAGTTAATTGTTTAATATTTTAGTATGTGATGATTGTATGATATCTAGTATTGGTTGTGCGATTCGTCTTATGTGCGTCGCGAACATATAAGATAGGGTGTTAATCTCTTGTGAAGCGACGGTGGATCTTGAGATTTAGAACTTGCCATGCTAGCATAGGTTCATGTACGTTGTGCATGATTAGTGGGTAACTCTAACAGTTTTATTTGCCCTATGTAATCAAAAGGAATAACTTGTGCTTAAATCGTTGTGTTGTCAATTTCTGTAGACATATAGGAACTCAACATAATTCATGACTATTCAACTTCTATCTTAATTGTGGATGTTTGGTAGAATGGTATTAGTACAATGAAAGTTGGCTTTTATCAGTTTCGTGTTATTCGATTAATATCATCACTGTCACATGCTAAAGGAATTAACAATGATTATTGAAGGAAGTAGTAATGAAGTTGTGATCTCATGAGTGTTTTATTATTGATAATTTGAAGTGTTAATTAAGTGATTAATTAAGTAGTTAATTATAGTTAATATTCAGTCAACAATTCTAAGTGTTAGTGTCTTAACATTGAGAAGTAATCATACATTGGTGAGTGAGTTTAATTAGACAATAAATTAGTCTGAGTCTCTGTGGGAACGAACTAGAAAGTATTCTATATTACTTGCGAACGCGTATACTTGCGTGAATATTAGCGTGTGTTTTCGCCCTAACAAGAAGCTACTCAACTTGGTGCACACTACTGCTTCTATGCAAAGGGCTAAAGATGCCATCACAGCCATGCCACCCACAACTAGTGATGATGTTGATTATGGAATTGGTGGTTCTGTGAATATTTTTATGGATGAAGATGATGATGAAGAACAGTTTATGGACATAGGGGGAGAAGCACGACTTATGTCAAGTTCAAACATTCCTTCTTGGGTGTTTTCCAAAGAATGTGATGAGCACCATTTCAAATCTACTCTCTTTCACATCAATCAACAAAATCAGACAGCTCTTCAAGCCTCTACCAATGCCAACACCAAGAGACTTCTTCGAGCACATCTAGACTCTCTTCAACTACACCAAATTCAGTCTCTCCAACACAATCTAGATGTAACTGCATTGAAAACAGAAATTGGTCAAGTCAAAAAGGATGTTGCTGACAGATTGGAGGCCAAGTTTCCTAATACAACCATGCTAGATATAAACAGGCAACTTAGGAAAAACTCTCTTCTAGACACCAAAGTGGACTCCTTGGACAAAAGATTCAAAACTATGGAAACCTCCATTACTCAAATCCATCTGCATCAGGCCCAACAAACTCATCTTCTTCAGAAACTGGTGGGTGCACAGACTTTTTCCTCTACTCAACTTGATGTTAACAAAAAGGGGAGAAAGATATTATTCTAGTTAGCCAAGGGAAGTCAATAAGTGAGGGGGAGCAAGTGCTCAAAATTCAAGTAAGCAAAGTAATTGTTCTAATAGTTACTTTCCCAAAGCCACCAGCCTTAGACAATATTGATATGATCAAGATAGTAACTGTTAAGTTGGAATCCAATGAGAAATCTAAAAATCTTGATGTTGCAGAAGTTGAGAAAGAACTGGATGACAAATGGAAGAAGATTGATGAAGAAATTCAAAAGAAGTTTAGTCCAATTGAGAAGAAAGACAAGGTCTTTTCTCACTTCTCTCAATTGAGACAAATTTCAATCAATGAGATAAGCCTAGGAAACTTAGAAAGGGGCCAACCCTCAATAATCAAGTCTCCAAAGGCCAGTCTAATATTTAAGCCAAAAGGAAATTATCAAAAAAACTCAGACAAAAATCCACTGGACCTATCATATGAAACCCCTAGGTCAGATGAAAAGAAGCTACTTGGAAGGTCCATAGCTTTCTTCAAAGATCCCAGAGACTCAGTTCTAAAGAAAAGAATTGCTAAAATATACATAAATGGTAAATTGATCCGTATAGTGGCTAGACATCCACAATTTGTAAAGGCTAAAAAAGAGGAAAAGGTGAGGCTCAAACAACAGCAAAAGCAAGCTGCTTTAGATGCCAAGAACCAAGCTAAGAAATCTGTAATCAAAGAAGCTGTATAACCAACTGAGACATTTAAGAATCTGGATGAAGGAAATAAAGAAGAACCAAAGCAGATGAAGAGAAAGTTTAGATACAAGATGCATGTAAAGAGGAAGATAGATTTTGATGAAGACAAGGAAGATTACATGTTAGCTCAATCTACAACCACAAGCAAATTAGTCATACCTACTATGAAGGAGGCTGAGTTCAAGGTTGATCCCAACATCACCTTTTATGGTGATCATGTTGTTCCAAAGGATGAGCCTATAGATTGGGACAACTTGCCTCTTCCTGATCTAAACCTTCCTATCTTTGCTAAATAAAGGAAGATAAAAGAAAGAGTAGTCAAAACAGTCAAGCCTACCAAGCTCGAATCCAAGCAAGTGGCCAAACCCAAACCTATTGTCAACAAAGAAGATCAACTCTTCATATGTGACATCAAAGAATTTTCAGACATAAATCTCTATCTGGATGAGCTTGAAGAAATAAGATCTATTGATGCCTACAAGAACCTTCCAGAGAGACTAGTCTTCAGGTACAAGGATGGTAAAGAAATTACTTGGCCACTTCACAGAATTCTTAATGAAGGCTATTCAACTTTAGTGACTGTCTTCTCCTCAATCAAGAAAAAATTTGGATTCATCATAGTTGCCAAGGAAATGGTATTAAACAAGATTGAGGAAATAAGAAATAGCTGGAGAGGACCAATGCACTCCCAAGAGTATTGACTATTCCTTTCACTGGAGATAGGGTGCATTTAAGGCCATATTAGATTATGGAGTTCAAGGATGAAAATAATATTAGAAGATTCTTCAGACTGGAAGATCAGCAAAAGACTGCAATCAATGAAACTCTAAAAGAAATACAAGAAAATCTAGATCTATCAAATAATGAAGAATCATAATTTTTCAGAAAACCCAATACCAGATTGAAGAGAATGATGTGAAGCTGGGAAAGAAATCAAGGCAATCAAGAAAATAATCTAATTTACTCAAACTAGAGGAGCACCTTGAAAATGATCTGTAAGACACTCTACAAATCTTTCTTTGTGAGAATTTTCAATAAATTGCAGCACTTGTAAATTTTATCTACTTTATTTTATTCTGTATTCATAGAGTGTTTTGTTATTAATAAGTTTCTCTTATTTTATGGCTACAATTCCAGTAGACATAAATTGGGGGAGATTGTTAGGAATATGTTGTGTTCCTGATGATAACTTGAACAAAATAGTGAGTAGATTTTATTTAAGTGAATTTATAGCTTTTAATAGATGATCATTTCAACATCCATTGAAAGAGTAGCTTATGTAACAATAAGACTAGTAGCACATTTCTGCATACTTGAATGGCTTAGTAAACTAGATGTTGTAGGTTGTTCAAGTCATGTTAACTACTAGATTGATATGCAAGATAAGATGGTGAATTGTAAATACTAGATACCTTGTAATCTTGTATAAATGAAATAGAGTTAAATACCAAAAAGAAAGTCTCAATGGATGATTCACAAAGCTTCAACAGATGATCAACATAAGTCTCGACGGATGATCAACCATATTTCCAACGGATGATCAATCTAAGTTTCAACGGATGTTCAAATTCAAAAGAGCAGTGGATAAGGACTTGCCAGTCACATGCGTTTATTTGATGCAAATGGAATGTGGCAGCCTGTTTGAATGATTTAGAGAATAAAAAAGCATTTCCATTTCCATGCTAAATAAATGATATTCAAAGATGCTGGAAAGAGAAGTGTAGCAGCATGAAGTTAGACTAGATACAATTTGTCTTATTATCTTTTCTTTTTATTATGTAACTTGGTGATATATAAACCAAGGGTAGCAAGTTGAATAGTATCTAAGTTAATAAGAATTTTTACCAGAGAAATAGATAAGGCAAAATCTGTTAAGAATTTCTCTGTTCTTGTTTTTCAACTTGTAAGCCACTGTGTACATTTGTAACACAGAGTACTCTACTTTATATATATCTCTGGTGGAAAAGTTCAATCCACCGGAAAGTTTTTAAATACTTGTATTTATTTACTCTATATTTTGATTACAATATCACTTTCATTCCGCACCATTGCTAAATCAAACATAGTTATATATTTATAGAAGAACTGTTCTTGTAATTCAAAAAGAAGAGGGTTGAATATCCCATTACCTTTTTAAAATTTAGATCTTGGCTTTTTCAAAAAAATTCCTTTCTCCTCTGTATGTTTAACTTCTTATATTTGAGTAACTAATTAAATGCGGAAAGTAAAGATACGAAACACAAAATAATAGACACATTCGATAAAATCCTGGTTGGCGGTGGCTAACTGAGTAATCAGAGTCCAATCACCCTTAGTCCAGTCCCCGAGCTCCTCCCTGGACTCAAGATTTTCTCTACTATAAATATACTCCTTTATAGTTGGCGGAGAAGTCTTTACAACTAACCACTAGCTATTTATCTTAGAGCGTTAGACACACATAGCCTCTTCAAAATAAAATAGTTAAACTATATTACAAAATTATCTAAGAATGAAACAACATAGTCACCTCATCAAGCACTTGCAATCCCTTTTGTTACTTAAATGCTTCTACTTCTTCGTTGGACTTGGATCTTAGGTCTTAGATCTTGGGTCTTTCCTTTTCCTCATGAAACAAGGGTGACTAACTCCTCGGTGGTACACCTAATTTTTCGAATTCGGAATCCAAATCAAACTTTGTTGGGGGTTAGCACATAAATTTCCCTTCTTTTTTTTTTCTTAGAACAAGGATCACCTCACTTCAGTATGTGAGGGTTTAGACAAGGATGATGATGTTGGTGGAAATTAGTTACGTTCACATCAGTGAACTAAATGCTTAAAAAACCTTTTGCACTTGACATTTTAGTGATCTTTTGGATTTTCATCTAAACTTTAGAATAATATGATTATTTTTTGTTATATTTGGACGTTGTGGTTGGGTTGCTTTTGATTCTGGTCATTTTTTTTAGTGATAGTAAACAATTCAGTTGGTAGTATGTGTAGGGATAAGGCTGGTATGCTTAGGGATTTATTTTGTTGATGTAATGAATGAATATTTGGTGTTAGTGGTTGATAGACTTTGTGATGTTCGTGATCTAAAAATGTTTTGTAATATTGTCATGTTATTGAATATTTTTCTGATATAAATATTTTATTTAATATAATAATTTGTACTGCTGGTAGTAATGCAGAGCATAAAGAATTAAAACAAAATGTCAAGAATTTCTATCAATATCCCCATTTACTACCACATGCATAAGCGATGGTACGAAGTGTGTGGTATGAAATGAATTTCGGCATGATTGAAAACCTAACATAGCATGTGATGTGGATGGTTCCTACCGTTCATGTGGCATCTAACTTGGATACCTCCCACTCCACATTGGACTCCATGTTGGAATGTAGGTCCGTATCATGCGGCTGTACACATCAACACGTGAGTCACACATTGACCGTGGTCATCTTTATTTTCCATTTATGACATATCCCACTTAGGTATTTCCTCCAATTCTGGGCCATTTCTAACCGATTTGTACTACAAGAAAACATGGTTAAATAAAATTGATTTAAATTCGAACGGGGTTAAATTCGACCACAGGCGGTCGAATTATTCGAACACGGCTAAATTCGACCGGCCTCGGTTGAATTCAAACGGTCATATTTAAACCGTCGTATTTGTTAGGACTCAATGGTACTATAGAAGGGGGTTGAATATAGTATGTACAATCAATTCGATTATAAACACAAGTATATAACAGAAAACTAGTTTATTCAATATATCAAACTCTTTTACAGTAGGTTTAATCCACTCTCTAAGTGATGTATGATATCACTAAGAGCTGCTAGGGTTACAATAAATAATATTCTCTTGAATGATAACACATATAGTGTAAATCCTAATCCGTGTTTATATACTACATAATTACACGATATCTCCTAATAGATATGATATGTTTTGTTTCCTAAAATACATCAATCAGAGAGTATCTACTGTAGTTTTTTAGCTGTACAACTCTCCAAGCATATCGTCTTTTGTTTAATCCAGATCATCTCCTGTAAATCAGCCGTTTTTCATCCCTGTGTATCCGCACTTAAGTTTTGATGTAAGTCTGATGGCTTAAGTTTTGATAACTTCCTATCTTCAGTAAGTTATGATTTCCAGTTAAGTTCTGATAATAAGTTCTGAAACTAAACAAGTTTAAAAATTTACAAGTTTATAGATTTGATGATGTCAAAAACATTTAAGTACAAATACAATGAGAGTTTATATATACAACTAAATACAACTTACAGTTCATGCAGCTTTTATCAAATTCACTGAATCAGCCTGCATCTATAATGATTCCTTACAAAGTCTGATACTAGCCTGGTCTCTGCATTTCTTTTAACTTCAAGTAACTGAGCTTTGACTTGTTGCAGTTCTTCATCTTCATTATCACCAATCTGATATATGGCAACTCTGAGTGTAGAAATTGGATTTCTTTCAAGTCCATCTCCCAGTCTGATTACCCTTGGATGTGTAGAATTTTCACTATAGCATAACCATCTTCCGTTCAGAATTACTTCTACCTTAGCAGAATTCTTCCTCATTAGAATTTCTCTTCTATCATCCTCAGTCATCACTGGAGTATACTCTGTCATTCTTGCACCAGAAATTCTGAGTAAATCTCTTATTATCTTCAGAATATATTCTGACCATTTTCTGGTAACATCAGAATTTACCTCCAGTATATAATGAATATATTGGAGCTCTTTGACAGATTTTTTCAGCACATCAGAGTCAGATAATCTATAAGTTCTGCCATCAATCAGAAATAAGATCAATTTCTATTTTTCTTTATAATCATCATGAGTATGCATCACTATCTGAGCAGAAAGCACTTTGTCAAGGTGCTTCTGTGTGAGCTCTTCAAATGGCTTGTCAGTCAATGTGAATGGATCTCTAATATCAACTTCTATCCCAGTCTGGAATTTCTCTCTGTCAGAACCTAATCCGGAAGTGTCTCTAGCTTGCTTGGCTTTTACCCCAAATGCTGCAAGCTGATTCAACATCTGATTTGTCTTAGGCTGAACTGGAATAGACTTGTTCCATAGCAACATATTCTTGTCTTCTAATGTTAAGCTGTCTATGTCAACTTGAGCAGTGTCAGAGGTTGATGTCTTGATGAATTGGTCAGGATTTGAAATTTCATCTGTAGCTTGCTGTTCTGAATTATCTTCAGGATTTATTAAGTTCTGAACTTCTTCACTCTGAACAACTTCATCTATGTCAGAGTTGTCTTAGATTCTTCTTTCATCCTCTTTCTCTTCAGAGTTTCAACTGTTTCATCTTCAGCAGCAACATCATCAAAGACTTGAACCATCTTGCACGCAGGATCCATCAGAATTTAAGGAATCTTCATCTTCTATTTCTTGACTGTCTCCCAAACTTTTCCTTTTCCCTTGTCTTTGGGATCAGTAGTAGTTTGAGATCTGGTCCTTGATCTAGGAATCCCAATCCCCTTTTCTTTTGGCCTTGGTGGCTTTTTAGCATCAGAAGCTTTTGACTTGGGTTTGTTCTTCTCAGCTACAAATTTAGCTTCTTATTCTCTTAATTCCTCTAAATCCACTCCCGAATTATCCTTAAGAAATAGTCTCTTGGCCAATTCTTCATCAACAGATTGAATTTTGAGATCTTTGTAGAAGAACGTTGCTTTCTTTCCTCTGAATTTCAAAGTCTGCAAAAACTTATGTGACTCTTGGCTTCCAGCTTGGACTTATCACATCAGAAGTAGTTGTCAAAATTTGATCATCAGTATTTGAAGTATCAGCATTTGTGATCAACAAAGGAACATCCTGATATGTTGGCTTCTTTCCTTCCTTATTCCTCCTTTGCATAGCAGATCTATCAGAGTTCTTGCTACCAGACATTCTCTGATGAGAACTTGTCTATTGAGTTGGAATTCTGCTCAGCAGTTTCCCTTGACTTTGACCTCTACTCTGTTCTGAGTTTCCCTGGTCATCTCCATAATCATCCTTTTTCTTCAGTGTTTGGCTTGGTGAGCATTTGGACTTAACTACCTTCTCCCCCATTTTGGCATCATCTGTCAGGATTAGAGAAAGAAGGAGTTCCACTGAAGATTAGATCTCATTTAACTGAGTCTGTTGAGTAGCTTGATTTTGTAATACCTCATCCAGTTGAGCCTGCTCCTTGGCTTGAACAAGCTCAATAGCATCCACTTTTTCTTGAATTGGTCTGATAAACCTCTTCTTGTAAAGTTCTTGCATCATGGATAGCTTATCAGCTGTTTCCTGAAGGTTATCAACCTTTGCATGAGTCTTAATGTGTTTACCTTATAGAGTTCTTGTACTGAGAGCAGTGACCTTTAGTTAATGCTTGAAATCAGAACTTATCAGCAACTCATCAGCTTTTGAAACATGTTATGTGAGAACATGTGGGCTGAGAATAAAATCAGTATCATTCCATTTATGCATCCACTCAGCCCCTCTAAAGGTTTCCTCCCATGGAACTGGAGCAACCTCTTCCTCAGACTGGAATAATGCCTCATTTCCTGTAGGCACTGTATTGTTTACTGGAGCTGACTCTCCAGAACTTGCTAGAATCTCCTCATCTTCAGATAACAACAAGGTGTGTGTGGCTGTAGGAGATTCAGAAGCAGTTGCAGCTTTGTCCAAATTCTGATCTTCAGTTCCAAGATCAAGAATTGGTGTTGTTGGTATCTCAACCTGTAAAATTGGAGAAGTAACAGGAGTTTGTTGTTTTGTAGTTGGAGCTTCCAGATATAGAACAATAGGTATATTCAAATTATGAATAACTATTTCAGGACTTGTCTCTTGATATTCAACATCATTTGTAGCTTTGATTGGAGAGTAAGGTGGAGAAATCATAGATTCTTGTACAGGTTCTGATATGTGGACTTCAGGAATTTCAGATTCCTGAATCATAACTTCTTCAGCTATTGGCAGGGCTTCAATCACAATAGGTGATGAGATCAGAGACTCCTGATCCCCTTCTTCAGCATCCTCAGATTGAGTTTATGCAATATGCACACCTACTCTCACCTTCCTCTATTTTGATTTTCTAGATGTAGGGGTGACATGATATGTATCGGAATGTGAAGACCTCTTTCTTTTCTGAATGCCAGAAGCTTCAGCTACTTTCTCCTTCTGAAGAGTTGACTCTTCAGCTTCTTCTATCACAGGTTCTGATGCAGGAACCAGGAACTGTTCTTCCTCATCTGATTCATCTCTCAGAATCAGCCTTCTCTTTCTCCTTGGTAGAGATTGAAGAACATATTTAGCTCTTGAGGTTTTGGGTCTGGAGGATGTGTCAGAGTTTACAACTGCCACCTTTTGAGAAGTACCAGAGGTTGGTTTGGTTTTGGATTTAGGTCTGGACTGTGAAGTGCTGACAACAGGTGTTGATGTTGGTGGTTGTGAGGTAGACTGTGGTTGTTGAGTAGTGGATGGTTGTGATGGTTCTACATCAGGGAATATGGCTGTATAAGTGTCTGGGATAGTGTTAATAAATCAGTAAATGCCCTTTTATGTAACTTAAAAGGTTCCATTAGGTCACTGAACACTTGTGGCTTATCAGAAAAACAATAACTATAAATTAATTGACAGAACCTAGCAAAATATACAACATTTGCATCTTCCTTCATTCTATCAACAATATAGCCAAACACAACAGATGCATAATCAAAATGAGTCTGATGAAGAAGTGCATACCCTATTTGTTGACTCATGATTGGAATGGCATCGAAATTGGAGCATTTCTTAGCCAAAGTCTTTGTGATGCAATCAAAGAAGAAGCTCCGTTCCCTCCTGATGTAAGGCCTCTTCAACTATCCTAGCTTGGACAAGCTTTTCTCATATCCCAAGTTTGCCATCATGTTCTGAAGAACAGATTCTCCAGGTGCTGAGTTGTAAGTGCAGTTTTCAGGAAGATGAAGATACTGCCTCACTGTAGTAACAGTTAGCATATACTCATCTTCTCCTGATGAGAAGATGATGCTTGGAGATCCAATTTCACCTCCATCATCAAAGATTCCAGTCATCCAGAACTCCAACACTTGTTTACCAGAGATTGCTTGAGTTTGGGTCAGAGCATACCCAATCTCATTGTGAGCCAAGAAATCCTGAACAAAGTGAAGTTCTGAAGGAGCTTCATCCTCGTTCAAGATAGCAGAGTAGTTGTTTGGGACAAACTTAGCTCCATTAAGAATAACATCCTTTGGTGCCATTTCTGTTGAAAAATCAAGTGAAAATTTTATGTTTGCAAAAAGTTTGATAAAATGCCTGTAAGAGAACGTCAGAAAATAAGAGAGTAAGAAAATAAGAGGGAGAGAGAATAGAGTAAAAGAGTGGGTAAAAGATTGTATAATCTTTTATCTTTGATATTTATACTCTGCACATGGTAACATCTCTTTTGAATTAGAACCGGCATTTTTTACATTTGGCAACGTGTAATCAGTCAAAACATAAATAGTGGGCACGGTAAACATGCAGTAATTATTGCACACCTGCACATACCAAAACCAACATGCAACCCACTAACAAATAATTATGACTGTTTTTATCTCATCTAATTATTTGGCTGTGAAATATAACCGTTACAGTAAATACTAAAAATAAGTCAAGTAAATAAATAATGCCATGTAAGCATCAGGATTTGCATCAGAACTTGACTATTATTAGAATTTAACGGTCATCAGAACATGGCTTCTGTACTCATAAAGTGAAAGACTGTTTATGTGTTTCTTCACATAAATACTGGCTGGTTTCTTCAGAGTTTAATCATCAGAACATAATCAGAACTTGTCCTCAGAATTTATGCAAATAATACTTAACTGTTTATCAGAAACAACTTAATCACCACAATAATTTTCTTCATTCATATGGAGTGATAGCGTGTGTATGTACAAATGATAAGATAAAGATTAAAGTCTGATAAGCTTCAGTGTATCTTAGAAATAAGACATAACTAAGAAAAATGCTTAAAATCTGTCTTGAATTATGAAGTCTACTGTAGAATAAAGTTATGCAAGAATCCACCTCAACTGTTTGGGCTTATTTTATGCATCTTTTGAAATTCTTTTAACAAGGGCTTCTCAGTTTAAATGAGTTACAACTGCCATCAGAATTAATGTTGTTATCATAATATTTCTCTAGTAATCAAAGAATATGAAAAGTCACCAAGAAAACTTAATTTGCTTTTCTAATGCATATTACTTAATACCAGCAATGCACTTGGATCCTCCATTTCATATATTTACTCTAGATCTCAAAGGAGTACCTGATTTCGATTTTTCTTTTATTTTATTCTCTTCAGATAAGTGAGGCTTATCAAGCATGTAGTTCATCCTTAAGATTTACTGACATCAGAATTTGACAGATAAGAAGTAATAATCTAGTTTGTGACTTAGTAATAAGATACAAGAAGTAAATTTGACTAAGATCAAAATCAGAATTTGCTTGTGTTATTGATTTCCACATAAATAACTAATTCAAATATGGGATACATAGTTTGTTAAAGACTACTAAGTCAGCATCTAACAAGATAATCATCATTGGATTAAATAGTCACAGAACATTCAAAACACTTTCAGAGTTTATAGAATCACATAAGATAATAAGTAGTGTTTAATATGTTACAATTTAAGCACATATTATATTGAGATAAGAAAATCTGTAAACACTGATCATACTGATGTATGAGAACAAAAACTAAACAGATTTTAAGAAAGAACCTGAAACCATTCCAGGTTCATTTACCAGTCTTGTAAAAGTAGCTTCACGTAGTCGTTTTGGGAAGATATCTACTGTACCTTCCATCACATGTTCCCTTATGAAATTGTACCTTATGCTGATGTGCTTTGTCATTGAGTATTGAACTGGATTTCCTATCATAGCAATAGCACTTTGATTATCACAATAAATAGGTATTTAGAAAATTCTAACCCATAGTCCAGTAACTGATTCTTCATCCAAAAAAATTATGCACAACAGCTTCCTGCAGCAATATATTCTGCTTTTGCAGTTGATGTGGAAATTGATTTATGTTTCTTGCTAAACCAAGAAACCAATATGCCTCCAAGAAATTGGCAGCTTTCACTAGTGCTTTTCATGTCTATTTTACATCCTGCAAAATCTGCATCTGAGTAACCTATTAGCTTAAAATCTGATTCCCTAGGATACCACAATCCTAGATCAGCTATACCCTTGAGGTACTTGAAAATTCTTTTCACATCTATTAGATGAGGTTCTCTTGAATCAGCCTGAAATCTTACACAAGGACAGGTAGCATACATGATATCTGGTCTACTTGCAGTTAAATAGAGTAAAGAGCCAATCATACCTTTGTAGTTAGTAATATCTACTGATGCTCCAATATCTTTATCTAACTTGGTGGCAGTGGCCATGGGAGTTGATGCAGTAGAACTGTCTTGTATTTCAGATTTCTTGAGTAGATTTCTGGTGTACTTGGATTGACCGATAAAAGTACCTTCTTCGGTTCGTTTGACTTGAAGTCCCAGAAAATAACTCAACTCTCCCATCATACTCATTTGATATCTTGATTGTATTAACTTGGAAAATCTTTCACAAAGTTTTGTATTTGTAGAGCCAAATATGATATAATCAACATATATCTGTATCAAAAGTCAATCATTCCCATGGTTGAGGTAGAATAAAGTCTTGTCAATTGTGCCTTTGTGAAATCCGCTTTCCAGAAGTAATTAAGCCAGAGTCTCGTACCATGCTCTACGAGCTTGATTAAGGCCATAAAGTGCTTTGTCAAGCCTGTAGACATGAATTGGAAATTTTGGATCTACAAAGCCTGGAGGTTGTTCAACATATACCTCTTCTTCTAATTCTCCATTGAGAAAAGCACTTTTCATATCCATTTGAAAGACTTTAAACTTCTTGTGAGCAGCATAAGCCAAAAAGATTCTTATGGCTTCCAATCTAGCAACTGGAGCAAATGTTCATCATAGTCAATACCCTTCTGTTGAGAGTAACATTTAGCAACCAGCCTTGCTTTGTTTCTTATAATTATGCCATCACTGTCAGTTTTATTTCTGAACACCCATTTTGTACCAACAATTGATCTGTCTTTTGGTCTTGATACTAGGGTCCAGACTTTATTTATTTCAAATTCATTTAACTCTTCCTGCATTGCTTGTACCCAATCAGCATCTTGAAGAGCTTATTTCACTTTCTTTGGCTTAGTCTGAGATAGAAAGGAATGATAGAGACATTCATTTATTGTTGTTGTTATAGTTCTGACACCTGCTTCAGGATCTCCAATTATTAAGTCAGGTGTGTGTGATTTAGTCCACTTTATTGCAGATGGAAGTTGATCTCTAGAATTGGATCCTCCCCCATGATCCATATTGTCTCCATCAGTATTTTCTGATGCTCCCCCTGAAGTTATGCTCTCTGAGATTCCAGAATTTGAGAGGGATCTTTCTGGAATTAAAAAATTAGAGTTTCCAGAATTGTCAGGATTTAGCTCATCAGAACTTGATGAATCAGAACTTGAAGAGGCAGTGACTGGTTCTGATGCTTCTTGAGAGTCTTGAGATGTGGTATGATCATCAGCTTGCTCCCCCTGTACAAGTACATTTTCCTTTGGAGTAGTTACCATAGTTTCAATGACATCAGAATTTAACCTGTCAGAACTTATAGGATCATGATTTAGGTCATCAGAATTTACAGAATCATAATTTACATCTTCATTTTCAAATCTCAGCTGATCATGATTATAACACCTTCCAAATCCGGGGTATAGATTTGGGGCATTATTAACAACAATTACCAACTATACCTGCACAAGCGGAATATAAATATAATAATTACCCCGAACTATCACTACTCAGGATCTTTTAAGGTCTGAGTTTGAAAACAAGAATCACGCACTACACTTTATTACAAACCCAACTAAATAAAACCTGTCTCAAGAACTATCTTTGATATAAAACTTTATTCTATCTACAGTTTCACTACACAACTTTTATTCAAACTACACAAGACTTTTATTCAACCCAACATAAATACTTATCCTGCTATACCTGATCTAGCAATTCAAAGCTCTCTTCGGGAATAGGAAGGAACACTCTTGGTATAAGAGGGTCCCGCTGCTTGACTCGCTTCTTGACTATGCGGGTCCTGATGGGTTTCATTCTCTACCTTAACTGTAAAACAATAGGAGTAACAATAAAAAGGGATGAGCCAAAATTGCTCAACAAGCCTGCAAAAATATATATATGGTATAGAGAAAGAGAAATGAGAGAAACAATAAGCTGCTGGTTGTAACAACCATCTGTATCTGTATCGAATAGTAATTTGCCAATGATGGCGAGTGCCAAATGAACAAGACTGGAAACAAGAACCAACATATGCACTATAATCTGCTGATCAGTCAGAATATAGTGCGGATCTATACCCAACTGCATAGACCCAACCAACATAAGGAGTACTCAGGCAACTATGGCCTATTAATTAATGTTCAGGGAAAAAAAACCCAGCCTTTATAGTAACTATCCAGTCCAAGGATGAGCATCCGGAACAATCGGTATGCTATTGATATATCTCAACACCAGGATATACCAGAGTATATGTAGGGTAAAGGAATTGAAATATGAACAGGGAATTCAATATATTGGGTAAATCAAGAATTGAAATGAAACTGGAACAAGCAATAATAAATGAGTAACAGTGTATATGAACAATGATTATCAAAGAGAATTGATACGATAGAAAAGAAATATAAATCACTATTCTGAATTTAGAATAGGGGAAAAATTTGTCTTGCGCGTACTTAACCTGGTTTAACTCACTGCCTTCTGACCCTAGCATGCTCTGCCTTGCTAACACTGAACAAATCATGGAAAGATAGGTGTTTCGATAACTTACTATATACGTGTATCTTGAATTGATATCACGCAACCTTATCAGTCTACCCATGCATTTCTATCTGACTCGCATATATATACATACATTTATACAGCACATCCATTCACATAATCACATAAAGCACGTAGCACGTAAAGCACATAATTAATTTCTAGATTTATAATTATTTTTAGAATCAATTCTAGGCTTATACCTGCATTACTAGTCTTATCTGATTTTATTATAATTTTTCGGGATTTATTCGGCTCAATTATACCCCTATTAGGACTTACGAACTATCAATTATCACCAAACTACTCTTTTTCGGAAGAAATTATAACTTACAACTATTTTTATTGGATTCGTCTCATTTTTCTGAGTCTAGGGGTCTTCGTTTCACTTAAATCGGACTAACGGTTGAATAGTTATGAATTAAACACTGATGATTCAATTTATTATTCAATATAAATAATTATTACAACCTTTTAAATCCTAAAATAATTTTTAAATAATTATTTAAGAAAAATCAAAGTCAAAAATAATTTTTTTATAATTTTTGGAGTTAAAATGAAGAAGTTATGATTTATTGAAAATTATGTGATTAATTATCGAAATAATTAATCACTTTTTAAATATTTAATAAATAAATAACTAATAAATAATTAATAAATACTTATTTAATAATTTAAAATAATAAATCCCTAATTATTAGGATTAATCACGATTTATTATAATATTTATAACTTATCGATATTTATTCGATTAGATTGATTATTTACAAATAATCAATCAACTTAATTAACCGATACGTTATTTATCGAATAACAACGAATTATTCAAATTATAGATCACTTAACGATTAATTACTTGTATAACTACGAATTACTCGCAATTCCCGCATAATTATCGAATATTAAATTACTATCGAGACTTATACGATTCGCTAATCAATTAGTTACTAATATCTAATTATACGATACGAATAATTATTACAATATTAATCGAATAACTAGCGCTCGAAAAATAATTCTAATTATCGAATCATTATTTGCACTATTAACTAATTATTAGATTATTAATCATATTTCTTAATTATTTGTAATCCTTATTTATTAATTAATTACCTAATTACTAATTAATTATCCAATTATTAATTAATTAAATAATTAATAAATAATTAGATAAATAAATAAATAATTAAATAAATAAATAAATTCGAATTTATAATTTAATAAAATAATTTAGAAATTAATAATACTATTTTTCAGAATTTAAAATTAATTTTTAATTGATTTTTTAGAATTAATAAATCTAATTTCTATTTTATAAAATAGAATTAAATAATAAAAATTCGGGAACAGAAATCAGAAAAACAGATTGGGGGTTTTTGGATCGAAACCGGGTCGAAACCGGTTTGCAACCGGGTCGTCTTCGACCCGATCGGGTCACGAAGAACACCGGCCACTGCCCAGAATCCGAC
The DNA here is from genome assembly GCF_009905375.1 of Apium graveolens. Lineage (NCBI taxonomy): Eukaryota > Viridiplantae > Streptophyta > Magnoliopsida > Apiales > Apiaceae > Apium > Apium graveolens. The sequence goes on along the minus strand of NC_133649.1, from coordinate 27,563,004 downwards.
GCCGGCGGAGATTTTCCGGCGACACGAAAACGTCCGATTCCAGGCTCGTTCTTCTTCGTTTTCAACGCACAGCAACACAACGACGCTCCCCTTCTGTTCCTCCTTCGTCCTCGTCGACTACAACAGCCGGAAACCTGAGAAACGCGGCGGCGGCGGCGGAACTCCGGCGAGCTCAAAACGTACACCAACCTCGACGAAACCGGTGCCAATCGACTCACAAAACGACGATCTACACGCTCGTAATCATCAAAACATCAAACAACAACCAGAAAATCAAACCCGAGTTCGCGATTAAAAACCCGAAAATATAAACTTTCAGTTCGATCAATCAAACATCAAAAACACTTACATAATCGAAAACTACAGATCATAAGCTTCAAAACGAGTACTTACACTAACGATTTGGACTTCGGAATCACGATGAAAATCAGCTTTGATTCTGTTGCCCTGTTCTTCACCAAACCCTAACCCTAATTCCTTTTCTTTTTCTTTTTATTTTTTCCTGATTTTTAATTATAATTAACTGATTTAATTAATAATAATTCAGGTATTTATATTTATGAAAATAATACCCCCAAGTAAAATTAAGGGTCTAATTACACTCCTATTAAAAATATTTGGCCCCAATTTTTATAACTTTTGGGTATTATTATTGAATTTTTAAATGTCCAATAAATACAAAATAAATACTAAAAATTCCCAAAAATTGTGAAAAATACAAAAATACAAAGAAAAATGATATATGATAATTTCATGATCATATAAAAATAAAAATATAATTTTTGTGGTGTTTTTGGTACCCGAAGGGATCCGGAAAAGTCTTTTTTCGCGAAAAAGGTCAATTATTAAAACGTCTAGGGGTTCAGAATAGCGATATGGTATAGGGCATTTTTGGCAAAATAGGGCCAATGATTTTGTTTGAAATACGGGCTTTTAAAACATAGTTTTGAGCTGTACAGATTTTGATATAATATATATAACTGACGATAAAACGTTCAATAAATATCCAAAACACGTTTGGATCAAAACAGCCAACACATAACACATAGTAGTTAGGGTTTAACAACTTACACATTTAATCACATCATAATACACATAATTTATCATTATTATATTATAATACCAGCGTAATTCCTCGGTCGTTACATTCTCCTCCCCTTTAACAAGATTCTGTCCTCAGAATTACATTATGCAAATAACTGAGGATACCTTTCTAACATTTCACTCTCAAGCTCCCAGGTTGATTCTTCAACCACTGGGTTTCTCCATAAAACTCTCACTAATGATATAGACTTATTTCTTAATACCCTCTTTTGCCTATCTAGAATTCTTATTGGCTGTTCTACATACGACAAATCTGCCTGGAATTCTACTGGTTCATATTCTATTACATGCCTTGTATCAGGATTATACTTCTTAAGCATAGATACATGAAATACGTTGTGAATGTGCTGCATATGGGGTGGTAGAGCTAACTCGTGCGCAACCTTCCCAATTTTCTTCAAAATCTCAAATGGTCCAACGTATCGTGGCTTCAATTTCCCTTTATTTCCAAATCTGGTCAATCCTTTCCATGGCGATATTTTGAGCAATACGTGTTCTCCTTCCTGATAGTCCATATCCTTCCTTGCTTGGTCTGCATATCTGCTTTGTCTGTTTTGTGCTACCTCGATTCGTTTTCGAATAAGTTTAATCTTTTCTTTTGTCTTATGAATTAATTCTGGACCCAAAATCTTGCGTTCTCCAACTTCATCCCAATGCACTGGTGATCTGCATTTCCTTCCATATAATGCTTCATACGGTGGCATTCCAATACTGGCGTGATAGCTGTTATTATAAGAAAATTCCACTAGGGGTAAATGTTCATCCCAACTACCTTCAAAATCGATCGCACAAACTCGTAGCATGTCTTCAATCGTTTGAATTGTCCTTTCACATTGACCGTCAGTTTGCGGATGATAGGGTGTACTCATATTCAACTTCGTTCCTAGACATTCTTGGAATTGTCTCCAAAATCTTGAATTGAAACGAAGATCTCGATCCGATACAATTGATACTGGTACTCCATGACGCATCACAATTTCTTTAAGATATAAGTGCACTAGCTTGTCCAATGAAAATCTCTCATTAATTGGAAGAAAATGTGCTGATTTCGTCAATCGATCAATAATAACCCAAATTGCATCGTGATTGGCTTTCGTCCTTGGAAGTCCCACTACGAAATCCATCGCTAGATGTTCCCATTTCCATTCTGGAATGTCTAATGGTTGCAATAACCCACTCGGACGTTGATGCTCTGCTTTAACTCGCTGGCATGTGTAGCATTTACTCACCCATTCTGCTATCTCCTTCTTCATATTCGGCCACCAAAAGTTTTCCTTCAAATCGCGATACATTTTCGTGCTTCCTAGATGAATGGAATACTTCGAATTGTGCGCATCTCGCATAATTTCTTCTTTTAATTCTTCCACGTTAGGGATCCAGATTCTTGACGCAAAACATAAAATTCCTTCATTATCTTTCTGAGTTGTAATCTCTTCTCCTGTTAAGTTGTCGTCTTGACTCATCACTTTATCTTGACAATGGCGAATCTTTTCTAGCAACCCTGGTTGAAAAGTCATAGCATAAATAGTTCCTGCAGATTCATGAGGAATACGAATCTCAATTTCCAATTTGTCGAATTCTTTAACCAATTCTTCACATGAAGTTAACCGATTCAATCTTTCTTTTCTGCTTAGTGCATCTGCTACATCATTTGCTTTTCCTGGATGATAACTGATTGTAACATCATAATCTTTAATTAATTCCAGCCATCGACGTTGTCGCATATTTAGTTCCTTTTACGTGAAGATATACTTCAGACTTTTATGATCCGTGTAGATTTCGCATTTTTCACCGTACAGATAGTGTCTCCAAAGCTTCAATGCAAATACAATTGCTGCCAATTCCAGATCATGCGTAGGATTTTCTGCTCATGAGGTTTAAGTTGTCTCGACGCATATGCAATGACGTTACCATGTTGCATCAACACACATCCTAAACCGCGATATGAAGTGTCACTATAAATAACAAAATTTCCTTGCTCGTCTGGCAGTACTAATACTGGTGCAGTCACCAACCAATTCTTCAATTCTTGAAAACTTTCTTCACACTTACTATTCCATTCAAACTTTTCACTTTGTCGAGTTAACTTGGTCAGCGGTGTCGCTATCTTCGCAAAATCTTTGACAAATCTTCGATAATATCCTGCCATTCCTAAGAAACTTCGAACCTCTGTCGGCGTCTTTGGTCTTTCCCAATTCAACACAGCTTCAATCTTTGCTGGATCAACTTGAATGCCTTCTCTACTGATGATATGCCCTAGAAACTGCACTTCTTTCAACCAAAATTCACATTTTGAAAATTTTGCATAAAGCTGCTCCTTTCGTAATATCTCTAATGTCGTTCTTAAATGCGCTGCATGCTCTTCTTCCGTCTTTGAGTAGATCAAGATGTCATCAATAAATATAATGATAAACTTATCCAAAAACTTCTTGAATATTCGATTCATCAAATCCATAAACGCTGCAGGTGCATTCGTCAATCCAAAAGCCATCACAAGAAATTCATAGTGTCCGTACCTCATTCTAAACGCTGTCTTTAGAATATCTTCGGCCTTGATCTTTAACTGATGATAACCTGATCGTAAGTCGATTTTCGAAAACCATGCTGCTCCTTTTAGTTGATCAAATAAATCATCGATGCGAGGTAAAGGATATTTATTCTTGATAGTTAACTTGTTCAGCTCACGATAATCAATACACAGTCGCATACTTCCATCCTTCTTTTTCACGAACAATACTGGCGCACCCCATGGGGATACACTTGGCCTTATAATTCCTTTGTCAAGAAGTTCTTGCAACTGCTTTGCTAATTCTCTTATTTCAACACGTGCCATTCGATATGGAGCTTTCGAAATTGGTTCGGTCCCTGGCGTCAAGTCAATAGTGAACTCGATTTCTCGATCTGGTCGAAGTCCTGGTAATTCGTCTGGAAAAACATCAAGAAATTCACAAACTACAGGAATATCTTCAATCTTCAGATTTCCCTTATCAGCATCCCGTACATAGGCTAAATAAGCTTGACATCCTTGACGTAGCAATCTTCTCGTCTGCATTATTGATAGGAATTTCTGCTTTTGCTTCTCACCTTTAAATATTACTGTTTCATTTTCTTCAGTTTGCAATTTCACTCTCTTATTCGCACAGTCAATTTGAGCATTATTACTAGATAGCCAATCCATTCCTAAAATAATATCAAACTCCCCTAACCTAAAAGGTATCAAATTAACTGAAAAATGACATCTCCCTATCTCAATATCACAACTCGGGCATACTCGATCTACTGCAACCTGATCATTATTCGCTAATTTTATGACTAACACTTCATCCAACCACTGAACCTCACAATCTATCTTAGAGATAAAAGCTTCAGAAATAAAAGATCTAGTAGCTCCTGAATCAATCAATACCAAAGCATTTACGGAATTTATAGGGAGTGTACCTGCAACCACATTCGGACTCTGTACCGCTTCCTTCATTGACATGTTGAAAGTCCTTGCTCTGGGCTGATTTTGCTGTGGTAATGGAGGTGGAGGTAATGCTAAAACTCTTGGAATACTAGCAGCCATTGCAATTCCTCTGCAGTCTCTAGCGATATGTCCTTTTCTCCCACATTGAAAACAAGTAACTTCTGCTTTTCCCATCGGACATTCTCCAGAATAGTGTCCCCTTTGCTTTCACTTGAAACACGTGACATTTGGCTTGTTGCAAATTCCCGTATGCTTTCTACCACACGTTCTGCAATCAGGTACAGGCGGTCGAATAAGCCTTTGCTGAGTTGGGGCAGGTAGTCGATTACCCATCCTCTGGTTGTTTTGTTCTGGCCTCCTAAAGTTTACTTTTCCTCGAGCTTGAAATCCCGGCCTTTTATTGAAATGATTCTGAAAATTCCCTGGTCCTTTCTCTTTCTGAGCTGCTTCGCTTTCTCCTTCAATAATCATAGCCTTCTGAACAACAGCCGTATAAGTTGTCAATTCAAACACAGCTACCCTGCTACAAATCCATGGTTTCAGTCCTTGCTGAAATCTCTTGGCCCGCTTCTCGTCCGTATCCACCTGCTCTGGAACAAACCTTGCCAATTCAGTAAACTTGGTCTCATAATCCGCAACCGATAAGTTGTCTTGTTTCAGCTCCAGGAACTTGATCTCCATCTGGTTCTTCATAAAACGAGGAAAATATTTCTCCAAGAAAAGATCAGTGAATCTATTCCAGGTCACCACACCTTCTTCTTCCAAAGCTTTCTTCGATTCCCACCAGTAATTAGCTTCGCCTTTTAGGAAATAGCTAGCGAAATCTGTCTTCTGCTCTTCCTCAACCTTTACCAACGAAAAAGCCTTTTCCATCTCTTTCAGCCAAGCTCTCGCTTTTGTAGGATCCGTGGAACCCATAAATTCCGGTGGCTTCACCGACTGAAATTGCTTGAAAGTAGCTGTAGGTGCTGCTGGTGGTATTTGATGTCCTGGATGAGTGGCTTGCTGTAACATCTGTTGCTGGAACTGCTGTTGTTGCTGCTGCATTTGTTGTTGCATCATCAACATCTGTTGTTGCATGAGATTAAACATCTGATCCATCTGTTTATTATTGTTTTGGCCCTCGGTGTTTCCATTCGATGAGTCGGGTTGTGCTTTTCTTTTAGGTGCCATCTTTCTGGTAAATAAACAATGAGTCTTCTTTAATAACAGTATATTAAACATGTATTAAAACAGTCGATTTGAGAAAATAAAATAGCTTATTAAATAACTGAGTAGATAAAACAGTATGATGTGTTTTTTTTAAATTATTTTTTTTTTTTAAAACATAAGGGTACAACATGATCGTAAATAAAACAACATTTGTAAATATGCAATGGTACTGAAATAAATATAAATGCTTAAATAACTGGAAATAAAATAAAGAAAACGTGCAAAAGATCATCTCGTATATATATATATAAGTAGAATACCAGCTACAGGTGTCAGTGCTTGATACAAAACCTATGTAACACCCCCAAATCCGGGGTTGGGGATCCGGGTTATCACGAGTTCCATTTCCCTTAATAACACCCAATCTTAATAAATAATCAACTACTCTGTACTGTGACCCCACAATAAACACACACACCACAAGTTATAGTCTCAGAGATGAACACTCAAAAATAACACAAGTCCTTATATTCCACAATTATAAACCGTTACACCTTAAAAAGGTTCTGAATAAATTTACATTTTCCATGCCATTATTACAATTCATATTATACATAAGTCTGGTTCATCAATAGTTGAAAACCTAGCCTATTGGTAGCTCCTACCTCAGCTACGGCGGAATCAACTCTTCCAGAAGACTGCGGAACGTTTTCTAACCGCTTGCGAATCGGGAGCTTGGTCTTGTTCATCTTTTCTATCTGTTGTTGTGTGATGAAAGAAGAAAGCAAGGGTGAGCAGCAAGCCCACCAAAATAATATGTATAATGATTAACAATATATGAGCCTTCTCATAGTACTCATGAAAGTCTTGGTCAAAAGAAATGAACCAAGTTTGATATCTTAATGCGATGAAGTCGCAAAATATTCAGTATATATACATATATACTTTTCAAAATCTTGGAAGTCCTCTTCCACGCATAATATACACAGAGTTCCAGTTTATAACTGTATAAAAATATCGTTGCAAGGTGATCTCATATATCTACCCTTATCTCAACGTTTTTCTGAAAATCTTTGATATGCATAAGATAATCATTAACTAGATATAAGTTGAAAATATGAAGTTACAAGATACCCCAATATACTTATATCTTTTCCAAATATTACTTGAACTACCACCGTTAAAGTTATAATCAGTTCAAAAGTTCATCACATAGATGAGACTACAAGACAAGATTTGAATAGATTCAATCTTTGAATATCATTATAAATAATGAAGTTACGAGATACTTCATTAAATCCCGATATATATATACACCTATATATATACATTTCATACACTCCTTGAAAACCTCTGTTATGAAAATTATAAACAGAGTTGCAATATCCAATGAATTTGGAAAGGAGAAAACCTTGGCATAAACCTGATATCTTGCTGATCAGGCAAAGATACCAATAAGTAACCTTTTCTACTAGTAGATGGACGAATTCCCCACTTGTCATCACCCTGGCCGCAATAGGACCTTATGCTGGACTTCCACTCAGCCACTTACGCATTTGATGGACTCCCACTGAGCCACTTACACTTTCATGGACGCCCACTGAGCCCATGTTGCTTATGCCGACTCAAATAGATGAACTTACTTCCCGAACGATGGGCAAGTAATCAAGATGTTTTCTCAAAACAGCAACCTCGTTGCGAATGTAAAATACACCACTGAGCCGGATCCCTCAAGTTTTGAGCGAGTATTTAAATCCCCTTTAAAAGGAAGATCTTAAATATAAAAATGAGTTTTGGGATCCGCTCTAACTTTTAAAAATCATTTTGAAGACTCGAAAATACTTTAAAGAGTGTTTGGAGTAATGTTGATTTAATGAAACAAATCAGTCCCAATATATTAGAAAATATCTAAATATTATTATTTAAATAATATTCCCATAAAGAATAATCTTTATAAAAATAATTGAAGTAGAAGTTTTAAAACTTATACTTGAAATGAGTATTAAATAACCAAAGATATACTTATACGAAAGTACTATCTTTATTTGAATAATCAAAGATAAGTTTGATTATCGACACCTTATTCTTTAATAAAATAAAGAATATATCTCAGCAAATAATCGGAGTCATAGATCCTCAAATGAATATTCAAATAATATTCATTAAATAATAAAAACTGAGTCATAAGCCCTCGAATGAATATTCAAATAATATTCAATAAATAATATAAAGGAGTTATAAGCCCTCGAATTAATATTCAAATAATATTCAAATAATAAAATAAAAGGAGTCATAAGTCCTCGAATGAATATTCAAAATAATATTCATTTAATAAAATAAAGAAGTCATAAGCCCTCGAATGAATATTCAAAATAATATTCATTTAATAAAATAAAGAAGTCATAAGCCCTCGAATGAATATTCAAAATAATATTCATTTAATAAAATAAATGAGTCATAAACTCTCGAATGAATATTCGTAATAATATTCATTAAATAAAATAAAGTTATCGAATAAACCTTATTCGATTAATAGTTTTAAAAACTATATCAATATATATATAAATATATATTATACTCGGGAGCCTCGCCTCCCGGTTTTAGAAAAAGTTCACCTTTTGATCCCCTATACTAAGGGTATACGCAAATACCGCTTATCTCTAGCATAGGTATTACGCAACGAATAAGCATTTGAACCAACAGATATATAAATCAAGAATACGAAACAGACATGCATATATACCATATCACATGCTACAATATATCGCAAGAATTTGTTAATAACAAATATGCATTTATCACAAGATCATGCATATACACATATACATCACAACAATAGTATAACGGGTAGAAAACTTGCCTGAGCGACTGGGGGTTACAAATGGCTCGGGATGAGTCTGGTAACCTATAAACAACATATAAGTTGGAATTAAACCGAAGTCACTTGTAAATCTATAATTTAACCAAATTAGACTCTAACGCTCGCTTTGCGCTTACTGATTCTCTTAAGTCGCTCGAGTACCCTCGGCTCCACCATTTTTAATAAATTAACCATTACGAGTTTTAAGGAGATTCCTTCGCGAGTGTCTTACCAACTGACTATTACACTTTACATAAATGTTTCATACTGAAATTAGTCTTTTAAGGTCTTTAACCTATGTTTCAAAGTAAGGCGAGGGGTAATGTTTTGTTCGCGAAACGTCGTTACTTAAAACGGCCGTTTCTCCTAAACCGTACATCGGAATCAAACAAACCACATATCAAAACGAAGCTCGTAACATGAACTATCTAAACATGGCAATGGTCAAAACCTAGCAGGGAGTTCTCGGGTCCTAATGTTATGAACAAAAGCAGTCTAAAGTAAATCAGACATTACGACGGCTATGTTTACGCGATTTCCAATTTTTTTACCATTCCAAATCATATCAATCCAACTACCAATCAACAACAACTCAAGATACACATCAATGCTACTGATTTCAGTCATAATAATCTCAAGGATCTCAATCCAATCATATATTATAACATCTCCAAATTCAACTAAACTACTTAACAATTAAGCTCGAATCATGCTTATCATTCAAATTACTACTCATCCATCCAAACCATCTCCAAACTTCAACATTCAAACTTATTGCTAAAGGGTGTGAAGATTTATACCTTTCTTGGAGGGTGGAAAGTTACTAGGAAGCCTTATGGAGCCTCCTACAAGCTTGATATTTCCAAAGAAATCAAGAACACAAAGTTAGGCTTTGAAGTTTCTAAAAGTCCGATTTAAAGAACTGTAAAACTGAGGGTCTTACCATGCTTATTTGGAAGAGACTTGTGAACAGGAGTTGTAGGCCATCTCAATACCTTTCCAACGAGCTATAGAACACAACATTTGAGTGAGTATTGAAGGAGATATGGCAGTTTGAAGTTGCTGGGTTTGTTTTAGCCGAGAGCTTTCTTCTTGAAATGGGAAAGTCAACTTTCAATTTGTATTTGTGTTATGATATTTGTTGGTTGGTTGTTTCCTTTTGTCTTGGAATTAAATTAAATTTTTACCATTGTGAAAAATGTGTGGCTCACAATCAACCAACCAATCCTTCCCACTTGTCATGCTTAGGTCATCAAGCTTAGGTCATCTTGTTACACTTGTCTTCTTCTTGTTGGTTTGATGACATCATCATCCCTAACCTGCTTGATTAACTCCTAATTGCTTGCCTAATGACCACTGATCTGTTATACGGTTCGCTTAACTTTCGTTCTCGTTTATCGTTTGAGGAATCATATCCGGGATCTTATCACTTGGGTTCCCCTAAACCTTCCTCAATATTTTATATTCCTTTTTATGATCCCCTCTTAAAATCCTTGAATTTAAATCTTATTTATCATGTTACCTTATACTCACTTCTTTCTGTATCTGGTGGATTTCTGGGAAAAATCAAAGTGTTCGGAATTGGATTCTGACGATCTTTACATACACTTATATACCATATAGAGTACTAATAAAATCTTAGAATATCAATAACAGAACCCCTACATAGTGTGGCATGAAAAGTTTTCTTATTCAGCATAATCAGCAAAATCACTATTCATAAGGGTTTCAAAAATTTTAAAAATTGGGGTTATTACAGTCTCCCCTCCTTAAAAGGATTCCGTCCCGGAATCAGATAGAAAATGAATAGGGATACTTTCTTAGCATTACACTTTCTAACTCTCAAGTAAATTTTCCCACATTGTGGTTCTTCCATCAAACTCTGAATAGTTTGATAACCCTTCTCCTAAGCACTTGTTCCTTTTTCAATCTATAACCCTTCCTGGTTGCTCCATATAGGTTACGTCTGGTTGCATGTCTATGCGCTCATATGCCCCTATTTATCTGGCATCCGAATTACACTTCCTTAACATTGATACGTGAAATACGTTATGACTTGCTACATGTTCTGGGGTAAGGCTAGCTCATATGCTAACTTCCCAATACTTCTTAATATATCCAAGGGTCCGACAAATTGTGGACTTAGCTTTCCTTTCTTTCCGAATCTCATCAATCCTTTCCAAGGGTTTCCAAGGGGATACCTTTAACAACACTAGGTCCCCTACTTCCTATTCTTTGTTCTTTCGTGTCAAATCAATATACTTCTTATGTCCATCTTGGGCTACTACCAGCCGTCCTCTGGTTAGATCTATTATATCCTTGGTCCTTTGGACTACTGCGGGTCCGAGCATCTTGCGCTCTACAACTTCATCCTAACATAAGGGAGATCGACATTGTCTTCCCTCAAGGATCTCATAAGGCGACAACTCGATAATGACATAAGATCTATTGTCGTAAGAAAACTCAATCCGTGTTAAGTGATCATTCCAATTTCTTTCAAGTCTATTGCACAGACTCTCATTATAGCTTTTAGCATTAGAGCTTTTGCTTCTCAATACCCATTCTTTTCCAGTTCGTAATCGCTACTACCTTCCGTTCCTAATATTATACTGGTTATACTTTTGCTCGTTAGCGTTCTATAACCTTTTAATAACCTCGTCAACCTTAGTATCACGAATGTGTTTCCATTCCGCAACCACCATAACTTTACTACTCCTTTTTCAGCTGCTTCTATCTTCGAAAGCTTAGTCCTTCATATAGAAGTAAAAGAATTTATTGAGAGATCACTATGATCATGAACACTTGTTACATTGCATAGTTAGTACAGAAGGTGGCCAGCCTTTAGTACTTGACAAGCAATTAAACAATATATGGTATCCTACTCGGCTTCTATCATACAGATAGATAGTCATTCGGCAATACCTCCCCTTTTGGAAGGGTTGTTCTTCTCAGCTTATATGAAATGAAAAGAAGAGAAAAGAACAAATTGAAGAGAATTGTATATGTGAAAAAAAAATATACTGCCACCAAATATTTGGCTTGGAACCTACCTCTGAACTATAGAGGTTTGATATAGGAGAACAAAACATATGTGTATTTATATCAACATCAAGTATTATAGCATCGCATTTTACATGCTTAAATATTTACTATTCCATCCATCATTCTATGGACCCATGCTCTTGCTCGAGCTTATACACAATCACCTTTGAAACTCCCTCGACATCGAAAATCGAATCTGGGTTTTCATTCTAGACATCACCGTTACTAGAATTCTATGCTTACACTGCAACCTTCCTCGTATAGTAATACGACTCTCTATTGATAAGAAGGAATAAGTATTCAATAGGTAGATAATCGACTTAATTAGTCTATCAATGATAACTTATACATCACCACAACCCGATTAGTGGTACTTAATCTCAACATCCATTCCAATACAACTCTTACCGTTGTAATTAATTGGCTCATTACCCGCAGAATCATTCCTGCACTACTAGGGTCCATCGTTGACCTACTGTAGTCATTCATTTTCCATGAAGTCTTAATAGCTAACCATACGGAGTCCATACATCTCGTATCAAATTCTTCTAAGGAGGTAACATGATCATCGTTCATGATTCATGAAGAACACTCCTGAACTTGACGTACATATGACATGAAGCAGATAAAATTGCAGAAGAGTTTCAATGAAAGCAACGATAGAAGGTTAATACCATTATTAACCATATGTCTTTATTAGGAGACATGAAGCTCAAAGGTTCATTTAGTCCTTTCGTAACATGGTCCTGGCTTATCTTAAGATATGACCCTCTAAGATAGATAGCCCGCTCACGGTGATTACAAAAATTAATCTTTACCCAACTACTATCACGATTGAGTATCGCACAGTCATCAGAAGGAATGTCAATCTTCCACACCATAATACAACCTTCACATCCTTAACTATTATCATTATATTCCTCTGGCACGAGCGCCTATAATTGTCCTCTTACACTTAAAGTGTCGGCCACCTCTTTGGCCTTTCTTGATAGTAATATTTCCTTACAATCAATGTCATTTTAACCACCTTCACTAAATTTTCTACCTCATTTCCAATCACTGCTTGTGTGAAGATGTTTTCCTTAAAATCTGTTGAGTAAAAAAAAATATCACCATTTTTCCATAAGTTATTGCCTCAGTCTTTAGAGGTTAATCACTGTCACGACTGACTCCCAATCATACTTAGAACATCTTTTATCCTAGGCCCTAATTGCCCTGAACAATTTCGACCTTTACTGGTTCGATCCATACTTTCTCGTGGTTTAACACGTGCCCCACTTGGCATCATTATAATTACGTCATATTTCCTTTATCAACATTTTTATTCTTGAGAATTTTGAATATTACCTTTCTCCTTGTAAAAGCTCTAAGGTTATCCTCGAATTGTTCCTCCTGTATTCCCTAGATACAGGGCATATCAAGATACCATTTATTAATACCAGAATCATTGTCTATATACTTCTGAAAAATTTCTCCACTGATTCTTAAAGGTTGTTATTACCTTAATCCTTTCCAATTCATACTGTCAAAACTCACACTATCCCTATTAAGGGTGAAATTCCAACCTTTATGCATTCCCCGAGGATTCATTTTAAGTTACCGATGTTCTATCCTTAATTCCACCTTTAAAAGGTACATGCATCCTTCCATGGATAAATCAAGTCATATATCCCTGATAAGGGTATCTTATTCAATCATTCCCACCTCGATAGTATATGCCTAATTTCACAATAACATCTGTATTCAAAATGAGGTCAATCAATATGGCCTCCAAAAGATAAGAACGGTTATCCGCTTTTCTTGCGTGATTCAGTAATGATAACAGGGATGTTCTAGAAGATGTTTGTCCTGTTCAACGTGAACCTTTTAGTTCTAACTACTCATTTACCTCTTTTATTTATCTCAACAGTCATCTCAATGTTGGGATATCTTTCATACCTGGCGTCTCCCTTTCTGGGTATCATGCCCCCGGTCTTACACTTCATATTCTTGAAGGTCACTTCCTTCATCCAATTTTCCTAATTTCTTACTTTCTTGTCTCCTCAGTCCATCCGTGTTTCCTTATTAATCAATCGATCTATCTCAAATTTTCATCGAATACTGTCAACTTCAAGGGAATTAACTTTACATATCGCTTACGCCTTCAAACCTTGAATTTATCTCATGATCAGTCACCATCGCGCTGATGATGACACACTTCTCTATTTTTATTGCAAGGGTTTCTTAGGGTTTCCCATACCTAACTCCCTTATCACTTCTCAACTCTATTTCCTTTATATCCCTTTATACTCCTTCCCTTTTCAGTCTTTTATTTTCGTTTCCATTACAACCATTACATGAACCAACACAACATAAGCATTGATTTCAAACATCCCGTCATTCTGGATTCGTGTCCTCAGAACGAATCTTGACAACTTTTACAACTTAGATTCATAATTCATCATACTCGTCCGCTTTTGTTCTAGCTCTAAAGCTTTTACACTACCTCCATAACCTTGGGAAGTACTTTCCCGAAAACAATTGTCTGAACTTTAATCAGTTTATTATAACCTCTGGCTCCGTGCCTTTCTTGGCCTTTCACCAACGGGTGGCCTCTCTCTTACGTGGGTAAGTGACAAAAACAGTCTTTTGTGCTTCGTCAATCATTTAGAATCTCAAATAATTCCTATATTTCCTTTAGCCAGGCTCTTGCCTCGACTGGGTCAAACTGTTCCTTGGAACTCTGAGAGCTTAGCGACTTAAAGGTCATGAAAGGATTTCCTACCGCATTGTTTCCTCAAGGTGGTGGTTGGGAATAAAAGTATAAGTTCTGTTTAGACAGGTCCATGAATTTCCATATAGGAGTACCATCTCGGGTCTCCTTATCTTGCTCGACTTCTATTTTCTTAGTATGAAATGTTTCATCCTTCTCCCATACTTGGGTTATCTTATACGTTAAAATCCTCATTTTCCACTTCATTATGTTATGGGTTCCTTCTATCTTGATGGCGTCCTCCCTGACTATCACATTCAGGGTTGCCCTAAATCTTATTCCTTGAACTATGACTTTCATCTAGGATCTCATCTTTAAGCTCTTAAATATTTGGAACCCAAATTCTATAGGAATACCTCATTATTCCCTTATCATCTTTCTCGGTATTAATCTCATATCTATTTGTTGGCTCTCTGCCTTCATTCATCACTTTTTCTGTCACAATATGTTCTTTTCCAATAATTCGGTCTATCTTGCAATCTCAAACAGCTTTTCGGTACCGGCTCCGGTTACCTTCACTTCTATTTCCATTTTCTCAAAATCTCTTATAAACTCTCTCAAAGACATTATCATCTTGAGTCTCTCCTTTTTACTAAGGGCATCAGCCACCACATTGGCTTTCCCCGAATGATAAAGAATCTCATAATCGTAATCCTTGATTAGCTCTAACCACCTCATTTGGCACATGTTGAGCTCTTTCTGCGTGAAAATGCACTAGAGCTCTTATGGCTTGTGTAAATCTCGTACATCTCTCCATACAAGTAGTGCCTCCAATATTTAGGGCACAACTATTGCCACGAGCCCAAGCTCATGGGTGGGGATATCGAATTTTATATTCCCTTAATTGTCTTGATGCGTACGCGATTACCTTGTTGTGTTGTATAAGAAGCACCCTAATTCCATATGCAAAGCGTCACTACACATCACAAAATCTCCTTTTCCATCCGGCAACGCCATCATAGGGGTCGTCACCAATCTTTGCTTCAGTTCATGAAAGTTGTTCTTGTATTTCTCTGTCCATTCAAACTTCTCAGTCTTACGAGTAAGCCGCATTAAAGGGGGCTACTATCTTTACAAACTTGAACGAACCTCCGATAGTGACCGACCAATTCTACCTCTGGTAGTCGACCTAACCATGGTCATCAATTCATCAGTGGTCCTTTATTCATTCTTGTCAGGATCCTCCATGGGATCCTCCTCAGCAACTATCCCTTCTAGGACAACATCATCAACATGAACATCATCCGATCCCACGTTAGGACGCTCTATCAGATCCATAATCTGATCTCCAATAAGTAATAAAACATCATCGCGTTGTTGCTCCTCAACCTCAGGGTTCGGAGTCCCGCTACCATATACGATAACGAACTACGCTTCTATCACGATATTTATAAGGGTTCCCATAAGGGTTTTAACTGTCAGTACTACGTTAGGTAGTCCGACTAGGAACTTGGCAAGAGTTCTTATTATCTTAGTGAACTTATTATCTTAACGTCACATCATCTCTGAGGTTTATAACGCTTAGCTCTGATACCACTTCTGTAACACCCCCAAATCCGGGGTCGGGGATCCGGGTTATCACGAGTTCCATTTCCCTTAATAACACTCAATCTTAATAAATAATCAACTACTCTGTACTGTGACCCCGCAATAAACACACACACCACAAGTTATAGTCTCAGAGATGAACACTCAAAAATAACACAAGTCCTTATATTCCACAATTATAAACCGTTACACCTTAAAAAGGTTCTGAATAAATTTACATTTTCCTTGCCATTATTACAATTCATATTATACATAAGTCTAGTTCATCAATAGTTGAAAACCTAGCCTATTGGTAGCTCCTACCTCAGCTACGGCAGCATCAACTCTTCCAGAAGACTGCGGAACGTTTTCTAACCGCTTGCGAATCGGGAGCTTAGTCATGTTCATCTTTTCTATCTGTTGTTGTGTGATGAAAGAAGAAAGCAAGGGTGAGCAGCAAGCCCACCAAAATAATATGTATAATGATTAACAATATATGAGCCTTCTCATAGTACTCATGAAAGTCTTGGTCAAAAGAAATGAACCAAGTTTGATATCTTAATGCGATGAAGTCGCAAAATATTCAGTATATATATATATACTTTTCAAAATCTTGGAAGTCCTCTTCCATGCATAATATACACAGAGTTCCAGTTTATAACTGTATAAAAAAATCGTTGCAAGGTGATCTCATATATCTACCCTTGTCTCAACGTTTTTCTGAAAATCTTTGATATGCATAAGATAATCATTAACTAGATATAAGTTGAAAATATGAAGTTACAAGATACCCCAATATACTTATATCTTTTCCAAATATTACTTGAACTACCTCCGTTCAAGTTATAATCAGTTCAAAAGTTCATCACATAGATGATACTACAAGACAAGATTTGAATAGATTCAATCTTTGAATATCATTATAAATAATAAAGTTACGAGATACTTCATTAAATTCCGATATATATATACACCTATATATATACATTTCATACACTCCTTGAAAACCTCTGTTATGAAAATTATAAACAGAGTTGCAATATGCAATGAATTTGGAAAGGAGAAAACCTTGGCATAAACCTGATATCTTGCTGATCAGGCAAAGATACCAATAAGTAATTTTTCTACTAGTAGATGGACAAATTCCCCACTGGTCATCACCCTGGCCGCAATAGGACCTTATGTTGGACTGCCACTCAGCCACTTACGCATTTGATGGACTCCCATTGAGCCACTTACACTTTCATGGATGCCCACTGAGCCCATGTTGCTTATGCCGACTCAAATAGATGAACTTACTTCCCGAACGACGGGTAAGTAATGAAGATATTTTCTCAAAACAGCAACCTCGTTGCGAATGTAAAATACACCACTGAGCCGGATCCCTCAAGTTTTGAACGAGTATTTAAATCCCCTTTAAAAGGAAGATCTTAAATATAAAAATGAGTTTTGGGATCCGCTCTAACTTTTAAAAATCATTTTGAAGACTCGAAAACACTTTAAAGAGTGTTTGGAGTAATGTTGATTTAATGAAACAAATCAGTCCCAATATATTAGAAAATATCTGAATATTATTATTTAAATAATATTCCCATAAAGAATAATCTTTATAAAAATAATTGAAGTAGAAGTTTTAAAACTTACACTTGAAATGAGTATTAAATAACCAAAGATATACTTATACGAAAGTACTATCTTTATTTGAATAATCAAAGATAAGTTTGATTATCGACACCTTATTCTTTAATAAAATAAAGAATATATCTCAGCAAATAATCGGAGTCATAGATCCTCAAATGAATATTCAAATAATATTCATTAAATAATATAAACTGAGTCATAAGCCCTCAAATGAATATTCAAATAATATTCAATAAATAATATAAAGGAGTCATAAGCCCTCGAATGAATATTCAAATAATATTCAAATAATAAAATAAAAGGAGTCATAAGTCCTCGAATGAATATTCAAAATAATATTCATTTAATAAAATAAAGAAGTCATAAGCCCTCGAATGAATATTCAAAATAATATTCATTTAATAAAATAAAGAAGTCATAAGCCCTCGAATGAATATTCAAAATAATATTCATTTAATAAAATAAAGAAGTCATAAGCCCTCGAATGAATATTCGTAATAATATTCATTAAATAAAATAAAGGAGTCATAAGCCCTCGAATGAATATTCGTAATAATATTCATTAAATAAAATAAAGTTATCGAATAAACCTTATTCGATTAATAGTTTTAAAAACTATATCAATATATATATATAAATATATATTATACTCGGGAGCCTCGCCTCCCGGTTTTAGAAAAAGTTCACCTTTTGATCCCCTATACTAAGGGTATACGCAAATACCGCTTATCTCTAGCATAGGTATTATGCAACAAATAAGTATTTGAACCAACAGATATATAAATCAAGAATACGAAACATGCATGCATATATACCATATCACATGCTACAATATATTGCAAGAATTTGCTAATAACAAATATGCATTTATCACAAGATCATGCATATACACATATACATCACCACAATAGTATAACGGGTAGAAAACTTGCCTGAGCGACTGGGGGTTACAAATGGCTCGGGACGAGTCTGGTAACCTATAAACAACATATAAGTTGGAAATAAACCGAAGTCACTTGTAAATCTATAATTTAACCAAATTAGACTCTAACACTCGCTTTGCGCTTACTGATTCTCTTAAGTCGCTCGAGTACCCTCGGCTCCACCATTTTTAATAAATTAACCATTACGAGTTTTAAGGCGATTCCTTCGCGAGTGTCTTACAAACTGCCTATTACACTTTACATAAATGTTTCATACTCCAATTAGTCCTTTAAGGTCTTTAACCTATGTTTCAAAGTAAGGCGAGGGGTAATGTTTCGTTCGCGAAATGTCGTTACTTAAAACGGCCGTTTCTCCTAAACCGTACATCGGAATCAAACGAACCACATATCAAAACGAAGCTCGTAACATGAACTATCTAAACATGGCAATGGTCAAAACCTAGCAGGGAGTTCTCGGGTCCTAATGTTATGAACAAAAGCAGTCTAAAGTAAATCGGACATTACGACGGCTATGTTTACGCAATTTGCAAATTTTTTACCATTCCAAATCATATCAATCCAACTACCAATCAACAAAAACTCAAGATACACATCAATGCTACTGATTTCAGTCATAATAATCTCAAGGATCTCAATCCAATCATATATTATAACATCTCCAAATTCAACTAAACTACTTAACAATTAAGCTCGAATCATGCTTATCATTCAAATTACTACTCATCCATCCAAACCATCTCCAAACTTCAACATTCAAACTTATTACTAAAGGGTGTGAAGATTTATACCTTTCTTGGAGGGTGGAAAGTTACTAGGAAGCCTTATGGAGCCTCCTACAAGCTTGATATGTCAAAAGAAATCAAGAACACAAAGTTAGGCTTTGAAGTTTCTAAAAGTCCGATTTCAAGAACTGTAAAACTGAGGGTCTTACCATGCTTATTTGGAAGAGACTTGTGAACAAGAGTTGTAGGCCATCTCAATACCTTTCCAACGAGCTATAGAACACAACATTTGAGTGAGTATTGAAGGAGATATGGCAGTTTGAAGTTGCTTGGTTTGTTTTAGCCGAGAGCTTTCTTCTTGAAATGGGAAAGTCAACTTTCAATTTATATTTGTGTTATGATATTTGTTGGTTGGTTGCTTCCTTTTGTCTTGGAATTAAATTAAATTTTTACCATGGTGAAAAATGTGTGGCTCACAATCAACCAACCAATCCTTCCCACTTGTCATGCTTAGGTCATCAAGCTTAGGTCATCTTGTTACACTTGTCTTCTTCTTGTTGGTTTGATGACATCATCATCCCTAACCTTCTTGATTAACTCCTAATTGCTTGCCTAATGACCGCTGATCTGTTATACGGTTCGCTTAACTTTCGTTCTCGTTTATCGTTTGAGGAATCATATCCGGGATCTTATCACTTGGGTTCCCCTAAACCTTCCTCAATATTTTATATTCCTTTTTATGATCCCCTCTTAAAATCCTTGAATTTAAATCTTATTTATCATGTTACCTTATACTCACTTCTTTCTGTATCTGGTGGATTTCTAGGAAAAATCAAAGTGTTCGGAATTGGATTCTGACGATCTTAACATATACTTACATACCATATAGAGTACTAATAAAATCTCAGAATATCAATAACAGAACCCCTACATAGTGTGGCATGAAAAGTTTTCTTATTCAGCATAATCAGCAAAATCACTATTCATAAGGGTTTCAAAAATTTCAAAAATTGGGGTTATTACAACCTATGATATAACAGTCATACTGCTACTACTACTATCGGTCAAAGTCAGTAACTACACTCATACAAACTAGTCATACAATACTATACTGCCTCTATCTACAAAATATACATAATACAACACTCATCGATCTGCTAATCTCAAAATCCTGGTGGTACGTGGCTCAACTCCTCCTGCAATGCCTCTAGCACTGCCTCGGTAAGTCCCAATGCTCTGCGATATGCTGTCTCCGCGCTAAGATCCTGCTGTGTCAAATCAATAAGCTGCTGCGAGCTAATCCGGTGAATCTGATATAACCTCTCTCTCAGTATTTAATCTGGTCGTAATGCTCTGACATGACCATCTGTTTGCATCTCATAAAATCCAATGATCTCTCTACACTGGTTCTGCCATCTAATCCTCTCCTCCCTCTCTGCCTGCAAACGCTGATAAGTCACGGTATGATGCTCACGAAGATCAGTGCTGGAACCTCGAGAAGGTAATGGTCCATCTACCAGGATCTCATCCATAAACTCCGGCTGAGGAAACTGATAAACTCCCGGAATAGGTGCATAAATGGCTAATAGGGCAGGAAATAAGACAGGCTGCTCCATAGGCGCATACACTGGCGGCTCTGCCTCTGGCTCCATCTGTGGCATCTCTGGAATCTCGACTGGTGGCATCGGAATCTGAGGCTCTAAATCCTCCCACTGCGGAAGATCAACCATATCAGGAATATCAAACATCGAAAACTCTAATGGTGGAATATCTGGTATCTCTGGCTCAAAGTATGGAAAATAATCTGCAAAACCTGGTACCTCTAGGGGAAGTGGTATCTCTGGTGCTGGCTCAGGTGGCAATGGAGGTAAGATCTGCTCTGACACTGGGGCTACTACCGGTGCATCCACTGGATCTGTCTCGGTCCTCTCCGTAGACGATGATAAAGAAGCCATCTAATATACATAAAAATAATAACACAAAAACAATCAAATCACAATCCTACAACTCATAACTTCTAATCACATAGACAAATAATCCTAACACTCTTACTCTCATCCTATCTCATCTTCCTATCTTATCTTAACCCTAACGTTCTTGTTTTTAAAGGTCAAACCTAAGCTCTGATGCCAACTATAACACCCTACAAATTCGGGGTATAGATTTGGGGCATTATTAACAACAATTACCAACTATACCTGCACAAGCGGAATATAAATATAATAATTACCCAGAACTATCACTACTCAGGATCTTTTAAGGTCTGAGTTTGAAAACAAGAATCACGCACTACACTTTATTACAAACCCAACTAAATAAAACCTGTCTCAAGAACTATCTTTGATACAAATCTTTATTCTATCTACAGTTTCACTACACAACTTTTATTCAAACTATACAAGACTTTTATTCAACCCAACATTACTACTTATCCTGCTACACCTGATCTGGCAATTCAAAGCTCTCTTCAGGAATATGAAGGAACACTCTTGGTATAAGAGGGTCCCGCTGCTTGACTCGCTTCTTGACTATGCGGGTCCTGATGGGTTTCATTCTCTACCTTAACTGTAAAACAATAGGAGTAACAATAAAAAGGGATGAGCCAAAATTGCTCAACAAGCCTGCAAAAATATATATATGGTATAGAGAAAGAGAAATGAGAGAAACAATAAGCTGCTGGTTGTAACAACCATCTGTATCTGTATCAAATAGTAATTTGCCAATGATGGCGAGTGCCAAATGAACAAGACTGGAAACAAGAACCAACATATGCACTATAATCTGCTGATCAGTCAGAATATAGTACAGATCTATACCCAACTGCATAGACCCAACCAACATAAGGAGTACTCAGGCAACTATGGCCTATTAATTAATGGTCTGGGAAAAAAACCCAACCTTTATAGTAACTATCCAGTCCAAGGCTGAGCATCCGGAACAATCGGTATGCTATTGATATATCCCAACACCAGGATATACCAGAGTATATATAGGGTAAAGGAATTGAAATATGCACACGGAATTAAATAAATTGGATAAATCAAGAATTGAAATGAAACTGGAACAAGCAATAATAAATGGGTAACAATGTATATGAACAATGATTATCAAAGAGAATTGATATGATAGAAAAGAAATATAAATCACTATTCTGAATTTAGAATAGGGGAAAAACTTGCCTTGCGCGTACTTAACCTGGTTTAACTCACTGCCTTCTGACCCTAGCTTGCTCTGCCTTGCTAACACTGAACAAATCATGGAAAGATAGGTGTTTAGATAACTTACTATATACGTGTATCTTGAATTGATATCACGCAACCTTATCTGTCTACCCATGCGTTTCTATCTGACTCGCATATATATACATACATTTATACAGCACATCTATTCACATAATCACATAAAGCACGTAGCACGTAAAGCACATAATTAATTTCTAGATTTATAATTATTTTTAGAATCAATTCTAGGCTTATACCTGTATTACTAGTCTTATCTGATTTTATTATAATTTTTCGGGATTTATTCGGCTCAATTATACCCCTATTAGGACTTACGAACTATCAATTATCACCAAACCACTCTTTTTCGGAAGAAATTATAACTTACAACTATTTTTATTGGATTCGTCTCATTTTTCTGAGTCTAGGGGTCTTCGTTTCACTTAAATCGGACTAACGGTTGAATTGTTATGAATTAAACACTGATGATTCAATTCATTATTCAATATAAATAATTATTACAACCTTTTAAACCCTAAAATAATTTTTAAATAATTATTTAAGAAAAATCAAAGTCAAAAATAATTTTTTTATAATTTTTGGAGTTAAAATGAAGAAGTTATGATTTATTGAAAATCATGTGATTAATTATCGAAATAATTAATCACTTTTTATATATTTAATAAATAAATAACTAATAAATAATTAATAAATACTTATTTAATAATTTAAAATAATAAATCCCTAATTATTAGGATTAATCACGATTTATTATAATATTTATAACTTATCGATATTTATTCGATTAGATCGATTATTTACAAATAATCAATCAACTTAATTAACCGATACGCTATTTATCGAATAACTACGAATTATTCAAATTATAGATCACTTAACGATTAATTACTTGTATAACTACGAATTACTCGCAATTCCCGCATAATTATCGAATATTAAATTACTATCGAGACTTATACGATTCGCTAATCAATTAGTTACTAATATCTAATTATACGATACGAATAATTATTACAATATTAATCGAATAACTAGCGCTCGAATAATAATTCTAATTATCGAATCATTATTTGCACTATTAACTAATTATTAGATTATTAATCACATTTCTTAATTATTTCTAATCCTTATTTATTAATTAATTACCTAATTACTAATTAATTATCCAATTATTAATTAATTAAATAATCAATAAATAATTAGATAAATAATTAAATAATTAAATAAATAAATAAATTCGAATTTATAATTTAATAAAATAATTTAGAAATTAATAATACTATTTTCAGAATTCAAAATTAATTTTTAATTGATTTTTTAGAATTAATAAATCTAATTTCTGTTTTTATAAAATAGAATTAAATAATAAAAATTCAGAAACAGAAATCAGAAAAACAGATTGGGGGTTTTTGGATCGAAACCGGGTCGAAAGCGGGTCGTCTTCGACCCGATCGGGTCACGAAGAACACCGGCCACTACCCAGAATCCGACGCCGGCGGAGATTTTCCGGCAAGACGAAAACGTCCGATTCCAGGCTCGTTCTTCTTCGTTTTCAACGCACAGCAACACAACGACGCTCCCCTTCTGTTCCTCCTTCGTCCTCGTCGACTACAACAGCCGGAAACCTGAGAAACGCGGCGGCGGCGGCGGAACTCCGGCGAGCTCAAAACGTACACCAACCTCGATGAAACCGGTGCCAATCGACTCACAAAACGATGATCTACACACTCGTAATCATCAAAACATCAAACATAAACTAGATAATCAAACCCGAGTTCGCGATTAAAAACCCGAAAATATAAACTTTCAGTTCGATCAATCAAACATCAAAAACACTTGCATAATCGAAAACTACAGATCATAAGCTTCAAAATGAGTACTTACACTAACGATTTGGACTCCGGAATCACGATGAAAATCAGCTTTGATTCTGTTGCCCTGTTCTTCACCAAACCCTAACCCTAATTCCTTTTCTTTTTCTTTTTATTTTTTCCTCATTTTTAATTATAATTAACTGATTTAATTAATAATAATTCAGGTATTTATATTTATGAAAATAATACCCATAAGTAAAATTAAGGGTCTAATTACACTCCTACTAAAAATATTTGGCCCCAATTTTTATAATTTTTGGGTATTATTATTGAATTTTTAAATGTCCAATAAATACAAAATAAATACTAAAAATTCCCAAAAATTGTGAAAAATACAAAAATACAAAGAAAAATGATATATGATAA
The DNA here is from genome assembly GCF_009905375.1 of Apium graveolens. NCBI lineage: Eukaryota > Viridiplantae > Streptophyta > Magnoliopsida > Apiales > Apiaceae > Apium > Apium graveolens. Next base: position 27,538,312 of record NC_133649.1, on the reverse strand, counting down.
TTTCATGATCATATAAAAATAAAAATATATTTTTTGTGGGGTTTTTGGTACCCGAAGGGATCCGGAAAAGTCATTTTTTGCGAAAAAGGTCAATTGGTAAAACGTCTAGGGGTTCAGAATAGCGATATGGTATAGGGCATTTTTGGCAAAATAGGACCAATGATTTTATTTGAAATACGGGCTTTTAAAACATAGTTTTGAGCTGTACAGGTTTTGATATAATATATATAACTGACGATAAAACGTTCAATAAATATCCAAAACACGTTTGGATCAAAACAGCCAACACATAACACATAGCAGTTAGGGTTTAACAACTTACACATTTAATCACATCATAATACACATAATTTATCATTATTATATTATAATACCAGCGTAATTCCTCGGTCGTTACAATGATCATTGAAATCTTCAAGTCCAGTATTCTATTTATCATCAAAAGATACATTGATAGATTCCATAACAAACCAGTTCTTAAATTATAGACTTTGAAGGCTTTTGTGGAAAGTGGATATCCAACAAAAATTCCTTCATCAGCTTTTAGATCAAATTTTGACAGCTGTTCAAGATGAGTATTAAGAACAAAACACTTGCATCCAAATACATGAAAATATTTCAGATTTGGCTTCTTTTTCTTCATAATCTCATATGGTGTTTTTCCATGCTTGTTTATGAGTGTAGCATTCTGTGTAAAACAAGCAGTCTACACAGCTTCATCCCAAAAATAGGTTGGTAGCTTTGCTTCATCAAGCATAGTTCGTGCAGCTTCAATAAGAGTCTTGTTCTTCCTTTCTACAACTCCATTCTGCTTTGGAGTTCTAGGTGCAGAAAATTCTTGATTTATGCCTTTCTCTTTGCAGAACTCTTCCATGATTGAATTCTTGAACTCAATGCCATTATCACTTCTTATTATTTTAACAGAATCTTTGACAAACTTATTCAGCTGTCTGACATGATCAGTTAGAGTAGATGCAGTTTCATTCTTCTTGTGCAAGAAATACACCCAAATGTATCTTGTGAACTCATCCACTATAACCATAGCGTATTTCTTCTTTGGAATAGACATGACATTGACTGGACCAAATAGATCAACATGCAGTAAGTGATAAGGCTCAAGAATTGAGGATTCAGTTTTGCTCTTGAATGAAGATTTTCTTTGTTTTGCCTTTTGACATGAGTCACAAAGACCATCAGGAGCAAATATTGATTTTGGCAGTCCTCTCACAAGATCTTTATTTACCAGCTCATTTATGTTATTGAAATTTAAATGGGAGAGTCTCTTGTGCCAATTCCATATTTCTTCAATTAATGCTCTCCTTAATAGACAGATTGCAGAACCATCAGAATTTGTTGAAAGTCTAGCTTCATATATGTTACCATGTCTGTAACCTTTCAGAACCACTTGGCCTGTAGAATTACTTACAACTTCACAGTACTCTTCAAAGAAATCCACATGATAACCTCTGTCACAGATTTGACTCACACTTAGCAGATTGTGTTTAAGTCCTGTGACAAGAGCTACTGTTTCAATTATGACATTCCCAAAATTGATATTGCCATATCCCAGAGTATTTCCCATATTTCCATCTCCATAAGAAACTTCTGGGCCAGCTTTCTCCATAAAGTCTGATAGCAAGGCTTTATTTCCAGTCAGATGTCCTGAACATCCACTGTCCAGAACCAAGATTTTTTTCCTATTGCCTTGCAATCACAAAGGCCACTATTGATTAGTTTTAAGGACCCAGACTTGCTTGGCTCCTTTGGCCTTGTTAAGTTTGTTTGCAATTGCAGCGGATTTAGTTTCAGAGTTTATGCCAACATGCTTTTTATCAGACTTTATATCAGACTTTGTATCAGAATTTACACTAGAAGGAATTAAACTAATTTTCTTTAAAGAAGGTTTTATTTCATAATAATCATAGTAGAAACTATGATATTCCTTACAAGTATAATTAGAATGCCATAAACTTCCACAACGAAAACAAGGATTTTCTGGTTTAAACCTAACAGACTAACTCTTAGCTCCTGATCTAGGAGGTAAAGAGTTTATATCTTTATTTTTCCTGCAAAAAGAAGCAAGATGGTTAGAGTTTCCACAATTATAGTATTTCTTTCCAGAAGCATTAGGAAGAGACATATAATTATTACTTTTATTCACACATTCATTTCCATTCCTATTTTTCCTAGCTTCCTTTACTTTGTTCACATTTTTAATCTCTTTCAGCTTATACTTAAGCTGCTTCTTTGCCATTAAGCCAATGTTTACCAAAGTTGGTTTATCCTATTTTAATTTGTCAGAAGTTGACTTTTATTTGACTTCTGTTTTAGAGTCTTTCATCTCTTCAAAATCAGACATAACAGTTTTTGCAACAAATTTAACAGGATTTACCTTTGGCTTTTCAGTCTGTTTGATAGCAATTGGCTTAATTGGCAAAGTCCCTTCATCACTTTTACCATCTTTAAAACCTAACCCCTCTTTCCAGTTTCCACTACTTAGAATATTCTGAGCTGTTCTGCCTGAGTTAGTCCAAGTCCTGATGATTTCTTTTTTTTTCTAATTCAGTTTTTAGATAATCATTCTGTTTAAGCAATTCATTCTTAACATACACAACATTATCTCACTCTGTCTGAATAATGTTCATCTTGACTAACTCTTCTTCAAGATAACTATTTCTGTTTTTGTACATTAGATTTTTAGATTTTAATCTTTCATTCTCTAAAGTCTGATCTCTATAGCTAATATAAATGTTTTGCAGAAATAATCTCAACTCTGTAATATCTTCTGTATCAAAAGCAAGAGTTGATAGAGGTACCTCTAGTTTTTTAGCATTAGAACTGCTATCAGCATTTGCCATTAAGGCATAGTTCACCTCTTCTTCAGATTCTGAAGTGTCTGCCCAGTTTTTCTTCTTTTTGATAAGTGCCTGGCCTTTATCACCTTTTCCTTTCTTGTAATCAGGAGAGATGTGGCCTCTTTCACCACAATTGTAGCATTTGACATTTGAGTTGTCTCCTCTATCAGACTTTCCTCCTTTGCCTTCAGTCTTTCTGAACCCTTTCTTGTCAGAACTTCCACCTTTCATGGAAAACTTCTCATCCTTTCTGAATTTCTTGTAGTTTAACTTTGTGATACCCTTCATCAGAAGAGCACACAGTTGCATCATTTTTGCATCAACATCCACTTCTGATAAATTTTCAGGTTCTGAATCATCATCATCAGAATCTGATGACTCTGAATCAAACTGTATGATGAAAGCCTTTCCTTTTTCCTTCCTAGAGATAATTGGCTTTTCTTCAGTCTTTAAAGCAATTTTCTTAGACTTCCCTCCATGCCTCTTCTTTCTTTGCTCCATCTCAAGTTCATGAGTCTTGAGCATCCCATAGATTTCATCAAGAGACATATCAGCAAGTTCATAGTTATCTCTTATTGTAGTAGCTTTCAAATCCCACTTTTCAGGAAGAGCTAGTAGGAATTTCAGATTTGAATCTTCTGGATCATATTCTTTATCCATTAGTGACAGATCATTCAACAGCTTTGTGAATCTGTCATATGTATTAGTTAGTGACTCATAAGATTTTGAGTCAAAGTGCTCATAGTCCTGTGTGAGTATTGTCTTCCTGTTCTTTTTGATGGCATTGGTTCCTTGACATCTCACTTCCAATGCATCCTAGATTTTTTTTGCAGTCTTGCATCCAATCACCATGTTTGACATGACATTGTCAAGTGCACTCTGAAGCAAGTGTCTTACTTTTGCATCATTGCCTAGTGAAGAGATGTCTTCAGTGGTGAGTTCTCTCTTTTCTTTGGGAATCATCTTATGTGGCTCATTCCCAACTGCAACAAAAAGCATCGTGGGCTTGTGTAGACCATCATAAATTCTATCTAAATATTTTGGATCTGTAGCTTCCAGAAACATGGCCATCTTCACATTCCATATAGGGTACTCAGATACCCTGAGCATAGGAACCCTGATGGTTTCATATCTACTGGTGTTTTGAATGAGTTGAACCTTTGTAGGTTCTTAAGGGTCTTGTGTTTTTGATCGGTCAGACATGATTGATTGTTTGTTTGGATCTTAACTGTTTGTAAGCTTAACAGATTGGCTCTGATACCACTTGTTAGGCCTCAATGATACTATCAAAGGGGGTTGAATATAGTATCTACAATCAATTCGATTATAAACACAAGTATGTAATAGAAAACAAGTTTATTCAATATATCAGACTCTGTTATAGTAGGTTTAATCTACTCTCTAAGTGATGTATGATATCACTAAGAGCTGCTAGGGTTACAATGAATAATATTCTCGTGAATGATAACACATACAGTGTAAACCCTAATCTGTGTTTATATACTACACAGTTACACGATATCTCTTAATTGGTATGATATATTCTGTTTCCTAACATACATTAATTAGAGATTATCTAGTGTAGTACTTTAGCTCTACAACTCTCCAAGCATATCTTCTTTTGTTTAATCAAGATCATCTCCTGTAAATCAACCGTTTTTGTAACACCCCCAAATCCGGGGTCGGGGATCCGAGTTGTCACGAGTTCCATTTCGCTTAATAACACCCAATCTTAATAAACAATCAACTACTCTGTACTGTGACCCCACAATAAATACACACACCACAAGTTATAGTCTCAGAGATGAATATCCAAAAATAACACGAGTCATTTTATTCCACAATTATATGCCATTACACCTTAAAAGGGTTTCTGAATAAATTTACATTTCTTTGCCATTATTACAATTCATAAAGATACATAAGTCTGGTACATCAAAAGTTGAAAGCCTAGCCTATTGTAGTTCCTACCTCAGCTACAGCGACATCAACGCCTATAAGAAACTGCAGAACGTTTCCTATCCGCTCGCGAATTGGGAGCTTGGTCCTGTTCATCTTGTCTATCTGTTGTTGTATAATGAAAGAAGAAAGCAAGGGTGAGCAACAAGCCTACCGAAATAATATGTATAATAATTAACAATATATAAGCATTCTCATAGTACTCATGAAAGTCTTGGTCAAAAAGAAATGAACCAAGTTGATATCTTAACGCGACCAAGTCGCAAAATATTCAGTATATATACATATATACTTTTCACAATCTTTGAAATCCTCTAATAGATATAATATACACAGAGTTCCAGTTTATAACTGTATAAAAATATCGTTGCAAGGTGATCTCATATATCTAACCTTGTCTCAACGTTTTTCTGAAAACCTTTGTCATTCATAATATGATCATTAACTAGATATAAGTTGAAAAGATGAAGTTACAAGATACTCCAATATACTTATATCTTTTCTGAATACTACTTCAACTACCACCGTTCAAGGTATAATCCGTTTCATAAGTTCATCACATAGATGAGACTACAAGATAAGATTTGAATATATTCAATCTTTGAAATATCATTACAAATAATGAAGTTACGAGATACTTCATTAAGTCCCAATATATATATATACACCTATATATATATACATTTCATACACACCTTGAAAACCTCTGTTATGAAAATTATAAACAGAGTTGTAATATCCAATAAATTTGGAAAGGAGAAAACCTTGGCATAAACCTGATATCTTGTTGATCAGGCAAAGATACCAATAAGTAACCTTTTCTACTAGTAGATGGATGAATCCCCCACCGGTCATCACCCTGGCCTCATTAGGACCTTGTGCTGGACCGTCACCCGGCCTCTTACGCATTGATGGGCTGCCACCCAGCCACTTACACTTTGATAGACCGTACCTCGGCCTGTCGCTTATGCCGACTCAATTAGATGGACTTACTTCCCGAACGTTGGGTAAGTAATCAATTAATTAATCAAAATTGCAACCTCGTTGCGAATATAAAATACACCACAGAGCTGGATCCATCAGGTTTTGAGCGAGTATCTAAATCCCCTTCGAAAGGAGGATCTTAAATATAAAAAATAGTTTTGGGATCCGCCCTAACTTTTAAAAAAACATTTTGAAGACTCGAAAATATTTTTAAGAATGTTTGGAGTAATGCTAATTTAATAAAATAAATCAGTACCAATATATTAGAAAATATCTGAATATTATTATTTAAATAATATTCCCATAAGGGTAATCCTTATAAAAATAATTGAAGTAGAAGTTTTAAGACTCATACTTGAAATGAATATTAAATAACCAAAGATATACTTATACGAAAGTACGATCTTTATTTGAATAATCGAAAATAAGTTTGATTATCGAAACATTATTCTTTAATAAAATAAAGAATATTATTTAATAAAAGAAGCGGAGTCATAAGTCTTCGAATGAATATTCAAAATAATATTCATTTAATAAAATAAGCGGAGTCATAATTCCTCGAATGAATATTCAAATTAATATTCATTAAATAAAATAAAGTTATCAAATAAACCTTATTCGATTAATAGTTTTGAAAACTATATCTATTTAAATATAAATATATATATATTATACTCGGGAACATCGACTCCCGTTTTAGAAAATGTTCACCTTTGGGTCCCCTATACTAAGGGTATACGCAACTACTGCTTATCTATAGCATAGGTATTATGCAACTTATAAGCATTTGAATCAATAATTAGATATCAAGATTACGAAACAGGCATGCATATATACCATATCAGCATGCTCTAATATATCGCAAGATTTGCTAATAACAATCATGCACTTATCCCAAGATAATACATATGCATATATACATCACAACAACAGTATAACGGGTAGAAAACTTGCCTGAGCGACTGGGGGGTGCTAAAAGGCCTGGGACGAGTCTGGTAATCTATAAACAACATATAAGTTGGAATTAAACCAAAGTCGCTTAAGAATCTAGACTTTAACCAATTAGACTCTAACGCTCGCTTTTGCGCTTAATGATTCACTTAAGTCGCTCGAGTACCCTCAGTTCCACCATTTTTAATAAATTAACCATTAAGAATTTTAAGGCGATTCTTTCGCGAGTACCCTACCAACTGCCTAATACACTTTACATAATTGTTTCATACTCCAATTAGTCACGTAAGGGCCTTAACCAAGGTTTCAAAGTAAGGCGAGGGGTAATGGTTCGTTCGCGAAACGCCGTTAGTTAAAACGGCCGTTTCTCCTAAACCGTACATCGGATTCAAGCGAATTACATATCAAAATGAAGCTCGTAACATGAACTATCTAAACATGGTAATGGTAAGTACATGGCAGTGAGTGTTCGGGTGGAAAAGTTAAGAACAAAACAGTTTAATGAAAATTGGGCATTACGACGGCTATAACATAGAAATTTCGAAATTTTTACCAAATCAATTCAATATCAAAACATCACCAATCAACACCATTCCACCATCATTCAACCACAATACAAGATCATTTAACTATAACTCAAGATCTCAACTTATTCATCTAAACCAAGTCAAAATGCGACCAAGAACATCAAATCCAACAAGTATTACTCCTAACTCCAAAATCAACAAAACCACTTACTAAACAAAGCTCTAAACATGAGTACACACCCATTACACTAACCCATCATCTAAACATTATGAAATCCAAACCAACAAAACTTAAGACTAAGGTTTTGAAAATTATACCTTCCTTGGAGAGTGGAGAATCACTTAGGAAGCCTTAAATAACCACTAACTATCTCTAGCAAGCTTGGATCTTGAAGAAAACATAAGAAAAAACAAAGTTAGTTTCTTGAAAACACTATTCACCAAGAACTTTGATGAATTGATTAGCTATGTTAAACATGGAATCTTGAGCTTAAACTTATGGCTCATCTAAGTTATGAATTATGAAAGCTAAAGAAACAAACCTCTTGAATTATGTGTGGTTTATAATGAACCAACACTTCCTTCCCTTTTTGGTCATCCTTATGTCATCCTCCTATGTCATCTTCTCACACTTTTCCTCTTTTTGTTGGTGTGATGACATCATCATCACTAACCTCTTTGATTAACTCCTAATTACTTAGCTAATGACCGCTGGTCTGTTATACGGTTCGCTTAACTTTCGTTCTCGTTTATCGTTTGAGGGATCATACCCGGGATCTTATTACTTGGGTTTCCTTAACCTTTCTCAATATATTATATTCCTTTTATGATCCTCTCTTATACTCCTTGAATTTAAATCCTTTTAATCATGTTACCTTTTACTCAATTCTTTCGGTATCTGGTGGATTTTCGGGAAAAATTAAAGTGTTTCGAATTTGGATTCTGACGATCTTTACATACACTTATATACCATATAGAGTACTAATAAGATCTCAGAATAACAACAAAAGAACCTCTACAAAGTGTGGCATGAAAAGTTTTCTTATTCAGCATAATCAGCAAAATAACTATTCATAAGGGTTACAAAAAGTCCAAAATTTTTGGGGTTATTACAGTCTCCTCTCCTTAAAAGGATTCTGTCTCGGAATTAGATAGAAAGAAATGGGGGTACTTTCTTAGCATTGCACTTTCTAACTCTCAAGTCAATTTTTCCCACATTGTGGTTCTGCCACAAACCCTGACTAGCATGATAACCCTTCTTCTAAGCACTTATCCATTTTTGATCTATAACCCTTCCTGGTTGCTCCATATAGGTTACGTCTGGTTGTATGTCTATGCGTTTATATGCCCCTATTTGTCTGGCATCCGGATTACACTTCCTTAACATTGATACATGGAACACGTTATGAACTTGCTAAGGTTCGGGGTAAGGCTAGCTCATATGTCAACTTCCCAATACGACTTAATATCTCCAAGGGTCCAACAATTTATGGGCTTAGCTTTCCTTTCTTTCCGAACCACATCCATCCTTTCCAAGGGAATACATATAACAACACTAGGTCCCTTACTTCCTATTCTTTGTCCTTTCGGGTCAAATCAACATACTTTTTATGTCCATCTTGGGCTACTACCAGCCGTCCTCTGATTAGATCTATTATATCCTTGGTCCTTTGGACTACTGTGGGTCCGAGCATCTTACGCTCTACAACTTCATCCTAACATAAGGGAGATCGACATTGTCTTCCCTCAAGGGTCTCATAAGGCGATATCTCGATACTGACATACGATCGATTATCGTAAGATAACTCAATCCGCGTTAAGTGATCATTCCAAATTTCTTTCAAGTCTATTGTACAGACTCTCATTATCTCATCTAGATCTACAGCTTTTGCTTCTCAATACCCACTCTTTTCCAGTTCGTAATCATTACTATCTTCCGTACCGAATTTTATACTGATTACACTTTTGCTCGTTAGCGTTCTATAACCTTTTAATAATCGCGTCAACCTTGGTATCACGAACGCGTTAGAATCATAATACCACCATACTTGGTACCACTTCATCTCTAGCTGCCTCCATCTTCGAAAGCTTGGTCCTTCATATAGATGTAAAAGAATTTATTGAGAGATCACTATGATCATGAACACTTGTTATATTGCATAGTTAGTATAGAAGGTGGCCAACCTTTAGTACTTGACAAGCAATTAAACAATAGATGGTATCCTACTAGGCTTCTATCACACAGATAGATAGTCATTCGGCAATACCTCCCCTTCTGGAAGGGTTGTTCTTCTCAGCTTATATGAAATGAAAAGGAGAGAAAAGAACGAATTGAAGAGAATTGTATATATATAAAATATACTGCCATAAAATATCTGGCTTGGAATCTACCTCTGAACTATAGAGGTTTGTAATAGGAGAACAAGACATATACGTATATATATCAACATCAAGTATTATAGCATCGTATTTCACGTGTCTGAATATTTACTATTCCATCCATCATTCTATGGACCCATGCTCTTGCTCGAGCTTATTAACAATCACCTTTGAAACTCACTCGACGTCGAAAATCGAATCTGGGATTTCATTCTAGACGTCATCGTTATTAGAATTCTATGCTTGCATCGCAACCTTCCTCGTATAGTAATACGACTCTCTATTGATAAGAAGGAATAAGTATTCAATAGGTAGATAATTGACTTAATTAGCCTATCAATGATAACTTATACACCACCACGACCCGATTAGTGGTACTCCCTCTCAACATCCATTCCAATAGAACTCTCACGGTTGTAAGTAATCGACTCATTACTCGTAGAATCATTTCTGCATTACTATGGCCCACCGTTGACCTACTATAGCCATTCGTTTTCCATGAAGTTTTAATAGCTAACCATACGGAGTCCATTCATATCATATCGAATCCTTCTAAGGAGGTAACATAATCACCATTCATGATTCGTGAAGAACATTCCTGATCCTGATGTACATACATGACATGAAGCAGAGAAAATTACAGAAAAGTTTCAATCAAAGCAACGATAGCAGGCTAATACCATTATTAACCATATTTCTTTACTGGGAGACATGAAGCTCAAAGGTTCATTTAGTCCTTTCGTAACATGCTCCTGGCTTATCTCAAGATAGGACCCTCTAAGATAGAAAGCCCGCTCACGGCGATTACATGAATTAAATCTTTACCAAACTACTATTACGGTTGAGTACCGCACAGTCATCAGAAGGAATGTCAATCTTTCACACCATAATACAACCTTCACAGAATTAACTCTTATCACTGTATTCCTCTGGCACGAGCGCCAATAATTGTCCTCTTACACTTAAAGTGTTGGCCACCTCTTTGGCCTTTCCTGATAGTAAAATTTCCTTACAATCAATGTCATTTTAACCACCTCCAACTAAATTTTCTACCTCATTTCAATCACTGCTTATGTGAAAATGCTTCTCTTAAGTCCTGGTGAGAAAAAAAATCACCATTTTTCCATAAGTCATTGCCTTAGTCTTTAGATGTGAACATTATCATGGCTGACTCTTGATCATACTTAGGATGTCTTTTATTTTGGGCCCTTCTTGCTTTAACAATTCCGACCTTCATTAGTTCAATCTATACTTCTTATGGTTTAACACATGCCCACCTGGCATTATTATAATTACGTCATATTTCCTTCATCAAAACTCCTATATTTGAGAACTTTGAATATTACCTTTCTCCTTGTAAAACCTCTAAGGTTATCGTTAAATCCTTCATTAGGTACACCCTAGGCACAAGGCATATCAAGATACCATTTACTAATACCAGAATCATTGTCTATATACTTCTGAAAAATTTCTCCACTGATCCTTAAAGGTTGTTGTTACCTTAATCCTTTCCAATTCATACTGTCAAAACTCATGTTATCCCTATTAAGGGTGAAATGCCAACCTTTATGCATTCCCCTAGGATTCATTTCAAGTTATCGGGGTTTTATCCTTAATTTCACCTTTAAAGATACTTACACTCTTCCATGGATAAATTAAGTCATATATACTTGATAGATTACCTTATTCAATCATTCTCACTTTGATAGTCCATACTTATTTCATAATAGCATCCTTATTCAAACTGAGGTCAATCCATATGGCCTCCAAAAGATAACAACGGTTTTTTTTCACGTTTTGCTTGCCTAATTTTGTAATGACAACAAGGATGTTCTGGAAGATATTGGTCGTGTTCAACGTGAACTTCTTCTTAATAATTCCTTATTTACTTTTGTTGTTTATCTCAACACATCTCAATGTTGGGATATCTTTCATACCTGTCGTCTCCCTTTATGGGTATTAAGCCACCGGTCTTACACTTCACATTCTTGACGGTCACGTCCTTCATCTAATTTTCCTAATTTCTTACTTCCTTGTCTCCTCAGTCTATCCGCGTGTCATTATTTATCTTTCGAACTATCTCAAGGTTTCCTCGAATCCTCCCAACTTACAGGGGATAAAATATATGTATCTCTTATGCCTTCAACCATCAATTTTAACTCATGGTGAATCACCCTCATCCTGATGATTACATACTTTTCTATTTCTATTGTTATGAGTCTTTAGGGTTTCCTTATACCCAACTCCCTTATCATTCCGCAAACTCTATTGCCTTTATATTCCTTTCCACTTCAATTTCTTTTCATTTTCCTTTCTCTTATCAATATTTCATGAACCAACACAACATAAGCATTGATTTCAAACATCCCGTCATTCTGGATTCGTGTCCTCAGAATGAATCTTAACAACTTTTACGACTTAGATTCATAATTCATCATACTCGTATGCCTTTGTTCTGGCTCTAAAGCTTTTACACTATCTCCATAACCTTGGGAAGTACTTTCCTGAAAATAATTGATTGAACTTAAATCAGTTTATTATAATCTCTTGCTCCGTGCCTTCCTTGGCCTTTCACCAGTGGGTGGCCTCTCTCTTAGGAGGGTAAGTGACAAAAATAGTCTTTTGTGATTCATCAATCATTTAGAATCTCAAATGATTCCTATATTTCCTTTAGCTAGGCTCTTGCCTCGACTGGGTCAGCTTGTTCCTTGAAACTCCGAGAGCTTAGCGACTTGAAGGTCCTAAAAGAATTTTTCACCGCATTGTTTCCTCAGGGTGGTGGTTGGGGATAATAGTCTAAGTTTTGTCTAGAAAGGTCCATAAATTGTTGTATAGGAGTACCATCTCGGGTCTCCTTTCCTTACTCGACTTCTGTTTCCTTAGTCTGAACATTCCCTCCTCCTCCCCATAATTGGGGTCATTCTACATATTTTAAATCCTCATTTTCCGCTTCATTATGTTATGGGTTCCTTCTATCTTGATAGCGACCTCCCTGACTATCACATTCAGGGTTTGCTCTAAATCTTATTCCTCAAACTCACTTTCATCTAAGATCTCATCTTTAAGCTCTTGAACATTTGGAACCCAAATTCTGTAGGATTACCTCATTATTCCCTTATCATCTTTCTCGGTATTAATCTCTTATCTATTTGTTGGCTTTCTGCCTTCATTCATCACTTTTTCTGGCACAATATGTTCTTTTCCAATAATTCGGGCTGTATTGCAATCTTAAACAGCTTTTTGGTACCGGCTCCGGTTACCTTCACTTCTATTTCCATTTTCTCAAAATGTCTTATAAACTTTCCCAAAGACATTATCATCTTGAGTCTCCCCTTTTTACTAAGGGCATCAGCCACCACATTGGCTTTCCCCGAATGATAAAGAATCTCCCAATCATAATTCTTGATTAGCTCTAACCGCCTCCTATGGCGTATGTTGAGCTCTTTCTACGGAAAAATGTACTAGAGCTCCTATGGTTTGTGTAAATCTTGCACTTCTCTCCATACAACTAGTGCCTCCAATCTTTAGGGAAAAACTATTACCACGAGCCCAAGCTCATGGGTGGGGATATCGAATTTTATATTCCCTTAATTGTCTTGACGCGTACATGATTACCTTGTTGTGCTGTATAAGAGCACCCTAATTCCTTATGCGAAGCGTCAATACAAATCACCAAATCTCCTTTTTCCATTCGGCAATGCGAACATAGGGGCCATCACCAATCTTTGCTTCAGTTCTTGAAAGCTGTTCTCACATTTCTCTGTGCATTCAAACTTCTCAGTCTTACGATGGTCATCAATTCCTCAGTGGTCCTTTATTCATTCTGGTCAGGATCCTCCACGGGATCCTCCACAGCAACAATCCCTTCTAGGATAACATCATCAACCGCTACATCCTGAATATGAACATCATCCGGTCCTGCGTTAGGACGCTCTATCGGATCCACAATCTGATCTCCAATAACTAATAAAACATCATCGCGTTGTTGCTCCTCAACCTCAGGGTTCGGAGTCCCGCTACCATATACGATAACGAACTACGCTTCTATCATGATATTTATAAGGGTTCCCATAAGGGTTTTAACTGTCAGTACTAGGTTAGGTAGTCCGACTATGAACTTGGCAAGAGTTCTTATTTATCTTAGTGAACTTATTATTTTAACGTCACTTCATCTCTGAGGTTTCTAACGCTTAGCTCTGATACCATTTTTGTAACACCCCCAAATCCGGGGTCGGGGATCCGGGTTGTCACGAGTTCCATTTCCCTTAATAACACCCAATCTTAATAAACAATCAACTACTCTGTACTGTGACCCCATAATAAACACACACACCACAAGTTATAGTCTCAGAGATGAATATCCAAAAATAACACGAGTCATTTTATTCCACAATTATATGCCATTACACCTTAAAAGGGTTTCTGAATAAATTTACATTTCTTTGCCATTATTACAATTCATAAAGATACATAAGTTTGGTACATCAAAAGTTGAAAGCCTAGCCTATTGGTAGTTCCTACCTCAGCTACAAAGACATCAACACCTATAGGAAACTGCGGAATATTTCCTATCCGCTCGCGAATTGGGAGCTTGGTCCTGTTCATCTTGTCTATCTATTGTTGTGTAATGAAAGAAGAAAGCAAGGGTGAGCAACAAGCCCACCGAAATAATATGTATAATAATTAACAATTTATGAGCATTCTCATAGTACTCATGAAAGTCTTGGTCAAAAAGAAATGAACCAAGTTGATATCTTAACGTGACCAAGTCACAAAATATTCAGTATTATATACATATATACTTTTCACAATATTTGAAATCCTCTAACATGTATAATATACACAGAGTTCCAGTTTATAAGTGTATAAAAATATCGTTGCAAGGTGATCTCATATATCTAACCTTGTCTCAACATTTTTCTGAAAACCTTTGTCATTCATAAGATGATCATTAACTAGATATAAGTTGAAAAGATGAAGTTAGAAGATAATCCAATATACTTATATCTTTTCCGAATACTACTTGAACTACCACCGTTCAAGGTATAATCCGTTTCACAAGTTCATCACATAGATGAGACTACAAGATAAGATTTGAATAGATTCAATCTTTGAAATATCATTATAAATAATGAAGTTACGAGATACTTCATTAAGTTCCGATATATATATATACACCTATATATATATATACATTTTATACACTCCTTGAAAACCTCTGTTATGAAAATTAAAAACAGAGTTGTAATATCCAATGAATTTGGAAAGGAGAAAACCTTGGCATAAACCCGATATCTTGCTGATCAGGCAAAGATACCAATAAGTAACCTTTTCTTCTAGTAGATGGATGAATCTCCCACCGGTCATCACCCTGGCCTCATTAGGACCTTGTGCTGGACCGCCACCCGGCCTCTTACGCGTTGATGGGCTGCCACCCAGCCACTTACACTTTGATAGACCGTACCCCGTCCTGTCGCTTATGCCGACTCAATTAGATGGACTTACTTCCCGAATGTTGGGTAAGTAATCAATTCATTTATCAAAACAGCAACCTCGTTGCGAATATAAAATACACCACAGAGCTGGATCCCTCAGGTTTTGAGCGAGTATTTAAATCTCCTTCGAAAGGAGGATCTTAAATATAAAAATGAGTTTTGGGATCCGCCCTAACTTTTAAAAAAACATTTTGAAGACTCGAAAACATTTTTAAGAATGTTTGGAGTAATGCTGATTTAATAAAATAAATCAGTCCCAATATATTAGAAAATATCTGAATATTATTATTTAAATAATATTCCCATAAGGGTAATCCTTATGAAAATAATTGAAGTAGAAGTTTTAAGACTCATACTTGAAATGAATAATAAATAACCAAAGATATACTTATACGAAAGTGCGATCTTTATTTGAATAATCGAAAATAAGTTTGATTATCGAAATATTATTCTTTAATAAAATAAAGAATATTATTTAATAAAAGAAGCGGAGTCATAAGTCCTCGAATAAATATTCAAAATAATATTTATTAAATAAAATAAAGTTATCGAATAAACCTTATTCGATTAATAGTTTTGAAAACTATATCTATATATATAAATATATATATATATTATACTCGGGAACATCGACTCCCGGTTTAGAAAATGTTCACCTTTGGGTCCCTTATACTAAGGGTATACGCAACTACTGCTTATCTCTAGCATATGTATTATGCAATTTATAAGCATTTGAATCAACAATTAGATATCAAGATTACGAAACAGGCATGCATATATACCATATCAGCATGCTCCAATATATCACAAGATTTGGTAATAATAATCATGCACTTATCACAAGATAATGCATATGCATATATACATCACAACAACAGTATAACAGGTAGAAAAACTTGCCTGAGCGACTGGGGGGTGGTAAAAGGCCCGGGATGAGTCCGGTAACCTATAAACAACATATAAGTTGGAATTAAACCAAAGTCGCTTAAGAATCTAGACTTTAACCAATTAGACTCTAACGCTCTCTTTTGCGCTTAATGAATCACTTAAGTCGCTCGCGTACCCTCGGTTCCACCATTTTTAAGGCGATTCTTTCGCGAGCACCCTACCAACTGCCTAATCCACTTTACATAATTGTTTCATACTCCAATTAGTCAATTAAGGGCCTTAACCAAGGTTTCAAAGTAAGGCGAGGCGTAATGAATCGTTCGCGAAACGCCGTTACTTAAAACAGTCGTTTCTCCTAAACCGTACATCGGATTCAAGTGAACCACATATCAAAACGAAGCTCGTAACATGAACTATCTAAACATGGTAATGGTCAGTTCATGGAAGTGATTGTTCGGGTGCAAAAGTTAAGCACAAAATAGTTTAATGAAAATTGGGCATTACGATGGCTATAACTTCGAGCTTCCCAAATTTTTACCAAATCAATTCAACATCAAACCACCACCAATCAACACCATTCCACCATCATTCAACCACAATACAAGATCATTTAACTATAACCCAAGATCTCAACTTATTCATCTAAACCAAGTCAAAATGTGACCAAGAACATCAAATCCAACAAGTATCACTCCTAACTCCAAAATCAACAAAACCTCTTACTAAACAAAGCTCTAAACATGAGTACACACCCATTACACTAACCCATCATCTAAAAATTATGAAATCCAAACCAACAAAACTTAAGACTAAGGGTTTGAGAAGTTATACCTTCCTTGGAGAGTGGAGAATCACTTAGGAAGCCTTAAATAACCACTAACTATCTCTACCAAGCTTGGATCTTGAAGAAAACATAAGAAAACACAAAGTTAGTTTCTTTAAAACACTATTCACCTAGAACTTTGATGAATTGATTAGCTATGTTTAACATGGAATCTTGAGCTTAAACTCATGGCTCATTTAAGTTATGAATTATGGAAGCTAAAGAAACAAACCTCTTGAATTATGATTAAGTGGAGCTTCGGTTTTGGAATTTTCTTCTTTGCTTTTCTTCAAAAAGCCGAGGCAAAAAAAATGGGGGAAGAAGAAAATGTGTCTGTTTTGGTTGCTTTTGATTTTTGTGATTAATTGAATTGTTACCATGGTAAATTTTGTGTGGTTTATAATCAACCAACACTTCCATCCCTTTTTGGTCATGCTTATGTCATCTTCCTATGTCATCTTCTCACACTTGTCCTCTTCTTGTTGGTGTGATGACATCATCATCACTAACCTCTTTGATTAACTCCTAATTACTTGGCTAATGACCACTGATCTGTTATACGGTTCGCTTAACTTTCGTTCTCGTTTATCGTTTGAGGGATCATACCCGGGATCATATTACTTGGGTTTCCTTAACCTTTCTCAATACATTATATTCCTTTTATGATCCTCTCTTATACTCCTTGAATTTAAATCCTCTTAATCATGTTACCTTATACTCAATTCTTTCGGTATCTGGTGAATTTTCGGGAAAAATCAAAGTGTTTCGAATTTGGATTCTGACGATCTTTACATACACTTATATACCATATAGAGTACTAATAAGATCTCAGAATAACAATAAAAGAACCTCTACAAAGTGTGGCATGAAAAGTTTTCTTATTAAGCATAATCAGCAAAATCACTATTCATAAGGGTTACAAAAAGTCCAAAATTTTTGGGGTTATTACAGTTTTTCATCCCTGAAGTGTATCGGCACTTAAGTTCTGATGTAAGTCCTGATGGCTTAAGTTTTGATAACTTCCTATCTTCAGTAAATTTTGGTTTCCAGTTACGTTATGATAATAAGTTCAGATTAGACATGACATCACAAATATATCTAACATTATTTACAAGCAATTTTAACTGAAAAAGATTGAACTAAAACGGTCGAAATAAAACTGGTCGAATTTGGCCGCTAAATTCGACCAAAAATTTTTTTAGTCAAATTTAGCCCCGAAATTCGACAAAAAATAAATTTTCAGTCGAGTTTAGCCCAATGAAAATGTAGAGGAAATTTTCCCGCAAAATAATTTATTTGGCACTCCTAAATTCAACCAATTTTGGTCAAATTTTATATTTAAAAATGGCGGGAAAATTACTCATACTTATAAATTTTTTGAAAAAATATGAGGGAAATTTCCCGCCCTTTTTGAAGTTATATTTTTATGGAATTCTGTTGTATTTAGGATTTTTCAGAATTTTAATTTCTAATAAAAAAACTTATTTAAATGTTAGGGAATATTTTGAAATTATGAATACGGGAGAGAAAAAAAGTTATCCAACTAAAAAAAATTAGTACTTGAACATATAAATTGTGCGCTAAAAGAATTTTCAAATTCTTGTTAAAAAAAGAAAACTAATGCTGGTTAGTTGTGCTACTCAACCTGATGCATGATTTTTAAAAGGGTAAACCAAATAAAATTGTTTAGATCTGAAATTTTCGTTATATCACTAATATATATATTTATTCATATCCGTACGGTTGGATCGATGAAAATATTTTTAAAAAAATCGAAACACCAATTCAGAACTAAACACTAGTTAATTGTACTAGTCAAACCCATGGTTGACTTTTAAAATGGAAAACCAAATAAAATTATTTTAATTTGAAACTTTGGTTATATCGCTAATATATATATATATATATATATATATATATATATATATATATATATATATATATTGACATCCATATGGTTGGATCAATGAAAAATATTTTTAAAGAAATCGAAACACCAATTCATGACCAAACACTAGGTAGTTGTACTAGTCAAACTCATGCTTGACTTTTAAAATAGAAAACCAAATAAAAAAAATTTGATTTGAAAGTTTGGTTATATCACTAATATATATATATATATATCTATTGACATCCGTACAATTTGATCGATAAGAAATAATTTTAAAGAAATCGAAACACAAATTCATGACCAAACACTAGGTAGTTGTACTAGTCAACCTGATGCTTGGCTTTTAAAAGGGCATACCAAATAAAATTGTTTTGATCTGAATTTTTTTTTATATCACTAATATGTATAATTATTGACATCCATATGGTTGGATCGATGAAAAATATTTTTAGAAAAAACAAAACACCAGTTTAGGGCTAAACACTAGTTAGTTGTACTAGTTAAACTTATGCTTGACTTTTAAAATGGGAAACCATATAAAATTGTTTTTATTTGAAACTTTGTTTATATCAATAATATGTATATCTATTGACATCGGTACGATTGGATCGATGAAAAGTATTTTTAAAGAAATCGAAACACCAATTCATGACCATACACTAGGTAGTTGTACTAGTCAAAAGAATCCAAACATAGATATTTTCTTACTCATCCTGTTTGAAATTTATTGGGACTAAACACTAGTTAAAAGTACTAGTCAAAACACTAGTTGATTGTTAAAATAGCAAACAATATAAATTTAACTTTTTCTGTAAATTTTGTCATATCACTAATACATATGAATCTTGACATCGGTACGGTTGTGATTTGGAATTTTTGGAATTTTAATTTTGAATAAAAAATTTATTTAAATGTTTTTGAATATTTTAAAATTATAAATATGGGAGAGAATAAAATTTAGATCTTGAAATAATAAATTATGCGCTATAAAAATTTTCAAATTTCTTTATTTGTTTAAAAAATAAAATTGATGCTAGTTAGTTGTACTAGTTAAACTGATGATTGACTTTTAAAATGGTACACCAAATATAATTATTTTGATCTGAAACTTTTGTTATATGACTAACTTGGTTCAACGGTTATCCCCTAATTTTGGTTATTAAAAAAATAAATAAATAGTGTTAGATATCCGTTAAACTACTAACTATTAAACTACTACACACGCAGTCTACTTACTCTACTAAACTATAACCACAACCTATCCTATTATTAAAAAAATTAAAAAAATAAATAGTTTTTATATAACCGCTAAACTACTAAATTGTTAAACTACTAGTTATAGTATATTTATCCTACTAAACTATGAACATAGGTTATTCTATTATTTTTTTATAAATTTATTATTATTACATATTTATGTAAATAATTTTAAAATTATAATATGACAGGATAAATAAAAAAATTAAATATTAACGGAAATCATGCATCGCACGGGATTTAAATTAGTATGGATATATAAGTGGCATATTCCACATTATACTCGCCTAGAAAAAGAAAGGGATATAACAGTGAGACTAGGAGATATTGTTAATTTTTAAATTTGGTAAAACAAAAGAAGAATATTCCTAACCCACACTTCTACGCATTCCTCTTATTATATATCCTACACTCGCTTAATACTTTGATTTTAACTACACATTCATTCCCTGTGTCTCATTCCTTTAATATCTCTCAAACCACTCTCAGTCTCTGCCCTCTACAATCTCTCTCAGTCTCACTCTCTCTCAAATATCTCTTAGTCTCTTTCTCTCTCACACAAATATCTCTGACTCTCTCTCTCAAATCTCTCTAAAAAGCATGAAGTTTGGGAAAAGCCTAAGCAACCAGATCGAGGAGAGCGAGATAAATTCTTGTCTTACAAGGAACTCAAAAAGCATTTGAAACTTGTCAATCCACCTGTTCCGTCTGTCCTCGATGATTTCACCAGGCTGGAGAAGCACCGGAGATTCATATAGGCTCATTTATTGAGTTCTTGGCTTCTCTGATATGAGTGATGTTCTGAGATTATGCCCAAAGCCGATTTATCTCTGATTTATGTTGTTTTTCCCGATTGTTATGGATGAAGTGGTTGGTTTTCTGGCGTTTTTATTTTGTTCTAATCGTAAAATTATCTTAGCGTCCACGACGTTTGATGCAATGCTTGGATGGAAAAAGAGATGATTTTAGTATATTGTAACAATAATTATCGGATTTTTTGAGCTATTAAATCTGTTTGTTGACCTTGTCTTTTTATACATTTGTGTTGTATTAGTTGCCGATAATATTGTGTAGAACTGTGGTTGTTGAAATGATACCTTCCAAGATGTTTTAATTTGGTTAGGTTGAAATTATAAAATGAAATTGAGAAGGATTCTGCAATATATATTTTTTTTAATCTGGAGATATTCTAGTTTGGTTAGGTTGAAATTATAAAATGAAATTGAGAAGCATTATGCTATATTTTTTTCTAAATCCGGTGCTAGTTGAAATTGATCGAATTCGGTAGAATTTATGTTACAACCAAGAATACTTGAAATTAATTTTCGATTGCATAGGGCTGAATTTAATATTTTGGCGGTATTTTTAAAAAAATTTGAAATTTTTTATTGTTTGGGCGGTATTTTAATTTTTTTTCAAAATACATAATTATTTGGGCGGGATTTTCAAATTTTAGGTGAAAAATTAAATTCAACTGCCCTCGTTCAAATTTTTTCGGTTGAATTTAAGCAGTTGTAAATATCCGGTCATAATTAACAGGTCGAATTTAGTTAAATACGACCGAACTCCTAAATTTGACTCTCTTTATTCCAACCGATTCAAGATCGGTCGAATTTAGTTAAACTCAATCGCGCGCGATCGAATTAAGTTAAATTTGACTGAATTTTTCGGTCGAATTTAGCCTTTTTTCTTGTAATGTTGTTAGTAGTAAATGACCATTTTTTTGTAGTGTTATGAGGATGCTACCCCCGCTTCCACTTTACAAGAATGAATATACAAGATCTAGCTCAATATTTCCCCACAAATGCCACCAACCAACTTTTAAATCGAACAAATTATCTTAAATTACACAAGTTAGAATAAGAACACCCGTCCAAAGTAAGTGGTGAAATTGCAAGCCTATTAGAAGGCAAACCCACTAAAGGGACCAGTACCGGTAGCCCCTCTAATAATATTTTGTTGTTGAAGAAGGGGTTGATCCCTCCACCTCATGTATAATGTAGTCCAGTCACAACAATTGAGACATAAGTCTTCTTTTTGCTCATACATTTCTTTTAAGTACTATAGATTTTATTAAATTTTAATCCCAACAGATGAATCACTTACTTTTGTCTCATCGTCTTGCTAATGTGTATAGTATACTATACAAGTACAAAAGTATGTAACTAATAAAAAAGAGCCAAACCTACTACTTTTATACCAACTTATATGAAAGCTAATTCTCATGATCATGAACTTTATTTGGTGCATTATGTAATGCATAATATTGTTGAATAATCTGATATATATGCACAAGTGTTTACTATTAAACTGAACAAAACAAACGGAGTTATTCTGAAAGCATTGAATTTTATTCGATGAAAACAATACAACTATATAGACTAACTTACATCAGGAAGTGGCTAGAAAATAGGAAGTAAACTAAATTATATTCTAATAACTCTCTGACTACTAAATTTATTCCACTATTTTCCTAGTCGCATGCAACTACTGTTAAGCATAACCTGATAGCTGAAGACTCGATTAATGCCAACTAAATAAACATAAACTAAAACATAATTAATAATAAAGTTTAGATTAAGACCAACAAATTCCCGTGTAATATAAACTTGCTCGTGTAAATCTATTATTCCAAGTAGCTTACACATCTTCTCAAATTTAACCACTGCCAGAGCCTTTGTGAGAACATCAGCTTGCTGCATATCAGTGCGCACATGCTTCACTGTGATCTCCCATTTTTCAACACATTCGCGTATGAAGTGATAGCGAATGTCTATGTGTTTACTTCTACCGTGGAATACAGGATTCTTAGCCAAGTCAATAGCTGATTTGTTGTCAAGATACATCACCACTGGACAAGTACTCTCACCTATGATTTGAGTAAGTAGATTTTGCAACCAAATTGCTTGACATGCAGCTGCAGTTGCTACCATGACCTCTGCTTTTGAGATAACCAAGTTATAAGACTTTCGTTTAAGTAGAGGGTTATGCCTGATAACTCCTGGTGGCGGGGCTGCTCCTTCGACGCCGTCCTGGATCCTTCGCCGCTGTAGAGGTGTAGCTGTGGTTGGGTTCCTACAAAACAACACCGGAAGGGGGGTTGGAGTCCCGCGGCGCCTCCGGCGTGAGAGTAAGAACTAGCTTTTTGGGAAGATGAGGATGAATATGAATGTACGGTGGCTGTGTGTGTATATGAGTGTGAAAGAATGATTAACCCCAAAACCTCACCTTCTTGGGCTATTTATAGCTCAAGGGTAGGGTTTTGGGGTTGGTACCTTTGAATCGTAACCATTAATTCTGGGAGCGGAGGGCACCTGGCTGGAGTGGATGCTTTACACGTGTCAGCGCGGGACTGGTCGAGGAATGTTCTGAGGATCCTCTGACACGTGCCCTGATTATTCCCATGATTGATGTGTGACAGTTGTCCCCGTCACGTGCTTGGGCCAACATCTCACGTGTTGGGATTTATCAAGGTTCCGCTTGCGGGACTGAGCTGGTCAGGAGTGGTAGTGTGCGGGACTACTCCTTCCAGGAGCTGCGTGGAGTTATGGGCCTAGAAGTAGGCATCCCAGGAGCTGTATGGAGTTAGGAGCTTAGGAGTAGGCCTCACAGGAGCTGTATGGAGTTAGGAGCTTAGGAGTAGGCCTCCCAGGAGCTGTTTGGTTAGGAGCTTAGAGTAGGTCTAACAGGAGCCATATGTACTATCATGTGCCCCCCACTCCCTTATGCAGATTTTCTGGATGGGGGAGTGTTTTTGGGTTTGTTTTAGAACATGAGTTTCTTATTGTTTTGTTGGAAGGAGTTGAATTTTCCTTGCCCCCAGTTCGGAGTTCGTTGAGTTCGGCGAATCAGGACTAAGGTGGTTGTCCTTAGCAGGAGTTGAGCTTTTCTTGCCCCCCAGTCCGGAGTTCGTTGAGTTCGGTGAATCAGGACTAAGGTGGTTGTCCTTAGCAGGAGTTGAGCTTTTTCTTGCCCCCAGTCCGGAGTTTGTTGAGTTCGGCGAATCAGGACTAAGGTGGTTGTCCTTAGCAGGAGTTGAGCTTTTCTTGCCCCCAGTCCGGAGTTCGTTGAGTTCGGCGAATCAGGACTAAGGTGGTTGTCCTTAGCAGGAGTTGAGCTTTTTCTTGCCCCCAGTCCGGAGTTCGTTGAGTTCGGAGAATCAGGACTAAGGTGGTTGTCCTTAGTAGGAGTTAAGCTTTTCTTGCCCCCCAGTCCGGAGTTCGTTGAGTTCGGCGAATCAGGACTAAGGTGGTTGTCCTTAGCAGGAGTTGAGGTTTTCCTTGCCTCCAGTCCGGAGTTCGTTGAGTTCGGCGAATCAGGACTAAGGTGGTTGTCCTTAGCAGGAGTTAAGCTTTTCTTGCCCCCCAGTCCGGAGTTCGTTGAGTTCGGCGAATCAGGACTAAGGTGGTTGTCCTTAGCAGGAGTTGAGGTTTTCCTTGCCTCCAGTCCGGAGTTCGTTGAGTTCGGCGAATCAGGACTAAGGTGGTTGTCCTTAGCAGGAGTTGAGCTTTTCTTGTCCCCAGTCCGGATTAACTTGAGTTGCATAGTCCGGTCCTGGAAGTTGAAACGGTTTTGGGGAATTTCCCCCCAATTATTTGAATTGTTACAGTTTTCTTTTTCAAAAGACGTGCTGTAGTAATGACTCTCCAATAATGACCGCTCGTGATGGGCGGCTATGATCGTGCCACGTTGTGTGGCTGCTTAGTTTTTTCACTGGCTTTATAAAAGGAGGGGCTGCCCTCTTTCTTTAGTTTTTACTCTTCTGCATCTTCTCTTCTCAATTTTCTCTCTTTTCTCTGAATTTTTTCCGTCGGGATTTCTTGCTGGTACGCCGCCGTTGTCCGGTCTTCCCCAATTTCTCCGTAATCTCTTCATTTGTAAGTTTCTTCCTCCTCTTTTCTTTATTTTAGTTTGCTGTTCGACTGGGTTTGGTGTTTCTGCTATAGTTTTTGTATGATGTTGTGTTTAGTTCTTCTTTTGATTATCTTGTATATCTGTATATATGTGTGTATATATATGTTTTTGTCTATATTTTGGTGTTTGATCCTGTAATGATAGTGTTTCTGGAATTAGGGTTTTCTGTTAGGGTCCGGACTTGGGTACTTAGTCCGGACTAATAAGCTAGGTTTTGAGTTTGTAATTGGTTGTTGTTTTTGAGTTGTTTTGATATCTAAGTTCGTAGTAACAGGCTAGGGTTGTTTGTTTGGGTTCGGGGGTTTCCAGTCTGGAGAAGACGTTTAGTTTTATATTTTGGTTGGGTCTCTGGACTGTCTGATTTTGACTTGTAATAAAATTGAATCATAGGGTAGTCCGGACCATATAGCTTCAAAGATAAATAAACTGTAGGAGTTATAGACTAACCTTTGTAACTTGTTTTAGGTTTATGGTCCGGACTAAAGCTCTTGCCAAGGCCTTCATAACTTGTTATCCGGGGCCATCTAGTTCGGATTCTGAGTCTTCTGCTGATTCTGAACGGGTTGAGATGGGGAAGAGGGCTTCCACTTCGGATTCTAAGGCAATAACGAAGCTTACAGTTGCTAAAATATCTTCAAGAAAGGTACCCTGTAGTCCGGAGGGTTTGTGGGTGGGGAATCTTGGTTATTTTGTTACTAAGAGCGAGGATATAGAAAACAGTTTTTATTTTAGGAGCATTAGGTCCGGATATGCTAGGCAGGAGAATGCTGGCCCGGGGCCCTATGATAGGGAAGCTTTTGATAGGAAGTTTGCGAACATCATAGGGGCTAAGGAGCACTATGAGTTGATGGATGAGTATTCTGGGCTAGATAATGAAGCCAAGGATTCGGCGGTCCGGGCTGCTTTTCAGTTGGATCGCCGGATCGAGTGGAGGTGGCCGACTCCGGACGAGAGGGCTCATCATAGGCCGGCTGATCGCTTCGTTCCTGTATGGTTGGAGCATCTCCGGTCTGGATGGAATCCGCACTGACATTTGTTTCTAAAATATTTGTGCAAATATGTGTACAAGATTTCTCCAATGCAGATAACACCTAATGAAATAAAGTGGATGACATGGTTTATTGCCACTTGCAATCAATTTAAAGTTCAGCCCACGTTCAAGCTGTGGCATCACATCTTTCATTTAGTCCGGTCTACCCAGTTCCCGTTATGCGAGCTTCGGTTCCGGGCTCCGGAGTGTGGATACGGTGGCTCTTATAGACCCGTTATTCAGCAATCTTCGCTGAAGTTTTGGAATGGGGAGTTGATCATGCTCCGGGGTTTGGACTTGCACTATCTACCCCATATAGCTTCGGAAGGAGTCTGGACTCGCTTCCGCAGGGATGTGCTCCGGGGTGATGCTCTCTGGTTAATTTTTGCATTTTATGAATGTCTGGGTTTCCAGATGACCCGAGACACCTTTATGAATCATAGAACTCTGCATAGGCTGGGCTGTAAGTAGTTTTCTTTCTTGTCCGGACCTTTTAGATGTTTCTTATCTGCTCCCCTTTGTTTTTGCTTCTTGTTTTTGACTTGTGTTTTTTGTTTGTTTCCTGCAGGTTTGCCACATTATAATCCGAACATATCGTCCTCCGCTTACAGTGACGCTCTGAAAGGTCTGGGCAAGGCGTTCAAGTTGCCAAAGAAGAATGCTGCTGGTGGCTCTGGATCGAACGCCTCAGCCGAGGAGGGATCACAGAGCAATGCCGTCCCCAATCCGGAGCCTGAAGTTAATGTGACCCAATCCACTCCGGAGCATAATGTTGAGTTGGATATGGGTAATGAGTTTGACAATCTTGAGGATCTAGGTCCTATTGGGGAGGTTCCGGGTGCTGATTCTGGGCGGAGGAGGAAGAGGCTCCGGACTCTTGGGTCGAAACCTCCTAGGGGTGAAAACTATGAAGCTGGCTCTGGGTCCGGGGCTGTCAAAGGGAAAGCAGTTGATGTTGATAGTCCGGATGAAGATGGTCCGGGGCTGGAGGAGAAGGTGGCTCGCTTCATGGCTGGGATTCCGACTCAACCTCAGTGGAGTAAGATGAATGAGTCCGGATTCGATGCCACAATGAAGGAGTGTTCCCGGCTCTGGGGTCAGGTATTTTCTTTCTGTTCTTGTTTCTTGCCTTGATTTGCCTTAGAATATTTTTCTGAGTTTTCCATTTTTTGCAGCTTGGCGGTTATATGGCCGGATCAGCTTCTCTGGCCTACAATGAACTTAAAATCTCCCGGAGTACCATTACTGATAAGGACTCAGAGATTAGTCAGCTCCGGGACCAGATAATTGTGAAAGACAATTCCCTCTCCGGACTGAATAAGCACCTGAATGAGGTAACAATCCGGGCGGAAAATACTGAAAAGGAGGCTTCCGAATTAAAGTCAGAGTTAGCTGAGCTCCGGAAGCAGATGTCCGCTTTGCGTCCGGAGTCTGAAGTTGTTGCTGAGTTTAAAAGGTCCGAGGAGTACGATAGAGCCCTTGCCAATGCTGGTGTTCCGGAGATAGCTCGCTGCTGGTTGATTGCTGAAAGGCATATCAAGACGAATCCGGAGGCTGATTGGGATAGTTTCGTCTCTGAGTTTATCAAAACCAAGGAAGATATTGAGCTTGGACTAGGTGAACCGGAGCCGTTCGACGGCCTTTGCCCCAGTTTTCTGCCTCCTAATGCTTCGGAGTCCTGATCTATATTTGATTTGTAAAATTGCTACTGATTTAAGACTTGATAATATTTGGTTCTTGTAATATTTTTTGTACTTTGTTCCGGGCTCGTTTGAGGCCGGTGAATTTGTAATGAATGTTTTCCTTGCTGTTATTTTAGTCTGTTTCTGTAGTTTGTTTATGCCTTAGAATATTTTTCCAAGTATAATTTTGCTGGTTAGTCCTGACTAATCATCTTGTCCAGACTAGTGGTTGCTTTTAGTTAGAAAATTAATTCTAAGTGAAAGGTGGTTGCTCTATTCCTGACTAACTGATTGTCCGGACTAGTGGTTGCTTTTAGTTAGAAAATTAATTCTAAGTAAAAGTTGGTTGCTCTAGTCCTGACTAATTGATTGTCCGGACTAGTGGTTGCTTTTAGTTAGAAAATTAATTCTAAGTAAAAGTTGGTTGCTCTAGTCCTGACTAATTGATTGTCCGGACTAGTGGTTGCTTTTAGTTAGAAACTTAATTCTAAGTAAAAGTTGGTTGCTCTAGTCCTGACTAATTGATTGTCCGGACTAGTGGTTGCTTTTAGTTAGAAAATTAATTCTAAGTGAAAGTTGGTTGCTCTAGTCCTGACTAATGGATTGTCCGGACTAGTGGTTGCTTTTAGTTAGAAAATTAATTCTAAGTGAAAGTTGGTTGCTCTAGTCCTTACTAATAGCTTGTCCGGACTAGTGGGTGCTTTTAGTTAGGAAATTAATTCCATGTAAAAGTTGGTTGCTCTAGTCCTGACTAATAGCTTGTCCGGACTAGTGGTTGCTTTTAGTTAGAAAATTTATTCTAAGTAAAAGTTGGTTGCTCTAGTCCTGACTAACAGCTTGTCCGGACTAGTGGCTGCTTTTAGTTAGAAAATTAATTCTAAGTGAAAGTTGGTTGCTCTAGTCCTTACTAATAGCTTGTCCGGACTAGTGGGTGCTTTTAGTTAGGAAATTAATTCCAAGTAAAAGTTGGCTGCTCTAGTCCTGACTAATAGCTTGTCCGGACTAGTGGTTGCTTTTAGTTAGAAAATTTATTCTAAGTAAAAGTTGGTTGCTCTAGTCCTGACTAACAGCTTGTCCGGACTAGTGGCTGCTTTTAGTTAGAAAATTAATTCTAAGTGAAAGTTGGTTGCTCTAGTCCTTACTAATAGCTTGTCCGGACTAGTGGGTGCTTTTAGTTAGGAAATTAATTCCAAGTAAAAGTTGATTGCTCTAGTCCTGACTAATAGCTTGTCCGGACTAGTGGTTGCTTTTAGTTAGAAAATTTAATCTAAGTAAAAGTTGGTTGCTCTAGTCCTGACTAACAGCTTGTCCGGACTAGTGGCTTCTTTTAGTTAGAAAATTAATTCTAAGTAAAAGCTGGTTGCTCTAGTCCTGACTAACAGCTTGTCCGGACTAGTGGCTGTTTTTTGAAAAATATGCAAGTTAAAAAGAAAGTTTTTCATTGATCATTCATACAATTTAGAAGGAGAAACATTTTGGTTGCTTGCCATATTGGCTACAAGTTTTTTGGTTGCTTTGTTTGCTTTACTACTGGTAGAATTCCCTTAGCCTTAGTCCATGCCAAGTGTTTGGGACTTCTGAGTCATCCATGTTCAAGAGCTTGTAGGTTCCTGGCCTGAGAACTTCTTTGATCTTGTATGGTCCTTCCCATTTGGGCATTAACTTTCCGGTGTTTGTGGGATCTGATGCTTCAGTGTCTCGAAGGACTAAGTCTCCAACTTGAAAGTTTTTGACTCTTGACTTCTTACTGAAGTGCTCTCTTGTTTTCTCCTTATATTTTTCCATCCTTTGTACAGCTTGGTTCCGGACCTCATCAATTAGTTCCATGTTTGTTTTGAGTCCTTCTTCGTTTGCTTCTTCTTTAAAGTTTATTGCTCTGTGTGAAGGAGAGCCCACTTCAATAGGCAGCATTGCTTCTGTTCCATAGGCTAGTTTGAATGGAGTTTCTCCTGTGCTTGTCCTTGGGCTTGTCCTGTAGGACCAAAGTACGCTTGGTAGTTCTTCTGGCCACTTACATTTGCTTTCTTTGAGTCTTTTCTCGATACCTCGGAGCAGGATTCTATTCGTTACTTCTACTTGGCCATTTCCTTGGGGATATGCTATTGATAATTTTTTGTGCTTGATTCCGCGCTCCTGGAGGTAGGACTCGAACTGTGATCCAATGAATTGGGGCCCATTGTTTGATACTAGGACTCGTGGTATCCCGAACCTCATCAGAATATTGTCCATAAACTTTATGCAGTCTTGCTGATTGATTGTCCTCATTGCTTTTGCTTCAACCCATTTTGTCATGTAATCGATAGTGACTAGTAGGTACCTGAGGTCTCCTTTTGCTCGAGGGAAGGGTCCCATGATATCAATACCCCAAACAGCGAAGGGGATAGGTGACAGGACTGAGGATGGTAGGACTGGGCTTATCCGGGACACATTGCTGAAGAGCTGGCACTTCTTGCACTTCTTGACGAATTCTATTGCATCCTGATGAATTGTTGGCCAGTAGTAGCCTTGTCTTATGATCTTATGAGCTAGGGCTTTTGCAGACATGTGGTCTCCATATATTCCTTCATGCACTTCTGTCAAGCAGTACTTTGCTTCTTCTGGGCCGATGTACTTCAGGATAGGAGATGAGAAGGTCCTGCGGTAGAGTACTCCTTTTTCGAGGAAGAACTTGGCTGTTTTGCTTTCAATCTTTGAGCTTTTCCTTTATCTTTTGGGAGCTCCCCTTTGTCCAAGTAGTTTATGAATGGAGTCATCCAATTTTGAGTGCTTTCTATTTCCAAGACCTCTCCAGATTCAATGGATGGTTTGTGGAGTTCTTCGAAGTAGACTGAGCAGTCCAGATCTGATGAATTCCAGACTAATTTAGATAGGATATCCGCTTCTTTATTTTCTTCTCGGCATATCTGAATGAATTGGTGGCTTGGGATTGAGGCTAAGTAGCTCTGAACCAGTGCCTGGTATTTCGCCAGAGTAGGGTCTTTTGCTATGTATTCTCCATTTGTTTGCTTGACCACTATTTGGGAGTCGCTGTAGATTTTCAAGTCTTGTATCCTTAGAGTCCGGGAGAGCTTTAGTCCTGCGACCAACGCCTCATATTCCGTTTGATTGTTTGTTGCTGGGAAGTTGAAGGATATAGCTGTCTGGATCTTGAATCCTTCCGGGCTCCTGATAATGAGTCCGGCTCCTGACCTCTCGGTTGTTGAAGAACCATCTACCTTTAAGGTCAAGGCTCCCGGGCTAATATCCTTTTTTGGCTCCTGATCCGTGTCCATTGTTTGTTGGTCTTCTTTCGGGAAGTTACATTCGATTATGAAATCTGCAAGAGCTTGAGCTTTGATTGTAGTCCTGGGAATGAAGCTTAGATTGAACTGGCTCAATTCCACAGCCCAATTAACAAGTCTTCCCGAGATATCTGGCTTGTAGATTATCTTCCTTAGTGGTTGATTTGTGACTATCCTGATTTCCCTCCCTTGGAAGTAGTGCCTGAGTTTCCTTGAGGTTGTAACCAAAGCGAAGGCGAACTTCTCCAATCTTGGGTATCTTGTTTCTGCATCTTTTAAGACCTGGCTTACATAGTAGACTGGTTGCTGTGTTCCATTCTCTTCCCTGATTAGGGCAGATCCTACGGATTGTGCTCCCGCTGATAAGTATAAGTAGAGAGGCTCTCCTGGCTTAGCTTTAGTTAGGACTGTTGGCTGAGAGAGGTAGTTTTTGATTTCCTCGAATGCTTTCTGGCACTCCGGATTCCAGTTTACCTCTTTCTTGTTAGTTGCTCCTTTGAGTAAATCAAAGAAGGGTAGGCACCTCTCTGCTAGTTTTGAGACAAATCTCTTGAGTGCAGCTAGTGATCCTGCTAGCTTCTGCACATCTTTTTCGGTCCTGGGAGCTTTCATCTCCTAGATTGCTTTTATTTTCTCCAGATTGGCTTCTATGCCTCTGTTACTGATCATGAATCCTAGGAACTTGCCTGCTCCTACTCCGAAGGTGCATTTCTCCGGGTTTAGCTTGAGTTGGTTCTTTCTTAGATTTTCAAAGCATTCCTTCAGATCTTCCACGTGCCCTGGTATAGTTGTTGATTTGGAAATCATGTCATCGACATAGCACTCTAAATTTCTCCCAATCTGGGACTTGAATATCTTGTTCATAGTTCTTTGGTAAGTGGATCCAGCGCTGGTGAGGCCGAAGGGTAGCATCACATAAGCGTAGACTGCTCTGTGAGTTATGAATGTTATCTTAGGGATGTCCTTCGGGTTCATCTTTATCTGGTTGTATCCGGAGAAGGCATCCATGAAACTTAGCATTACATGTCCTGAGGTGGCATCTATCAGTTGATCAATGTTTGGAAGAGGATACGGGTCCTTCGGGCATGCATCATTTAGGTCAGTGTAGTCTACACACATTCTCCATTTGCCGTTGGACTTCTTAACCATGACCACATTAGCTAGCCACTCCGGATATTTGATTTCTTTGATGATTCCTGCCTTGAGTAGTTTTTCTACTTCTTCATCAATTGCTCTTCGCCTCTCTGAAGCAAAGTTTCTTCTCTTCTGTTTTACTGGTTTCCTATTGGGGTTAACATCCAAGCTGTGCATTGCTATGGACTCATGTAGTCCTGGCATGTCCCTTGAACTCCAGGAAAAAACATCTTTATACCCCCGGAGCAGGGATACTAATCTCTCCTTGAAGGACTCCTCGAGTCCTGACCCAATCCTCACTTTTTTGCTTGAATTGCTTTTATCTACTTCGACTTCTTCTGTTTCGACTGCTGCTTCAATTTTTGCTTGTTCTTTGTTTGAAATCATTTGATGAATCTGGGCTTCAGAGTTCTTCTTTAGATAGTTGTTTACTTTTTCAGGTTCTTCGGTTGCTTGCATGGTAGGACAAGGTCGGTCTAGGACTCAATGTGTCTTATCCACTACCATGACTTGGTTGCTTTCCAGTTCTTCTGGACTTGTTTTGCTTGCTTCTTCCCTTGTCCGGGGTCGGTGCTTCTTCATGCTTTGTTGCTTGCGAAGGACCGTAGCCTTCCTCTTGTTGTCTTGATGGGTTTCTGCCATAACTAACCCCTGGTTGTAGCATGTTTCAGCAACTCCGTAATCTCCTTTAATCTCCCTGACTCCTGTCGGGGTTGGGAACTTGATCTTGAGATGGGAGATTGAAGTTATTGCTTGCATGATGGTTAGAGCTGATCTGCCAATGATTCCGTTGTATGAGGAAGGAGCGCTGATCACATAAAACTTGATGACACGAGTCACTTGGTTAGGAGCAGATCCAAAGATGACTGGCAGATATAAAGTTCCTTGGATCGGGACTAAGTTATGGCCGAAGCCATATAGTGGGTCTTCTCGACATTCATTTAAGCGGACGTTTCCTAACTGCATTCTATCCACTGTGTGCTTGAAAAGGATGTTTACTGAAGAGCCATTGTTTATGAGCATCCTTCTTACTTCATTATCGAAAATGTCTAGAGTGACAACCAAAGCTGCATTGTGATGAGGGTTGACTCCTTCGTAGTCCTTGCTGCTGAAGGATATCACCAGGTCTGGGAGTGATTGGATTGAAAGTACTTCTTTGCCGAAGTCCGGGTTCCGGGGTGGGGAGTAGGATCCGCCTAGGACCACATTGACTACATTCTTTCCTTTCTTCTGCGCTTCCCCTCTGCTGTTGTCCCGAACCAAGTACTTGTTCATATTCCCCTTTTTCACTTGGTCCTCAATGAAGTACTTGAGTGATAAGCAATTCTCTGTCTTGTGGCCATGGGTTTCCTGATAATCACACTGCCTATTGTAGGGCCTGCTCTCCGGAGGAGTTTGCATCGGCTTCGGAGGATAATAGAAAGGCTTGTCTTTGACTTCTTTCAAGATTTCCTCCCGGGTCATGTTGAGAGGAGTCCAGTCCGGCTCCTGCTTCGGCTCCCGAGCTTGCTTCACGGGTCCTGGGTCGCTGTTCGCCTCCTGCTTAGGACCAAGTCTTTGGAAAACCGTGTTTGCTTGTCTTTCTTGGCTTTGGTTGCTTTGCTTGAATTTCTTGTCCTGATGGTAACCCCCTTTCGGTCGGTCATCAGTGTTTTTACTTCTGGACCCCCCATTCCGGGTCATTCTCATTGCCTGGAGCACATCTGTTTCCTTAATGAATCTGGCAGCCATGGAATAAGCTGCTGCCAGACTTTGCGGCTCCTTATTGATTAGCTCCACAATATACCTTTCGTTGTGCTCCGGGTCCAGGTTTCTTCTAAAGATGCTTAAAGCTTCCCTCTCATCCAGATTTGAAACTTTATTGATTGCTTCCTGGAACCGGCGCATGTATGCAGAGAGGGATTCATTGTCGTGCTGCCGGATTGTCTCCAGGTGACACATGTGCATTTCGTGCGTTTTGTTCGCCCGAAATCTCCTAAGGAAAGAGGCTCGAAATTCTTTCCATGAGTGGATGCTGCGGGAGGGGATTCTGCTGAACCATCTCTGGGCCCCTCCCTTAAGGGTTGAAGCGAAGAACCTTGATTTCGTTAAGTCATTGTAGTAGTATATCTGCGCTATCTGCTCAAAGTAGTTCAAGTGCTCCTCCGGGTCTCCCAGACCATCGAAGGAGTCGAAGTTGTAATGCTTCAAGTTCCACTGCCGGGGGATAGCTTCTAAGGAGTGGCTGAAAGGAGTGAGTGTTTCTCCAATCTCCACTCCTGAGTCTCTGTCCACCTTCCTCTGCAATTCATAGATCATGTCTTTTAGGTCCTTCTGCTTCTCTTCTTCTTCATCATCAGAAATTAGCTCCGGAGTAGGGTCTCTCCGGGATCTTTTGCTCCTAGACTTGGTCAACAGCTTCTCTTCTTCTAATTGCATTATCTTTTGGATCTTTAGCTCGAGCTTTGCTTCTTCTTCATTCCTGATTTGCTCCCGGACTTCTTCCAACTTTCTCTGTTTAGCAGCTTCCGCTTCTTTCTTGCCTTGGTCTTTTTTGTTTTTCTTTCCTTTGGCTCCAATGCGGTCGAATATAGACCTCTTTGATTGTTAGGAGTCCCCGGACTCCTCCGGCTCCTCCTCTAGTTCTGCCTCTTCTTGGAGGCGGGTCTGCTCCTCTCTGTATAGTCTGATTGCTTCTGCTAGTTCATCACTTGTGAGGTTAGCCATGTGCTCTTCGGCTACCGGGACATTGGTGTACTTGTATTGATTGAGCTCTATGAGGGTTCTGGCATCCCTTGTGTTTACAATTCTCTCCATTACAGGAGTATGTAGTGGTTGCTCCTGGAACGTTTCTCTCTCGGCTCCTGGGTCAAGGGCCTGGGAGTGGTCCGGCTCCTGGACCTGAGCACTAGCAGATGGTCTTCCAGAGGTATTCTTTCCTGGCCTTGCCATTTCTCAACAATACCAACAACAAATAACAGCAATATGCCACAGAGAATATCGGCCTATGGTTGCTTTATGAAATTTGTAAAAACTACCCAGAATAACAATAAACATTAACAAATAGCTTCCTGGGAGCAGTTTAAACAACGATGTAGTATAACGCGAATGCTATATTCAAACTAGAACGATAACGATTAAAACTAACGATAGCTCATACAAACGTGGCTTAAATCAACAAAACGGGCTCACACAAATGTGGCCTAAAGTAACGAGCACATACAAACGTGGCCGATATAAACAACATTCATGCTTACGGAAAAGGTTGGTTGCTCGAGTTCTTACAAGTTTGAATAAATGGACTCTTTGAAGAGTTTGTTGATGAAGGTGAATCCAGGGGCACCGAGACCCAAGGATGGAGAGCCCCTCCTTCTAGCGCCAAATGATAACTCCTGGTGGTGGGGCTGCTCCTTCGACGCCGTCCTGGATCCTTCGCCGCTGTAGAGGTGTAGTTGTGGTTGGGTTCCTACAAAACAACACCGGAAGGGGGGTTGGAGTCCCGCGGCGCCTCCGGCGTGAGAGTAAGAACTAGCTTTTTGGGAAGATGAGGATGAATATGAATGTACGGTGGCAGTGTGTGTATATGAGTGTAAAAGAATGATTAACCCCAAAACCTCACCTTCTTGGGCTATTTATAGCTCAAGGGTAGGGTTTTGGGGTTGGTACCTTTGAATCGTAACCATTAATTCTGGGAGCGGAGGGCACCTGGCTAGAGTGGATGCTTTACACGTGTCAGCGCGGGACTGGTCGAAGAATATTCTGAGGATCCTCTGACACGTGCCCTGATTATTCCCATGATTGATGTGTGACAGTTGTCCCCGTCACGTGCTTGGGCCAACGTCTCACGTGTTGGGGTTTATCAAGGTTCCGCTTGCGGGACTGAGCTGGTCAGGAGTGGTAGTGTGCGGGACTACTCCTTCCAGGAGCTGCGTGGAGTTATGAGCCTAGGAGTAGGCATCCCAGGAGCTGTATGGAGTTAGGAGCTTAGGAGTAGCCTCACAGGAGCTGTATGGAGTTAGGAGCTTAGGAGTAGGCCTCCCAGGAGCTGTATGGTTAGGAGCTTAGAGTAGGTCTAACAGGAGCCATATGTACTATCAATGCCCCCGGTGCTTTTTCTGTCCTCGACTTGTCCAGCTAGGTCGCTATCTGAATAGCCTGTATTGTTACCACTATTTTTCAAATACATGAGACCATAGTTCAAAGTCCCCTTAACGTACCTTAATATTCGTTTGGCTGCATTGAGGTGCATAGCAGACCAACTGAGAAGGCAATATCTGGCCTTGTATGAACTAAGTATCGTAGCCCTCCAACCAGGCTCTTAAATTGAGTACCATTCACCAAATTTCCTTCCTCATCTTTGCTGAGACTTTATTTAGGATCCGTTGGGTATTTTGCTGGGTTACAATCCCTCATCCCTGCCTTTTCTAAGATCTTCTTGGCATACGCTGTTTATTTTAGTTTGATACATCCCATACTTTGCTTGACTTCGATTCCCAGATAATGAGAGAGGCTACCTAAATCACTCATCTCCAATCATTAATTCATCTGTTCATTGAAGCTTTCTATTGCTGCAATGCTTGTTCGTGTCACGATCAAATCGTCAACATATACATCAGTGCTTCTCTATCCCTCCTTCTGGTATAAATGGCGTGCTCGTAGGGAGACCTCTCAAAGCCCAACTCCTTAAGACACTTGCTTAGTTTCGCGTACCACGCGTGAGGTGCCTGCCTTAAGCCGTACAAAGCTTTCACTAATCTATATACAAGATGTTCTCTACCTTTCTCAATAAATCCCTCAGGTTGAGTTACATAGTCCTCTTCTCGGATTTCACCATTAAGGAAAGTAGTTTTAACGTCAAGGTGGTGAACTTCCCATCCTTTATTTGCAGCAAGGGCGAGTAGCAATCACAGTATCTCAAGTCGTGTGACTGGTGCAAATATTTCCTCAAAATCTACCCCCTATTTTTGCACGTATCCTTTGGCCACGATCCTTGCTTTGTGCTTCAAAATTTGCCCGCTTGTTTCTTTCTTCAGTTTAAATATCCATTTCAGTCCGATAGCTTTGTTCCCAGGTGGCAAAACTGTGAGTTTCCAGGTGCCATTCTTCTCCAATGCTTCCATTTCTTTCTTCATAGCATCCTTCCAATTCTGATCTTTCACAGCCTATCCGTAATTCACCGGTTCATCAACTCCCATAAGGAGCAGATCATCATCTTCGAGTTCAATTTCTTCAGTATGTGCATAGATGTCTGATAGAGATCTAAAATTCGGAGGAGCCTCGCTGCTGGTCTCAGAATCCGTAAAGGATGCAGATGAGCTCGAAAAGTGTATTGTCTTAGTATCCCCAGTGTCTGAGTTCGACTCACTGCCCGTCTCAATGTTTGATGTTCCTTCTGTAAAATTTTCAGTCCCATTTTCCATACCAACACCAAATATAGTGAAAGTATCAGTCTGACTATTTTGGAAATTGTCATCATGTTCCCATGGCCACGGTTTTTGCTCCTCAAAAATCACATCTCTGCTAATGTGCAGTTGTTTTTTGATTGGATCATATAACCTGTACGCTTTTGTACCAGGTTCTATTCTGAGGTGGATCACTGCCAGACTCCTATCGTCCAGTTTTTTAATTTTCTGGTTTGGTACCTTCATGTACGCTAGACACCCAAACACACGTATGTGTTCAACGTGTGGTTTTTCTCCCGACCAGGCTTCATATGGAGTTAAACCGGTTACTGCACGAGTTGGTAGTCAATTTAGCAAGTAGATTGAGTGATGTATGGTTTCTCCCCAGAATTCATTTGGCAATTTCATTTCTTTTAATAAGCTACGTGCCACCATGGTCCTGTTTCGACGTTCTACTACGCCATTTTGTTGTGGCGAGTAAGGCGCTATGAACTGCCTTGTGATGCCAGCATCTTCGTAATATTTCATGTATTCTTTTGATCAGAATTCCCCCCCCCCCTCTGTCTGTTCTGAAAGCTCTGACTTTCTTTTCTGGGCCATCCTCAACCCTGCTGTAGTCGTCCACTAAGAAAAGTATATATCTGTTACCAGCTGGTGTAGCTGGTGTTAGAGGACCACAGATGTCTTCAGGAACGAGTTCTAAAATCTTCTTTACACTATAGCTCGATTGAGTGGGAAAACTCTTTCGGGTTTGTTTTCCCATAAGGCACCCTGTTCAAGTTTCCTTTGGATGTTTGAGTTTTGGTAACCCCCGTACCATTCCTATGGCATCCATCAACATCATCGCCTTGAAATTCACGTGTCCCATCCTTAAGTGCCACAACCATGTATCTTTATCTGTTTTTGACATCAAACATTTTGATTCGCTGTGCTCGAGGAGGATTTTGTAAAGCCTGTTAGTGGACCTCTTCACTTTCATCAGTAAAGTTCCTCGTTTGTCATGTACCCATAACAGATCACCGTTAATTGTGACTTTGTTTCCTTCTTCTGACAATTGCCCGAGGCTAATAATATTATTACAAAGTGAAGGGATATAATATACCTCTCACAAGATTCGTTCTTCTCCTGTTTTACATTTGAATATGATCGAACCTCTCCCTTTGATATAGACCACTGAGCCATCTCCGAACTTGACTTGTCCAGTTATTTTCTCATCTAAATCCTTAAATTATGAACGCTGCCCGGTCATGTGGTTGCTAGCTCCGTTTTCCAAATACCACACATTTGAGTCCACCTGTTTATCACAGCAAGCTTTGTTCAACCTTGGGGCTACTCGTTCTTCGTTAACCAGCATCATATTCTCTTGTTTCCCCTCGCTTTCTACTAGTAAGAGTGCTGGTTCATCATCTGGAAGTTGAGCGATATTAACTTTTTCTTTGCTATCTTTATCACGCCTTGGTTTCCTGCATTCTGCTGCGTAGTGTCCAGGAAAGTTGCAGTTAAAGCATCTGATGTGACTCTTGTCACGTCCACCTTGACCATCTTCCTTTCCCCGCACCTTATGTCCCAGTCCACCTCTGCTTGATTGTCTTATCCATTCGTCTCTAGTAAGCAGTAGGTTCCCCTCTTCTTTTTCTTTCTTCATCCATTCTTCTTCTGTAAGGTGGAAATGGTTACCACTGCTCTAAGTTTATCCATGCAGCCTCTCTTCATGAGCTTTCAGGGATCCCACTGTCTTCTCGATCATCATTGTTTCTAAATCCCTGAATTGCTCCAGTGTGGATGCAATTTGTTGGAACTTCGATGGCACAGCTCGCAACAACTTTTTGACCACATACGTTTCTACCACTTCTTCCCCAAGAGCACGTTTGTTGGTCACTAGCGCTGACATATTTGAACAGAATTCGTCCAATGAATCTGAGTCCTTCATGTTCATGGACTCAAATTCATCTTTAAGGGTCTGTATTCTCAAATCTTAGTCCTTTTTCACGTTTGTTTGATATGTATGCACAAGTGTTAACTATAAAACTGAACAAAACAAAAGGAGTTGTTCTGAAAGCATTGAATTTTATTCGATGAAAACAATACAACTATATAGACTAACTTACATCAGAAAGTGGCTAGAAAATAGGAAGTAAACTAACTGCTATCCTAGTAAGTGTCTGACTACTATATTTATTCCACTACTTTCCTAGTAGCATGCAAATACTGTTACGCATAACCTGATAGATGAAGACTCGGTTTATGCCAACTAAATAAACATTAACTAAATCATAATTAATAATAAAGTTTAGATTAAGACCAACAGATATTAATCCAACACCAAATTATTACAAAGAAATGTTTGTACTATAGACTGTGTTTCATCTACAGTAGAACAGACCGGAAAAAACATAAATATGGGCAATATTATTAGTTAAATGCATGATGCCTGCCTAAAACCAGCCTAATAAAATACACCAGAAGTACTAAGTAGAAAAAGTTTGGATCTTTTAATCATCACACACATTATTAATCAACATAGATCCCAGAGCAGTCTCATTAGAAGACATAATCAATCTGCTGTTATCAATAAGAAGATCATTTGGTTCTTCCGATGATGTCTTTGCTGAAGAGCATTCCTGTTCACGTAGAACTTGTAGGAGTTGGAGGTGAAATCTGCCTGTACTGGTCAGACAGTATTGTGGGAGCACTGATCTCTTCTTTCTAGGAACTTTGAAGCTGAAAGGCATGGCAACTGCAAACCTTTATCATTACCTTGAGCTGTAGTTGGTAAACTTAGTAATATTTAAGAAAAGTTTTTATTATTATATATACTTTTAAAAAAGAGACAACTAGATTGAGTTAAAGCACCTAAACAAGAAAAAAGAAATTACCTTTGATAAAACACTCAACACACATTTTATTGTGACAGTTCTCTAATTTCTAGTAAGTACTTTATTTTTCTAGGTGCTCCACTATAAAACACTAAATGTATGCAATTGTTTAGTGATAGAAATATAATTATTATTGTTATATGAATAAAAATTGAAATTTAAAGAATCATTAAATTATTCTTTAAAAATTATTTGCAAGCTGCTGGTAGCAAATTTAAATTAAAACAATGAAAGATAAATGATATGTGGTAGGTAGCTATGAGAATGAATTTGGGAGATGAAAAATATGTTGTCAAATATTTTGATATAGTGGGAGGACAGATTCAAGGTCTAGTTGGGGCAAGACCCTCTATGTTTTTTATTGTTTGTGAATATATTTACTGAAATTTACAATTACATAACTATAAAAATAATTAGACTAAACTTAATTTTACGGTACAATTCAAGATTTTATATAAATAATCGGGGACTAAAGCAAGAAATAGGATACATATACACTAACATCTTAAAAGCACCTACTAATTTTTTTCCTACCTCTCACTTATTTTATAAACTCCTTATAAATTACATGTACTAAGAATATTTTACATATTGTTTATTTGAAAAATAGAATATTATCAATTAGCATATAGTAAAAGGCACAAAACAGTCTACTAGATTGGCCTACAATTTCTTTAAGCTTTGATGGAATGACCTTGGTTTTCTTTGTATATCCACATACAAAACTTAAAACTTGTGCCATGTCAATATATAATTATAAACAAGAATCTTTAAACTTATGTTATGTCCTTATGTAATTGTAGACATAAATTTGTGAATTGGTCACTAACAAATCTTTTTGTAGATCTAAACCGTTCTCAACATATCACAATACTAAAAATTATCCCAATGGTGACATAACCTTGTAGACTACTAAGATGATATAACCTGCTTTGAAACTTAACTCCACTAAAATGTGATTGTGATGATTGCTCGAGAAATCCCTGAACTAGCTTCTAAATTCTAATATAAATCATTCAACTAAACTTATTAATATCATCTTTGTTAGTATTAATCTAAACTATTTTGGTTTTTTAGTTATTTAGTTTATTTTGAATTTATTTTAATAAAAACAGAGTCATGCAAGTAGTGGAGTGTTTGTAGGACTGTGGAGAAATAGTCGTTGGTAGCAGCTTTAGTTTAGGAAGTCTGGTGCTGGTTTTTAGGCATTATCTTGTATTGCATTTCTATATCATCTGTAGTTATCAGTTGAATAAAAAGTAACGTTCCGAATATTTGTTCTTGCTTGTTTTACATACAGGCATATACATTCATGAGTAAACGGGTGCTGAGATATATCCAATAATTTTGGTATTAGAGCTTGGTTAATTCAGTTCATGCCAAAATATATGCCACAGTCTCGTACGATGGAGAATAGCAAGACAAGAGATGGAACGCTCAGGTTATTTTACCCCATGTTGAAAAAAGGGAATTATACAGCATGGGCACTCAAGATGAAGGTTTATATGCAGGCACATGATTTGTGGAAAGCCATAGATACCGAAAGCTCGAAGGAAGCGGTGGACGAACGGGTGGATAGAATGGTGTAAGGTCCCGTAAGAGGGCTATTTTAAGCTAGAAGGGGGGTTCAATAGCTTAAAGACCAATTTAAAAATTGTTGTAGTGTTTTAAAAATATTTTATCCCTTTTTAAAACTTTATCGAGTGATTTTATCCTGGTTCGCGATGGCGCAACCTCTAATAGATTTGCTCACCCCTACTCCAGTCCCCGAACTCATCTCCCGGACTTGGGATTTTCCCTTATAATAAACTCGCTCCTTTAGTAGGGGGAGAAGTCTTTACACCCTTTACAAGTATTTATCTTGGTGCGTAACACAAGGGTCACTACCTCAAAATAAATGTATTACCTACACAACTTATCTTAGATAATAACTCCCCGCTATTTCTTTAAAGTTGTTGTAGAGCCTTTGTGTGGACTTGGCTTCCTTAGCTTTTGTCGGTCTTGGATCTTAATGATCCGGTCTTGGGTCTTTCCTCGTCTTCACGGTGCAAAGACTACTAACTCCCCGTTAGTACGTCTAGGACTTGGGTCTTAGAACGAGAATCACCTCACGTCACTTCACCTCAATACAAAACTAATAAGACAATCCACGAAACAAAACAAGTAGGAAATGATTTTTTTTGAACTAGTATGTGACTGTACTATCCCACACATAGTATAATATTCAAATAAGAATATTAAACAAAATAAGAATACTTGACTTAGGATAATAAATAGTAGTCCAAGTATTTTTATGATTACTCCTTTATAGATTAAATAGATAGGTGGAGTAATATAAGAAGTCTTTTTATATTAAGCACTTATGGTTTATGACTTCTTTAGTATTCTTCTTCTTTCGATTAATTATTTATAGATCGAAGAATACTTTAATTACAATCTCGGAGTTGTAATTTTACCTTTAAGTATATCAACTTAAGGTTTTAAGGTATACTTGTATATTGACGATTATAAGGTCAAAGTATACTCTCTTAACTTCAAGCACGTTTATAAGATTTATGAGTCTTACCCAAGTTCCAATTAAATAAGTGCAAGTAATTGGATTAAGATTGTGCTTTCGAAGTTTGGACGAATAATTACGAGTATTTTATAGATATCGTAGTATAACCCCACGGAACACTGAAAGATGTTAGAAGGGGCTTATACGATATGACTCATAATTCTCTATATACACGATATGTGTTAGCCAAGATCCAATTAAATAGCCTAAATTAATTGGCTAACTCGTGGATTTGATTCCTCCTTAATTTTAACGGATAATTACGAAGTAGTTTCTATGGAACAAGTTATAAT
Source organism: Apium graveolens (assembly GCF_009905375.1). Classification (NCBI taxonomy): domain Eukaryota; kingdom Viridiplantae; phylum Streptophyta; class Magnoliopsida; order Apiales; family Apiaceae; genus Apium; species Apium graveolens. Next base: position 27,495,155 of record NC_133649.1, on the reverse strand, counting down.
CCCCTGGAACACTAAAGACGTTAGAAGGGATTAGACTTTTACTTCATAATATTTTATATGTACGTTATTAGTTAGACAAGATCCAATTAAAGAGCGTTAAGTAATTGTCTAACTCCTACGATCCGTTTTAAGATTTGACAAATTACGAAGTGTTTATATGAGACAAGTGATAATCCCCCGGAGAGCAGTAAAGATACTAGAAAGGATTACACTTAAACTTCGTAATTATTTTATGAGCACGAATGAATGTTAGCCAAGATCCAATTAAAGTGCAAGAAATAATTGGTTAACTCGTACTTGTGTCAAATATAATCTCCCCTTGGAGATAAAGTACTTTTCTTTTTAGATCTTCTCGTTGGAATGTTTATGTGAAGGTCAAGTACTTATTCGAATTCCGATTCCGAATCTAAGTTCTCCCCGAGAACTTCCTTTATAAGAGAGCTTGCATTAGAGTTTAAGATGAAGTAGAGAAGTTAAGTACAAAGCTTAAATACAAAGAACTCAAATAAGAAGCTAAAACCAACCACTTTTAAAAAACGGTCGGAAAAGTTCGCCGGAAAAATTCGCCGGAGGTTCGGCCGGATTTTGGCACTTTGGTCGAACTTGGGCAGCCCTTCGGGAGGCCGAGAAGTGGTAGTGGATGATCTCACTTGGTGGAATAAAGCTTGGTTGGGTGAAACTAAGCTTGGGTTTCAAAAACCTTTAGATATATGTAAGTATATAGAAGAGAGAAGGTTTTTGAGAAGAAATGTGTGTATAGAATTTGAAAGAGATGAAGAGAAGCACTTCTTGGAAAAATCCCAGCAACTTTGTGGCTCTTTAGCTTGAAGAAAATGGGTTGAAGTAGGGGTTTATTTATAGGAGAAGTTGGATGGAATGAATGGTGGAGATTTAAGGAAAATGGATGGTGGATGGTGTATGTCACATGGATTGATGACATGGCAAGTAGGTTATCTTTCTTTGCAAGTGGGAAGGAAGCACAAGCTAGTATTCATTCAAATCTCAGCTGATATATATATATTAAATATATATTTTCCTTTTCTTTTAATCATTCTTTAATTACTTTAATTAATGATTAAGCACCATTAATAATGACCACCCCAAAAACTCTTAAATAAATATCATAAAAAATATGATAATTACCAAAATATTATAAAATGATGTCCTGCAAGTCTTAGTCAACTTCAGTCAATGATAACTTGGTCAAACGTGGTCAATTGTGGGACCAACAGCCCAAACAAAAATTCCTTGAATGCTACGAAATTTTTATCATACTTAGAAAATACCATTTAAATGATCAATACAAAATTTCAAGTCATTCTAGAATGTAGAAGTATTTTATCTAAAATTGGAACTGTCCTGTCAGCCTTTCCTCCAAGTAAAAATACAATTGGTCTGAAATAAAGGAGATGGATCTTTTGACCAAAGTTTTGACTTGTATTAAATACTTAAAATATATTTCCTAATATATGAGATATATTTGGGTGATAGGAAATGTGTTTGAATATTTTTGAATAATTTTCTCCGAGAAATGCTGATTTAACGAACCGGAAGAAAATTACTGTAAATATACAGAAATGAGTTGCAGAACTGGATATTAATATTCCAAACATCAATATTAATAATATTTGAATAAAAACTATTTTGATTATATGTAGAGATATATTTTGGAGCGAAGAGTTTAAATATTTTTGATATAGCACGAGACTTCTAAAGAATATTTCTGATATATTCCTTATTCGAGCTTGTTGCCATATTTCTATTGCAACACAGATATAAGAAATATCATATCTTGATGTTTCTTCTTTGATCATATTGCCTTAGAGATATATTCCTTAAAGATATAGTTTTGATATTTTGCAAGAATGGAATATCTCTTTTATCTGTTTAAAAGACATGATTTTGCTAGTTTGACTTTTTGACTTTAATTTGGATCAATTAAATTCATGTCCTAATGGAGAGGATCTAAGTGTTCTTAATTTTATGTTTAAGCGTACAAATATCAAAATAAATAATATATCGAAGATATCCTTTCAATCTTCCTCTTTTTGTTATTTGCCAAACAAACATAAAATTAATAGTGTGTGCTTCCCCTTGGTGTATGCATGAATTTTTGAAAAATATTTTGCACATAAAGCATTTAGAGATTAAATCTCTTTCTTGAGATCCTGCAAAATACTTTGTTAGATATATCATATAATAATAGAAGCACGGATAGATCCTTGTATAAAAAAGATAGCAATTTTCTAAAAATTGGAAATTAGGGGTCCAAATCTCTTATACTTGTTCAAATGGATCATAATTTCTCTTCCCCTTTTGTTTGGTATATGCAAAAAAGAGTGTATATTTATGAGGAAGAGTTGTATCTAAAAGTATTGACTAGGTAAGCATGGCAATTTGATCATAGATGTAGTCAAGTACATGTATTTTGATCATGTACTAATTAGATGCATGATATTGTTGATCTATTTTTGCATGTATTGAAAGAAAATAGTTAATGTAATACTGTTGTCAGTTTAGCAGATTAGAAATAAAAAAACTATTTTAAGCATGCATGGTTTGATTTAAAAGATAGGGTGTATTTTTTTAATAGCCAATACTAATTATGTCTATTAGTAGTTGATCCCTTTTTAATTTGATTACCAAATATTGTAGTCAAAATAGTTTTTATAAGAATAATTTCATGATCGTATGATTTAGCCGCTTGTTTGAACTTATATTTAAAGATCAGTTAATTAAGATTTAGCAAGTTCATTTCATTTTGACAGATTGCAATTAACTTTAGATAACTTGTACTAAGCCAATTTCAGTCTGGAGTATATATTGATGCATAAGAACAAGGCCTTAGTGTTTTACAATCTAGAATACATAATTCTCCAATCACAAATTACAAGAACCGTCACTAATACAATCTAGTCTTTTGGTACAAAATCTAATACTAATACAATCTTTGTATATTTCTAGGTCTAAGTGACAGTTTATACAGTTTGAGATCTAATACAGACTAGTTGATGACATTACATTTAACAAGGTCTAATACAAACTACAATTCTGTCTTGAATGGATCCAATTTAACAACAGTAGCTAAGCACATATTTTACATAGCTGACAAACTAATATAATCTAGTATGACTGATTGACTATCTAGAGATTATACTTAACACTTCAGACTAATAATGAAATTGAGAACAAGGTGCACATACCTTTAGCATGGTAACTGGGATGGTTTGTACATTGAGTAGTTTGAATAGTATAGATAAAATACATAAAGGATAATGTTCTTCTCACCTTTTATACCTTTAACATGAGCTTTCCTGGAATGCATTGTTCTGGACTTTGTCAAATTCTATATATTGGTAGATTCTCAGAGATGTATATTTCCTGCAAATTAGTTTCACATAGAAAGCAATTGCCAACAATTTATATAACTGTTAGCTGTATCAGAATAAACTACTGAGGTATCTGCAAGAATATAACTGTGCTTCTTTATTACTGAGGTTTATTGTTTGAATACAAGTGATTATATATCAGATCTTAAATCCTGCACGAGAAACAGATTTCACAAACTTATATTTTTATGCCAGAAAACATAGAAATTTTAAAATCATATTTGACTTTGATCCTGCATAGAATGGTTAGTGAGCTTAAGAGGAAACTTGTAGTATAATAATGATAAAGTATGCAATAACCGAAGTAACAGAATGCAGAGTAGATTACATAGAACAAAAGTGTTCATATCAATCAGTGTGGTTCACTGATTAAATAGAACAAAGTTCTGCACCTGTGTTAAAAGATTACAAATCCTAAGAAGTGCATACACTCCATCAAAACTAAACAAAGTTAAACAATTCAAGATTATAAACAACAACCAACACAAAGTCTGATAAGTTAAGATACATCAGATAATAGCAAAATAGGTACATAACAGCAAGTACCAGCACAACATCACAGAGCAGACTTCATCACATAGCAGAATCATATAAGTTAACCAATCACATTTCCAGCAGCATCACAGATATGAACCAAATCAGGCAAATTATCAATCAGTTGACCTTTAGCACCCACATTAACCTCTTCTAACTCATGAATCATAGTAGTGTTATCATGCATAGGTACTTGAAAGGAAGAGACAATGTCATGATCATTCATGCAAGGAATTCCTAGAGTTGATGCAGCCAAATGCTCTAAATATGCAATCCTATGTTTGCAAAAGGCAATGAGACACTCTAGTGCTCCTACTTTTTCTTTAATCTCATTATTTTCTTCCTTAACCCTCTTAAGTTCAAGTTTTAGTTCTTAAAACATGGTTTTGACAGACTCAAACTTAGACAGAAACACATCTTCCTCTCTAATGAATTGAGGAATAACTGTGGGAGTTGCCTCTTGAGGCTCACATTGCATCAGGGGCACTTGTGGCCTAATGTGCTCATTAGTGATTTGAGAATTAGCAAGATTAGAAACTACTTCTGGCATGTTAATGTTACAAAGTGCAAAGAAAGATGAGATTAGCATACCATAAGGCATATAATCTACATGATGTGCAATGATCATTTTTAGAAGAATAACATAAGATATGCTGAAATGGATTTTGTTTGTGCATAATAGATACATGATTTTCATATCAAAGAAATCAAAGTACTTACTTTGATTTGGTGTCGGCTTAACATTTTCCCTAATGATTAGAGCAATATGCTGAAAAGTGCCAATGAAGTGTTTGAAGTGAATACCACAGTTAACATCACATAAACCATCAGAAATGTCAGATTTACAAAAAGTGCCAAGCATTAGTTCAAATTCAGATTTGTTAAAAACAAAGAGAGAGAGAGAAGATATCCTCACAAGGCAACTCACAGAAATACAAAGATAAATGTAGTGCCCCATTAATGCTTTTGTTATCAACACAAATGACCTTTTTGTTGACTGATGTAGTGAAATGCAATATGCCATCTACCCCTTTTATGACATTCAAGTTACAATAGAACTCTCCCATGAGGTGTGTGCAGTAGTGCTTACCTAAGTTATACATGAGACCATCCCACTTAGCCCTTCTAATTAAGAATTTCTCTTCACCCTTCACATCAACACAAGTACCAGGTTGGACATTTTTGATAAGTTCAAGGAACTTTTTTGTGTTTGAAGGGTTTGATAGTTTTGGTGGAGGTGGCTTTGGTGTGTTCATAGAGGTGTTTGTGTTTTGTCTTAGGTTAGCTTTTCTTGTGTATACTTTGGCTTGCAAGGGTTTAGGAGGTCTAGGGTTAAGGGATTTAGGGTTTTGATATTTTCTGCTTTAATAGAAATGGATGGTATGGTTTTTATATCCCTTTCTGAATTATCTTGGAGGGAGGTGTCTTTTGTGATAGTGTTTAAGTTGTCAGATTTGAACTGGTTTGAAAGCAGAGGTCTTATGGGTGAAGCTGATTTTTCTCCTTATCTTTAAGAAGATATGGGTTTTCAATCAGTGGTCTTGGTTTAGGATAAAAAGGGTTAGCATTTGGGTTCATGTTGCAAGTGAATTAGAGTTTATGCAACTAGTATGTGTGTGTGAATGCAACATACAAGATATACATATATATAACCATTTAACACAGATGCAGAAAGAAAAGATTTTAAAAATTAAGATTTTTAGAAATTGTTTATTGTTCATGAATAGTGAAAAACATTTAATGTATGCATGGGTGTGTTACATAAAAGTCCAAGTTCTTTATTAATAGATACTAGGATGATGCATATGAATGAATGATGTAATGTAGCATATATACATAGATTCATAAACTTTTACAACAGAGAATAAAGAATTGTATTAATTCTTTGTCTTTGTCTCTACTTTAGAAAACAGCACAGTATATAAGTATAAATTTTGGAAACTGTGTTACATAAAGTTGATATCCTAGCTTACTCTATTACACAAGAACTGTACTTTTACTGTAGAAGCATTTAATGATGAGCTGTGTGTGAAGTGAGTTTGAAGGAAGAACTGATTTTTAGTGCAAGTAAAATCTGTTACATTTATTTCTCAAGATACTATGTTATTAATGAGATGCAACCAAAGGAATATCATGCACATTAAACACAGAACATGACATAAATAATCAGTTTTCATTTAATTCAAATAGAATTCAAGGCAATGCAACACTTAGATCATTTATATCAGATATAACACTTTAAATGCAGTGAGTTAAAATAAAATGTCACCTTAATTTTCTAAGTGGCCATTAATCACAACAGTGATCCACATACAGGGATGCTCAAGGCTCCCCTGCCAGGTCTTACGGTGAGGGCAGTGTGTGTTTGTGCAAATATTTACTAATCATTAACCAAAGTTTATGCTTGCATAGAAGATTAAGTTGATAAACAAGTCAAGTAAGATCACTGAAATTATCATGACATGTTGTTGTTGTAAACAAAAAATTCAAACAACATAGAATTTTTTATGATATTGCATTTATCTAATCACAGGATTCCATAGCATTTAGAAATGATCAAGTGAGGAGTACATATGTACATAGTAGTAAGTAGCTCATAGAGGTGATAGCTATACTGTTTTGACAGACATGATATATCTTTATAGAACATCTCATATTATGCAAGTAATCAGATAAGCAACATAAACAAAAGATTATCATTCATCCATACCTGGATTATTTATACAAAGTATATTTTGCAGAGTTATTGACACATAATTATTCATACATTTAGCATAGAGAAGCATGACAGTCTTTATACATAAATTTCATTCAATATTTATAACTCAAACTTTGCCAAATTTTACCTTAAACTGCATAAGATTCTTTAATCTGTTAAAACAATTAATCCATAATAAACTTGATTAATCCCACAGATTATGATTTAATATAGGTTTTGAATCTTAACAACAAATTTCAAAAAGGTTAGCAAACACAGACTTCACAAATATATATCTATTAAATTAGGCTCTGATTTATTAACCAGTAAGCTTTATCATATCTAATTTGCTTCTTAGTGTTTAACAAATAGAGTTAAGACAATTTATTTTAGCAATTCTTAATTTGTTAAGGCAAGCAGATCAAGTCTCATAGTTAAAAAATCTAGTTATATATTTATAAGTACACACCATTAGTCGGAACAAGGTACCAATATATATGGAAAAAAACAAGAATTTGACTGTCAAGCATACAATATTCATGAATCTTATTTCAATTAACCATTTTAATCATAACAACAATAAGACTATCAAATTCAAAAAAACTGAGTCATAAATACAATAATCAACTCCAATCTGACCAACTAACATTAACATGAATCAAAGCATCAATCATAATTCTTATCCAGGGTTCACGTTATAAAAACAAGCAGAATTGAGTTAAATTCAACACAGATTTTCAGAGACTTAAACAATATAGATTAATTGAATTCAAAGAAAAAGTTTCCAAAATGAACTCATAAACAGTCACAAACTCCATATCAACCATATGATTTTGCAATAATCCAAAACTTAATACTTTTAATTCGAGCAATCACAAAATAAGCTAAATATCATATCACAATTGTATCAACCATATACCATTTACTACATTCATATCAAGACTAAGATAAGATTTAATCAAATCATGCTCAATTCAATTTAAGTCGAATTCCCTTAACCACAAATTCAACCAAATGAGACTGAAATAAACAAGAAAAACTCACCTGAGCCTATAGTCTGGCCTGACTAATAGGACTTACCTGGTTGACTCAGTCGTGGACTGAGTCAACTTCCGATTCATCCTTTTTTCGTCGCATGCAGCCGTTGGATCTTCTTCTCCAAGAAGATATCGCAATAATCAGTCTTCTCTTGCCACACAACTTGTAATCGAGTTAGGTTTTTTGCTGAATCAATGATTAAAAAAAATGACTGTATATACATATATAACATCGATTTAATGTCCGATTTGATGATTCTCGCTTGATTTATGTATACATCATCGATTTTTATCACCGGAAATCGATTTTATTTCACCAACCCAATCAAGATTATTTATTAATCGTATGTTCGTAACTACGACTAATGCACCGTAAGTATAATATCTAATGAATTTCATCAAGAATCGAAGATAAAAGGTAAAGAAATCGATTTAGGGTTCTTCGAAAGAGGCGCAGAGAAGAAGAGAGGCGAGAGAGTTTAGAGATTAGGGTTACGAATGAATAGAGTTAGTGCACTGTACAAAACAGTGAATGGTTTATATATTTTGTTGAATGAACGATCAGGATTGATTATGGTAAGGAATTGACGGTTGAGATTAGAAGTTATAAACAGATTTTGGGCTTGTGACAACAAATTGGGCCAAACAACAAAAAAGGGACTGGGTTTAATTTTTGATAAATAGTTTTATATTTTATTAAAATATATGGGCTTAGATAGAAGTTTTTGGGCCGGATAAATTTTGATTGGGCCGGATAAATTTTGATTGGGCTGGTTAAAAGTAATCCAGAAAATATATTTGAAAAAACTATATTTATTAATATAGCTGGATTATTATATATTTATCCTTATATAATTTTTTTTTCCTGAAATTTATATATATAAATATTACAGATATATATATACTAAAATAACATATATTTAGCTATATCTCAAAAAGATGAGACTAAATATATATAAGAACAATATATATATATATATGAATAATAATCAGTTTATATAAGAAAGACTTCTAAATATTTATAAATCTCATGGAATAATAAATATTCACTCGATTAAGTTTATTTTCCCGGTTAATCTGGGCTATTTAAGTTATCTTAACCCGATCAATAAATTTCTTTATTGAAAAATTTGAGTTTCAGATAAACTTAACAACCTGATCAGGAGAAAATCCTTATCGTTGAGACTTCTTTATAATTCTCAACTGTTCTTCATATATATACCATTATTTCATAAATTCCAACATTCCTAAATCCAAGCGGACTTTAGTGAATCTTTCGAAATTTAATGGTTTTGTGAATATATCAGCGAGATTGATCTCAGTATCAAAATGAGTCATTTTTATATCACCTTTATTGACATGATCACGTAAGAAATGATGTATCACATCTATATGTTTAGATCTAGAATGTAATACGGGATTCTTGCTAAGATCAATAGCACTCATATTATCACATAAGATTGAGATCATATCAAATTTTATATTATAGTCAGCTAGTGTTTGTTTCATCCACAGTATTTGAGCATAACACTTTGCAGCTGCTATATACTCAGCCTCGGTTGTTGAGATGGATACAGAATTTTGTTTCTTTGAAAACAAAGAAACTAAATATCCACCGAGAAACTGACAAGTACCACTAGTACTTTTTCTGTCGACTAAATGCTCAGCATAGTCCGAATCAGAAAAACATACTAAGTCAAATGGTATTCCTTTTGGATACCAAAGACCAACATCAGTGGTTCCTTTAAGATATCTCAATATCCTTTTTACCGCGGATAAATGAGATTCTTTAGGTGCTACTTGAAACCTAGCACACTTATAAACACTATATTGAATATTTGGACGACTTGCAATTATATAGAGCAAGCTACCGATCATTCCTCGATATTTCTTTGTATCTACGAGAATTCCTTTTTGATCTTCCGTTAATTTATCGGATGTAGACATCGGAGTAGAGATGGGTTTGGCATTATCCATTTCAAATTTTTTCAACATCTCTTTACAATACTTGGATTGAGAGATATGGATGCCTTCATCAGATTGCCTGATTTGCAATCCCAAAAAGAAGTTTAATTCTCCCATCATACTCATCTCGAATTCTTTACTCATATTTTCAGAGAATTCTTTACATAGTGCATCATTTGTTGATCCAAAAATGATGTCATCTACGTATATTTGTACGAGTAATATATCATCTATTTCTTGCCTCATAAAATAGGTTTTATCGGCCGTTCCCATCTTAAATTTATTGTCTAGTAGGAACTTGCTCAACCTTTCGTACCATGCTCTTGGGGCTTGTTTTAAGCCATATAGAGCTTTATATAATTTATAGACATGATCGGGATGTGTTGCATCTTCAAACCTGGGAGGTTGTTTTACATATACTTCCTCTTCCAAAATCCCGTTTAAGAATGCAGATTTCACATTCATTTGATAGACTTTAAAGTTTTTATGACAAGCACAAGCCAATAGCATTCGAATTCATTCAATTCTTGCTACCGGTGCATATGTTTCATCAAAGTCTATTCCCTCTATTTGGGTATATCCTTGTGCAACTAATCTTGCTTTATTTCAAACTACTGTTCCATTCTCATCTAATTTATTTCAAAATACCCATATTGTACCAATTATGGAAGTACCATGAGGCTGAGGGACAAGTTCCCACACTTTACTACGAGTAAATTGGAGCAATTCATCTTGCATAGCAGAAATCCAACCCTCGTCTAATAAAGCCTCTTTCGTGGTCTTAGGTTCTATTTGAGATAGAAAACTAAGATGATTCACAATGTTTTGAACTTGTGACCACGTTTGAACTCCCTTCCTTAAGTCTCCAAGCACATTATCTAATGGATGACTTTTTATAGTGGGAATTGCTTGAGGAAGTTCATCATCCTTTTCGTCCAATTCTAATGGATTTTTATGTACTGGAGTCCCGAGATCCATATTTTCAAATTATCGAATAACTTTTTCAATATCATCTTGTTTAACATTTTCTTGGTCAGCAAGATCTTTATATTTCGCTGGTGGTTTACTTTCATCAAAAGCGACATTCATAGATTCAGGTTAAACACTCGGTAAGCTTTACTATTGTTCGAGTATCCAGGAAATATACCTTCGTTTGATTTAGGATCAAACTTCGTAAGGTACTCTTTTAAATTTAATATGAAGCACTTGCTTCTGAATACTCAAAAGTAGCGTAGTTTTGGAGTTTTTCCAAAATGTAACTCGTAAGGAGTCTTTTGTTTTATAGGTCGTAGAAAAACCCGATTAAGAATATGGCAAGCGGTTGACATAGCCTCGGCCCAAAAATATTTAGGTCGACGATATTCATTTAGCTTTGTGCTAGCCATTTCTTGGAGTGTTCTATTTTTCTGTTCAACTACTCTGTTGGATTGAGGAGTGTATGGAGCGGGAAAATTATGTGTGATGCCATGTTCATCACAAAAGTTGGTAAAACTTGAATTCTCAAATTCTTTACCATGATCAGTCCTTATATATACTATGGTTTTATTTTGATGATTTTGAATCCTTTTATATAAGTATGAGAAGGATTCAAAATCATCACTTTTGGCTTTGAGAAATTCAGTCCATGTGAATCGTGAATAATCATCCAAAACTACCAACGTATATGAGCAACCTCCGAGACTTTGTATTGGAACCGGACCAATAAGATCCATATGTAGTAGCTCGAGAGGTCTCGAGGTAGATACCATAAACTTTGTTTTGTGAGAAGCTCGAATTTGTTTACCAACTTCGCAAGCTTCACAAGTATGATCTTTATGATATTTTAGTTTTGGTATACCTCGGACATGGTCTTTAGTTGATATATTCTTAATCAACTTCATGTTGGCATGTCCTAATCTTCGATGCTATAGCCATTGATCATCATTTATAGTGATTAGGCACACGTTCACTTACTTGCTCATGTCACATGTATAAACATTTTTATAGGGCAAGTGAGAACCAACTTTCCAAATTTATCTAATATAGAACAATGAGTATTGTAGAAAATTACCTTGTAATCATTGTCGCATAATTGTCTTATTGAGAGAAGATTATACCTTAACCCGGTGACTAATTGGACGTCGGAAATTTTAACTTTCCCATTTCTGATATCTCCGATGTCGACAATGTTTCCTTTACTACTATCACCAAATGTTACGCTCCACACGGTAACCTTTTTAATGTTATTCAAGAGTGACTTATTACCGGTCATATGTCTTGAACATCTATGATCCTACTACTCGATACAATGATCTATTAGATCATGTCCTTAGGCATCGTGATGCAATTATATCACATCTCAACTGGGAATGTATATTTCTAGGCTTTCACAATTTTGGTTTGTATATTCATAATGATACCATGAGTTCTTTGGGGCGTCCTCAAGATATGTTTTCGGATACCGCTATCCAATTACTGTGGTGCCCTCCAAACCCAGGTCAGAAGTTTGGGGTCCACAACATAAACACAATATATCAACCTATATAAGAAATATTATTTATAATGACCCTGCTTCACAAAACCACGGATCGCAACAGGTTAAAGTATGAAAACAAGCCATAACCTTAATTATTACATCATACCAAATCCCAACTAATTTAACTTACAATTGATAATAAAATCATTCTTACAACCTTGCTATCTCACTACTGCCATAAGCTCCTGCTAGCTCCATCAATCATAATCTGGAATCCTAGCTCGAACATTGAACTGGGAAACCTTGCTATCAACCATATCTTTCTTAACTGTAGAATATATAAAAAGATTCGCAAGAGTGAGCTAACTAGCTCATCAAGTCATATTATCAATAACTGAGGTTAGACAATAATAAATGAGATGATTTAAAGGAATCAAGTTTCTTGTTAAACAACCAATAGAATTGGATTATTCATTTTAAGTTTTTAAACCAAGGTTAGGCTGCTGATCAGTCACGCACTAACCCCGAGCAAAGCACACAGCACTGCTCTAACTACTGGATCCAAGGCACACATTGGCCTAACTTGACCATCGATATGGTCTGACCACGAATCTGGTCCATACAAAGAAAACTATCCAATTATAAAGCATTTAAATATGATAAACAATAGAGTTCAATAAAACCAGATCATAATCAATAACCATAAAACATTTGTAAAAGAGCATGGTAAAAGTTCATAGTTACTAAAAAGGGTATGTCAAAATACATAAAAGAAGTGGCCTCCAGCCGGTAGGATAATCGGGTATTAGATGAATAATGTTTTTCCAAAGTTTTAGTGCTTTGATATCACAAGGTATGGTTAAGTATAAAAGTTTTTGTATATATAAACAATTTTGTTCCAGTGTTTGGTATATGATGGATATATATTTGTGGAGTAGTATCGTATTTGTGTGGTTTAATATTTGGTAAATCCATAAGAAATGGTTTACAAAGAATAAGGCTTACGGCTCAAAGATCAAATGATGTGGCTCAGGTTCAAGGCTAGAGGATTCAAAGTATTTCCAATATAAAAGAGAGCTATTTTGAATATTAATAATAGGTCACAAGAGAATTTAGAAATATTTGCAATAAATCTCTAGAAAGGTTTAGAAGTACTTGCCTTATCATAATTGATTCCAACCTCACTTGTACTTGTCTACGACTCTATTCAACCACCATTCATCTGTTTCTCCTATGCCTCGCTTCTAATCTCTACTCATTTGCTGTATTTTCTACATGTCAATTCTATTTTCTGATCACCTGCTTCTCTTTCTTACGCCTTGCTTACTCTGCTAGGCATCATAAGTATCTATCAATATTCCACTCATACGATTCTGTTTAACACATACTTCTATCTACCCTTCGTTTCACCCAAATCCGATTAACGGATTGAAAGTTTTGCCATAAACAGTAATCATCGAATATATAAACCGACAGTCAATCAACAAGTCACACATAATACATCACGTAATCAATGACATATCATTTATAAAGACATTTCGGGTCATAAATAGGCTTTCTGGTATTTAAAATGATTTTTAAAACATTTTTCGGAATTAAAACGGGTCGTTGGATCATTTTCGGAATAATAAACAGGGTTCGGTTGGCCAATTCTGGCTCCGAAACAATTTTAGAATAATTATCGAGCCTTGAAAATAATTTAGAATAATATTTTAAAGCTCGAAACTATTTTTCGAAATTTTTAAATCATTTTTAAATAATTAAATCTAATTAAATAATTAATTAAAAATCAATTAATAATTAATTAAATCAATTAATCAATTAATTTTCGAATTAATTGACTAATTAATCAATTAAAAATTAACTGAAATTAATTAACTAATTAATTCAGATTTATTGGTTAATTAAAAGTAATTTTCGGAATTAAAATAATAATTTTTAGAATTTTCAGAAATTAAAAATGGATTTTTATAATAAAAATAAATAGGAAATATGATTTTTAAACATTTTTAAAACAGGAATCCAATTTTTGCAAAGTCTGGAAACATCAGGGACTAAACTTCATCATCTACAAAACTACAGGGACTAAACTGCAATTTTGCAGTCCAGTCGCCGGAAAACACAGGGGTGGCCGGAGAACACGATTCCGGCCTCCTCACCTTGCCACAAGCTCCAGATCACATCTAAGGATTACCAGGAACATAACCATGCAATCAAATCGATCTAACAATCCCTGAGTTGACCGGAATTTGGCCGTGAAGTTTGCCAGTTTCCGGCGAACTTCGGAAATATTCAAAACACAACTCCCTTCTCTACAGACCTCGTTGATTCATGAAACTTATACGACTGGATTGCAAATTTTACAGAGAACACAATCCACTATATCACAACATCAATCTATTCCAGAATAAGAAACCCCCAAATTTCAATGAAGAACATTCATACGGGTTATAAACCCTAATTTTGAAATTCGAAAATCAAACTCAAATTTGAACATGTTATTGGACTCCAAATCAGACGTATAATATACCAAAATCATCAGGAAAACAAGCTCTACAACATGCAATCATCAAATCATACAAACAGTCATCCGAACAAAAATTCATATTTTTCATGAAAATAATTCAAAAATAATTAAATTTATAAAAAATCAACCTTTGATTCTGCAGTAAAACAGGTCCTGGAATCTGATAGTACTCCTTGAGACCTTCAAATTGGTTACTCCAACTTTCCAAACGGATTTCACTAACACCTTGAATTTGTGGTTTGATTCTCAGAAAGGTTTATGAATATATGATTTTTCTCTGTAAAAATTATATAATTATCTGTCTGCAAATGATTTTGATACGAAATAAAATACGGTAAAAGGCTATTTATAATTACGGAGAATTAGTATCCCGTTGGATCATTTCGGATATAAAACGGTACATTTATTTATAAAAACTGATCCAAACGGTATAGATTTTCGGGATAATTATCCAAATCAGTACAATTTGTACTGCGGTCTTGGTCTCAGCGCCTGGTTACACGTACTACGAGGTGATAATTGGGATAGTTTAATAAAAAGCTCCCGTTTATCGAAAATACGGGTTTTATTGATTTACCGAAACGAATATTGTATCGAAAATGTTGCGCCGGGACCCGCGCAGGACAAACCGTACGCCGGATCGAAAAAGTCGAAACACGGAAAATGCTCGGAATATTGCAACTAGGTTAGGAAGGAGTTCTCGGAAGAGTTTCGGGTTCTAAAAACGTAAAAATGGTTAACGGTGGTTGGTTCCCGTTTTCATAAAATAGGTTTTAAATACCCGGAGCAAGAGTTTAAAAAAAATCCATATGATTCCTATAGATTCATAAATTAACATAAAAATAATTAGGAAGATATGACAATTATCTATATTTTATTTTGGACATAAAAAAAAATTGAAATACTCAATTAATAACATTTTTAAACATTCAAACATTTTTAACACTTAACAAATAATTCACAGAATAGATACTGAATACATATAATAATTATCTATTAGCAAAAATAATTACACGATATATCCCGGATATTACATCCTTCCCCCCTTAAAAGGATTCTGTCCTCAGAATCTTCTAAGAAAACAAATGAGGACACTTTTCTCTCATATCACTTTCTAACTCCCAGGTTGACTCTTCAACCTTTGGGTTTCTCTACAATACTCTTACTAACTTTACCACTTTATTTCTCAATACTTTCTCTCTTTCCTCTAGAATCTCTATCGGACTCTCTACATATGATAAATCTGCCTGAATCTCTATTGGCTCATATTCTATTACATGCCTGGAGTCTGGATTATATTTCTTAAGCATTGATATGTGAAAAATATTATGAATGTGCTCCATGTGCGGAGGTAACGTTAACTCGAAAGCTATTTTGCCAACGTGCTTTAAGATTTCAAAAGGTCCGACATATCTTAGGCTCGGTTTTTCTTTCTTTCCAAACCTCGTTAATCCCTTCCACGGTGCTACTTTCAGTAGTACTAAGCTTCCTTCTTCGAATTCCTTGTCTTTCCTTGATTGATCTGTTTATTTCCTTTGAAGGTCTGGTACGGCTATCAATCTCTTCTGGATAACTTCAATAACTTCCTTTGTCTGCTATACTAATTCAGGTCCAAGTATTTTACGCTCTACTGCTCCGTCTTAATACACTAGAGATCTGTATTTGCGTCCATAAAGGGCTTCTTAGGGTGACATCCTGATACTAGCGTGATAACTGTTGTTGCAAGTAAATTCTATCAGAGGTAAATGCTCACCCCAATTTCCTTTGAAATCAATAGCACAAATACGTAATAAGTCTTCTATTGTCTGGATTATTCTTTCACTTTGGCCATCCATCTCTGGGTGATAATCTGTACTCATATTCAATCTTGTTCCTAAACATTCTTGAAAACTCTTCCAAAATCTCGAATTAAATCTTGGATCTCGATCAGATACGACAGACACAAGAATTTCATGACGAACTACAATTTCCTTCAGGCACCTATGGATCAACTTATCGAGCGAAAATCTTTCGTTTATAGGCAGAAAATAAGCTGACTTGGTAAATCTATCCACTATAAGCCAAATGGCATCATGATTAGTTTTTGTGCTTGGTAACCCCAACTATGAAATCGATGGTGATATGCTCCCACTTCCACTCTGGAACTTCAAATGACTGTAACAATCCACTTGATCTCTGATGCTCTACTTTAACTCTGTTGACATATATAACATCTGCTAATTCATTCTGCAATTCCCCGCTTCATATCTAACCACCTATAATTTCTTTTAAATCTATATACATCTTGGCACTCTCTGAATGGATTGAATACCTCGAATTATGAGCTGCCTGTAAAATTTCATCCTTCAATTCCATCACTGGTGGAATCCAAGTTCTAGAAGAAAACCTAAGAATACCTTGATCGTCCTTTTTGCGTGCACTATTCTTCCCATACTAAATGATTTATATCCTGATTCATTACCTCTTCCTGACACTTCTTTATCTTTTCTAACAATTCTGATTGAAAAGTTATACTTATACATTCTTACTCCTTTTTGGATTATGCACCCTGACTTCCAATTCCAACTTCTAGAATTCCATAGATAATTCTTCTCGTACAGTCTCTATGTTCATTCTTTCTCCTTCTTGCTCATCTCTTGCCACTACATTTGCTTTTCCTCGAGAGTTCATATTTCAACTCTTGTGGTCCGTATATATCTCACATCTTTCTCTATACTTATAATATTTCCCAATCTTTCAAAACGAATATTATTGTTGCTTTTAATCCCCAGTTATGAGTAGGGTACTTCTGATCATAAGGTTTCGGTTGTCTGGATGCATATGCAATAACTTTATTGTTTTGCGTCAACACACATCCTATTCCCTTACGAGAAGTATCACTATAAACTACCAAATCTCCCTGATGCTTTCAAAGTGATAAAATAGGTGTTGTAACCATTCTTTCATTTAACTCCGCAAAACTTTCTTCACCCTTCTCCATTTCATATAACCTTCTTGCTTTTCCTGGTTAACTTCATCTCGAATATTACAACTTTCAAGAAATCTTGCACAAATTTCCAATAATAACCGGCCCATGATAAAACTTCTTACTTTTGTTGGTGCTTCTGGTCTTTCTTCATTCATACTATCTTTAAATTTTTCTGCTGAATCCCCTTTTTGTCTCCTCCTTACTGACTGTCTATACTAAGAATTATACCTCCTGCCATTAAAGTTTTCACCTGGTAAACTCTTTTTATACTACTTCATTCTTCTTTGACTCCTCAGCTATCATTGTATAGGTTGCATGGTTCTTCTTAATTAACGCAAGTATATCTTATCCAAATTCTTCCTTCAAAATTCTACTCATCAAATTTAAATATCACTGGTATATAAGTTCATCCTACTAACATTTCTAGAATTTTATAACAACAGTACTGAGTTCTGAAAATTATCTTTGATATGTCCATAAGTTAAATTTTCACTTGGTAATATACCCAGTCTTAAATCAATCTTATAAAAATACCTTGCTTCGTTCATTTAGTTAAACAAATCATTGGTTTCGAGGTAACATATATCTGCTCTTGAGAGTAAACTTGTTGAGCTTTCGCTAACACATAATCTCACCCTTCCATCTTTCTTATTAACACATCGTGCCGGTGCACTTTAAGGGGGTACGCTAGGTCCAGTTGCTTTTTCTTTTAATCATCTCATGCGTTTGCTCTGGTAACTTCTTCATTTTATCTGGTGCCATTCTGTACGGGGCTTTGGACACTGGCTTCATTTCAGGTGCTAAATCAATCATAAACGCATTTTTTTTTATTTTTTTTATCTAAAGGAAATATTGGTAACTCGTCTGGAAATATGTCTTGATACTGTAAAATCTTCAAGTTCGGTCTGCTCCTAACTCTTATTTATAATCGCCATAGCACTTATATTTTGGTCACTGTAATCTTAAATTATTTTTAACAAATTCTTTACTTTCCTTTGTCCTTTAAACTTCTTTATGTTCTCCTTTGGTGTCTCCAGAACTATCTTCCGTCACGACGGTTTACGTGGGCATCACACTTGAATAGTTAATCCACTCCTTATAATAATATCAAATCTTCTTATCTCAAATGATATCAATTCTTCACATCTTAATGCCAGAAATATCGATTCTGTCATTGGTACTTACATATTTAATGACTCCACGTTCTTAATTTGCTAGTCCTTTAGTCCTAAACTTATTGATTCGACAGGATAATTCATCTTATCAATAAAACCTTGAGAAATATATGATCAAGTTGCTCCCATATCTTTTAATACTTTAACGCATAAGGTATCCGCAATAATCTTCCACGTCATCCCATTCATATTCTAAATAACATATCACAAATTCTCGTTCTCGGAGACGTATCCCTTATTGAAGTAGATTCCCTTAACTGTTAATGCATCCCGGGCTAGGGACAGTGATTTGTAATTTTCACCATATGCCCTTGTTTCCTTTCCATGCATGAGAGGTAGATGAGACTTTGCCCGCTGAGTGTATAATACGTTGACTTTTATTTGAAAAGCTCTCGCAAGGAACAACGGTACAACGAAAGAACTAAAAGGATTCACAATTTTAATAAACTTAGAGTTGAAAAGAAAGAAAAAGTAATGATTTGAATATGAATGAGACAACCATATTGGTACTTAAGATGGCTAGTCTTTCATACCGTATGGCATACAACACATGATTAGGTGGCATCCCACCTAACTCTTCGTCATTCCGACAAAGCGACTCATCATAACAGTGTTTGTCCCAATCAGAAAGCAAAATCCGAGGGGAACAATTAAATTTGAAAGGAATGCAAAATCCTTCGTTTTGATATCACCAGAAAGAATTTATTAAGAAAAGGAGTTCATATATTTTTAGGAATTAAAAAGAAATATATGCTGTAATGTTGAGGACAAGAATGATACCATTGATCACCATCCACATTTCATTTGTATTCATCTTTCGAGTTTGATTGATCATATCCCAATTGAATCATATAGTAACTTTAGAAGTATGCTAAAATGCCTTCGTAACTAAGCATTATGGTAGATTCTTACTTGTTAAGTCTCGCATCTGTAACGTCGTACCTACACGTATAATACTTTAACAATTTGATTATAATGGCGCTCTTATCAGATAACCTTGAGTTTTCTCTTTCTAATTTGGAATAACCGTAAATCATTCAACATAACGATCATTTTATTAATAATATTCTTCCTTCAGAAGAGTCTGAAAATTTTCCCAATCTTCTTCGGTCATGCTCAGGCTTCCGTTTAATCAATGAATTCTTCGAACTCTGATAATCCCAGTAATTAGATGAATAGTTATTCCATACGCTGGTTTTGTTGTTAATCCTATCAGACAATACTTGCACCCACTTCTTCATAATCGCAGGTTACCTCGTTCTCCAAATTAACAATTACTGAGTCTGAAACAACATCCTTCCAGATAATCCGGGTCTTTTAACAAACAAGAAACTCAAGTAGTAATTTTACAACCAAGATTTAAAACTTATTTTATTCAAAAAGGCTTTTAGAAATTTTGTGAGGAAAAATCTTTTTCAAAAACTTGTTTTAAAATTTCTGAAAATCACAAATCTGGTTGTCCTTACTATATGAGTTGGTTGTTGTCCTTCTTATGAGCAAATACCAAGTTAAAGAAATGATCACTCAAAGGTCCATTCACTTCCATTTATCTCCTCTCCTTCATTGGGTCTATTATCTTCCTTAATCGATGTAAACTTCAACTGTCGTTGCATGTTATCTTATTCGCAGCTTCACATTAAGGCTCCCATACTGGTAGTACTCCCGTTAACCACTTTGCAATCATTGAGTGGAACAGACTATCCCATAGTCAACAAGTCAGCTAATATCACATCATTACAACATCATTAATTTCAAGAAATCTTCAGATCCCTAATCTCTTCTAACCCTCTTTCTTCAACACTTATCTACTCCATTCCACAAGCTAGTCATGAGTGGCCTAATTACTAATAGCTTCTTTTAACCGGATACAGCCATCCTCCAGAACACTTGAATCTTCTTTCTAAACTCCTTCTCACCTTAATTTATATCTCAATACTCACCGTTTACTGTCGCTATCGCGTCCCTTCTCGCAAATGCTGTTGTTTCGATAGAAAGGTTTTTTTAAACTAAGGATGTAGAATATGGTGTATAATAGACAGAAAAGATACATTCATAGTTGAATGTTCAAAAGAACAGGAATAAGCAAATGAAGGTTCTTGAATAGGTAGTCTCATATCGAGAGATGATAGAATAGCGTTGAATAACTTGAAGAGGCGCAACTGTCATAACATAAAGTAATACCATTAATACTGATGGAGAACAAGGCGCAAATCAAATCTGGGAAAAGATGACGATCCTTAAATGGAAAGCTCCAAACGATCAGTTGATGCAGGGAAATTAGGATCTGCCATTGCCGTTGCCTGGATATCACGTCGCTAGTTAAGAATCCCGAATCGTAACACGAATCGTGTCGGAGACCTACTATACAGTCGCACTCAACCTCACGATGACTTATCTTTCAATTTCCTATTCATAATCCTAACCCTCTACCCAATCCCGATAATCTAGGCTTGTTTCAGTGACTTATAACCTGTAGCTCTGATACCAACCTGTGGCGCCCTCTAAACCCGGGTCAGAAGTTTGGGGTCCACAACACAAACACAATATATCAACCTGTATAAGAAATATTATTTATAATGACCCTGCTTCACAAAACCACGAATCGCAACAGGTTAAAGTATGAAAACAAGTCACAACCTTAATTATTACATCGTACCAAATCCCAACTAATTTAACTTACAATTGATAATAAAATCATTCTTACAACCTTGCTATCTCACTACTGCCATAAGCTCCTGCTAGCTCCATCAATCATAATCTGAAATCCTAGCTCGAACATTGAACTGGGAAACCTTGCTATCAACCGTATCCTTCTTAACTGTAGAATATATAAAAAGATTCGCAAGAGTGAGCTAACTAGCTCAGCAAGTCATATTATCAATAACTGAGGCTAGACAATAATAAATGAGATGATTTAAAGGAATCAAGTTTCTTGTTAAACAACCAATAGAATTGGATTATTCATTTTAAGTTTTTAAACCAAGGTTAGGCTGCTAATCAGTCACGCACTAACCCCGAGCAAAGCACACAACACTGCTCTAACTACTGGATCCAAGGCACACATTGGCCTAACTTGACCATCGATATGGTCTGACCATGAATCTGGTCCATACAAAGAAAACTATCCAATTCTAAAGCATTTCAATATGATAAACAGTAGAGTTCAATAAAACCAGATCATAATCAATAACCATAAAACATTTGTAAAAGAGCATGGTAAAAGTTCATAGTTACCAAAAAGGGTATGTCAAAATACATAAAAGAAGTGGCCTCCAGCCGGTAGGATAATCGGGTATTAGATGAATAATATTTTTCCAAAGTTTTAGTGCTTTGATATCACAAGGTATGGTTAAGTATAAAAGTTTTTGTATATATAAACAATTTTGTTCCAGTGTTTGGTATATGATGGATATATATTTGTGGAGTAGTATCGTATTTGTGTGGTTTAATATTTGGTAAATCCACAAGAAATGGTTCACAAAGAATAAGGCTTACGGCTCAAAGATCAAATGATGTGGCTCAGGTTCAAGGCTGGAGGATTCAAAGTATTTCCAATATAAAAGAGAGCTATTTTGAATATTAACAATAGGTCACAAGAGAATTTAGAAATATTTGCAATAAATCTCGAGAAAGGTTTAGAAGTACTTGCCTTATCATAATTGATTCCAACCTCACTTATACTTGTCTACGACTCTGTTCAACCACCATTCATCTGTTTCTCCTATGCCTCGCTTCTAATCTCTGCTCATTTGCTGTATTTTCTACATGTCAATTCTATTTTCTGATCACCTGCTTCTCTTTCTTACGCCTTGCTTACTCTGCTAGGCATCATAAGTATCTATCAATATTCCACTCATACGATTCTGTTCAACACATACTTCTATCTACCCTTCGTTTCACCCAAATCCGACTAACGGATTGAAAGTTATGCCATAAACAGTAATCATCGAATATATAAACCGACATTCAATCAACAAGTCACACATAATACATCACGTAATCAATGACATATCATTTATAAAGACATTTCGGGTCATAAATAGGCTTTCTGGTATTTAAAATGATTTTTAAAACATTTTTCGGAATTAAAACGGGTCGTTGGATCAATTTCGGAATAATAAACAGGGTTCGGTTGGCCAATTCTGGCTCCGAAACAATTTTAGAATAATTATCGAGCCTTGAAAATAATTTAGAATAATATTTTAAAGCTCGAAACTATTTTTCGAAATTTTTAAATCATTTTTAAATAATTAAATCTAATTAAATAATTAATTAAAAATCAATTAATAATTAATTAAATCAATTAATCAATTAATTTTCGAATTAATTGACTAATTAATCAATTAAAAATTAACTGAAATTAATTAACTAATTAATTCAGATTTATTTGTGAATTAAAAATAATTTTCGGAATTAAAATAATAATTTTTAGAATTTTCGGAAATTAAAAACTGATTTTTATAATAAAAATAAATAGGAAATATGATTTTTAAACATTTTTAAAACAGGAATCCAATTTTTGCAAAGTCTGGAAACTTCAGGGACTAAACTTCATCATCTACAAAACTATAGGGACTAAACTGCAATTTTGCAGTCCAGTCGCCGGAAAACACAGGGGTGGCCGGAGAACACGATTCCGGCCTCCTCACCTTGCCACAAGCTCCAGATCACATCTACGGATTACCAGGAACATAACCATGCAATCAAATTGATCTAACAATCCCTGAGTTGGCCGGAATTTGGCCGTGAAGTTTGCCAGTTTCCGGCGAACTTCGGAAATATTCAAAACACAACTCCCTTCTCTACAGACCTCGTTGATTCATGAAGCTTATACGACTGGATTGCAAATTTTACATAGAACACAATCCACTATATCACAACATCAATCTATTCCAGAATAAGAAACCCCCAAATTTCAATTAAGAACATTCATACGGGTTATAAACCCTAATTTTGAAATTCGAAAATAAAACTCAAATTTGAACATGTTATTAGACTCCAAATCATACGTATAATATACCAAAATCATCAGGAAAACAAGCTCTACAACATGCAATCATCAAATCATACAAACAATCATCCGAACAAAAATTCATATTTTTCATGAAAATAATTCGAAAATAATTAAATTTATAAAAAAATCAACCTTTGATTCTGCAGTAAAACAGGTCCTGGAATCTGATAGTACTCCTTGAGACCTTCAAATTGGTTACTCCAACTTTCCAAACAGATTTCACTAACACCTTGAATTTGTGGTTTGATTCTCAGAAAGGTTTATGAATATATGATTTTTCTCTGTAAAAATTATATAATTATCTGTCTGCAAATGATTTTGATACGAAATAAAATACGGTAAAAGGCTATTTATAATTACGGAGAATTAGTATCCCGTTGGATCATTCCGGATATAAAACGGTACGTTTATTTATAAAAACTGATCCAAACGGTATCGGTTTTCGGTATATTATCCAAATCAGTACAATTTGTACTGCGGTGTTGGTCTCAGCGCCTGGTTACACGTACTACGAGGTGATAATTGGGATAGTTTAATAAAAAGCTCCCGTTTATCGAAAATACGGGTTTTATTGATTTATCGAAACGAATATTGTATCGAAAATGTTGCGCCGGGACCCGCGTAGGACAAACCGTACGCCGGATCGAAAAAGTCGAAACACGGAAAATGCTCGGAATATTGCAATTAGGTTAGGAAGGAGTTCTCGGAAGAGTTTCGGGTTCTAAAAACGTAAAAACGGTTAACGGTGGTTGGTTCCCGTTTTCATAAAATAGGTTTTAAATACCCAGAACGAGAGTTTAAAAAAAATCCATATGATTCCTATAAATTCATAAATTATCATAAAAATAATTAGGAAGATATGACAATTATCTATATTTTATTTTGGACATAAAAAAAATTAAAATACTCAATTAATAACATTTTTAAACATTCAAACATTTTTAACACTTAACAAATAATTCATAGAATAGATACTGAATACATATAATAATTATCTATTAGCAAAAATAATTACATGATATATCCCGGATATTATAATTACAACCTATCTTTGCTCAATGGATACAAAATACCCATGCTTTAGCACCCAGTGCAACGGCTCCGGGTGCAATAAAAAGCACTAGTTTAACTTGGGGAGGCGGTGATTTAGTAACAGTGGGTGGTAAAGTGGCTTTGTTACCTATTCCATTAGGAACTGCAGATTTTTTGGTACATCATATTCATGCATTTATGATTCATGTGACGATATTAATACTTCTGAAGGGTTTTCTATTTGCTCGTAGCTCCCGTTTGATACCGGATAAAGCAAATCTTGGTTCCTTACGAGGCAAGACAAACCTACATAAATGATTAGTTAAATTTATAGGTACCCCTTTGTCTTGAGGGTCCTGGGGTTAGTACATCATATATAACATTTGATTTATGAAGGAATTTAGGCATGGTATAATCATCATTAGGCATATAAACATTTCTAGATGCATAAGGCCTAGTTTGAGGTTGATAATAGCTAGAGCTATCATGAAATCTTGATGGAGCATGATAAACATTATATATATTATTAGCATGGTAAGTAGCATTAGCATTTCTACTAAGAGTTTGTTGTCTTCTAAATGCATTACCATTTACATGATATTGTGTGTTTCTATTTTGAAACATAGATGGTTGATGAGACCATTGTTGCCTTGGATTCTTATATTCCATATTTTTATAAGGCACACGTTTATCATCTTTCTTGTATGATTCCTTGCGACTCCATACATGCTTGCCCTTAATTTCACCATTCTTGAATTTGCAATATTGAATGGTATGTTCCATTTTATTGTAATACGAACATTTATAAGATGGTGATTCGGGTGAAGTCTTTATTGGTGATACAAATCTCCGAGTGTTTCCTTTAGGAGGAAAATTCTTATTATATCCCAAACCTTCATGATTATATGAGGTTTTTGTATGCACCATTTGATCCAACATCTTATTGCCTTTTGTAAATCTTTGAATGACTTCTTCAAGATTTTCATTTTCTTTCTTTAATGCATCAATCTTGTTGTTAAGGATTCTTTCTTGATCCTTAATTTGAGCTATGAGTTTATAATTTTCTTCTTTTAGCCTTAGAGCTTCACATTTAAGCTCATTGGTTTCTAATAACTCATTTTCTTTATCAAGATTGTTTTTATAAGATGTTTCTATATATTGAACATTTGATTCATTTAGAATCTTTAAATTGAATAGATCAACGTGAAGTTTACAAATATTATCATTCAATTGTATCTTTTCACGTTCCATCTCTTCGTCTTTGAGAAATAATGATATATTCCCTGTTTCAAGGTCGATTATATTTTCTTGAAGTTTATTTACTTCAACCCTGATGAGATGGTTTTGATCTTTTAGAGATGTAATCTCTTTTTCATCTTAGACTCTTGAGTCCATCATCCGAGTATACTCTTTATTTTGAGTATGATGTATTTCTTCTATTTTCATTTTCTCGGACCATACTAAGTGAAGCCTTTGATCAACATCTTTGTATTTACTTTTATATTCTACCACAAGTCCAATTAAATCATGCTTATTCATGTCCATAAGTGATTAATTAGATTCATCCAATAATGATTTAATTGAGACATAATTAGATGTTACCTCTTCATTTGTAGAGGAGATTTCCCTAGATGTAGTTTCTTCTCCGAGAGCCATCAAGCATAGATTCACCACTTCTTCACTAGCTTCCAGAGCTTCTTTATCTTCACTTAGATCCCAACCATTTTCGGCCACGAGACTTCATCCCTTTGAAAGTTTAGGACATTCTCTTTTATAATGACCGGGTTGTTTACACTCGAAACACACATCTTGTCTTTCCACAGGAGATGGATCTTTAGGTTTTGGAGGAGTGTAAACCAGATGGTTTGTGGAGGCATTGCTATAGGTATTTATATTTTGATTGCCTTTTGCCTTTATTGTAGCTCGTTGACGGATAATTACTCTTATAGTTGGAAGAATAATTTTGAGAGTAATTTGGCCTTCCATTAGAGTTAAAAACTCTTTGTTGATTATTTGATTTTAGGAAGCCTTTTCCGTATCTTTGAGCTTTGCTTTGAAGCACACGACGAAGTTGTCTCGTGAGTAGAGCAATTTCACTCTCATCGAGATTTTGGAGTTCCTCGTTTAACTCCTAATCAATTTCATCTTTATCAATTAATATGGCCTTTGGAGCCATATTTTTCTTTTTATCCTCCACTTTTGGAGCAACCTTTTCTGGAATATTATCTTCTTCGTAAGCACGAAGATTTCCGAATAGGTTATCAATCTTATACTCATTTAAGTTGTGCATCTCTTTTATAGTAGTGACTTTAACCTTCCAACTAGGAGGTAGAGATTTGAGCACTCTTCTATTCTTTTTATTTTGAGTATAATTCTTTCCAAGTTGGGATAACTCATCGATAATACGAGTAAATCTTGTTTCCATATCGATGATATTTTCTCCTTCTTAGATTTTAAAGTTCTCATATTCTTGGATCAATGTATCCATTCGAGAATCTTTTATATCAGTGGTTCCTTCATAGGTTACCAATAATTTGTTCCACATTTCTTGTGTCGACTTACAATTATTTACTATTTTATATTCTTTTTCTGCAAGTGCACTTGTGAGAACCATTTCTGCCTTTGCGGCTATATTCATTGTGGCTTCTTCCTCTAAGTTGTATTCCCTAACCTTCTTTTCGACGATGATGTCATCGATAATTTTGGTAGGAATGCGAATACGGTCTTCGATAGCAATCCAAACTTTGAATCCTTGAGATCTAGCATCAATGCGAAACCTCGTTTTCCATGTTGCAAAGTTGGTGCCATCAAATAGAGAAGGTCGGGAGCTAGATAGACCTTCACCACATCCAACTGGATTAATATACGCCATTCCGGATCACTTTTTGTTATCCCTGTAAATCTGCAAATCACTTAACAAACACGTTAAAAAGCACTGCTCTGATACCAATTGTAAGGTCCCGTAAGAGGCCTATTTTAAGATAGAAGGGGGGATTGAATAGCTTAATTACCAATTTAAAAATTCTGGACACTTTTCATGTTTTGACTTTTTAGATCCGCAGTACGGTTTGACCCCTACGAGTCCTAGTGTGAAATTTTCGATACGCAAATCATTTTATATATCGAAAAAAGTCCATATTCTCAAAAGGTGAGACATCATTATCTTAACTTCGTATAAAGTATTTTATAGGAAGCTCTGTTTTGATAATTATCCAAATTTGGTATTAAAATCGTATCGTCTTTTCAGTTACTTAGCGGCTAAGTAACCTATTTTCGGAACCGATCTGTAAATGTAATTATCAAATTATAAAATAAATAACATATGTGGTGGGTATGTCGGCTATGTGTTATTGTATTATTAATTGTTTGCGATTTGTTCGACGAGAAGATTAATTTTATAATTAATTATCAAGCTATATGAATTTAATTCATTTTAAAGTAATTTTATTGTATATTTATTTTTATAAATGCTAAATTTGTTTCTAAAATTATTTTGTTATTCTATAATTTTATTTATTATTTTTAGGAGGTTTTTAAAATTGAGAAATCAATATTTCATCAATTATTTAGGCATATATGATATTCTGATTAGAATTATTTGTTAAATCCCTATTTAAAATTCCAAAATTCTTTAAAAATTATGAGACTCATATTTCTTTAAGTTTGGAATATTCCGAGAATTTTAAAATTATTTTGGGATTTTTTGAGATTAATTTCGCTCGCTCGTTGATTCGTTAAATTAATAATGGCGGGTATAAATTATGTTTTAAAAATTTGTTTAAAATTTTAAAGTTTATTTTTTTTAGTAACTTTGGGATATTTATAACATTTTAAAGTTAATTTGGTAGCTTTCTGGTTAGTTTTAACCGCAAGTTCATTCGATAAAAAAATTATATAACACGGGAAAAAAAATAAGAATTTCCGTCAATAAGGGAGGGGGACACGTGTTATTAATTCAGTAAATTGTGATATGTGCCCTGTTTTAATTGGTGGTAACAGCTCACCAAACTCACCCGTGTAAACCCCCCCCCCCCGGGTCTCTTCTCTCTCGCGCGACTCTCTCAGTTTTTTTTCTCTCGCTCTAATCTCTCCTTCTCTCTATTCAACTACATCTCTTTCGCCCCTCTAGCTCCCATTCCGTTTTCCCACTGTGTTCCTGATTGCTCCGATAGCAGCCCTTTTTCCGGTAGGTGGCTGTCACTCCGGCTACTTGTTCGGTTTCTCCCTTGGTTAATTGTTCCTGTGTGTGTATTTCATCCGTGTATGTATAGTCTTCGTGTATATCTTGTAATTGCTCCCCTGTTTTTTATCAGTTGTGCTGTTCGGCTTTGGCCATCTTGTTGTTGTTTCTTCCCTGTTCCGGTGAAACTCACTACTGCTGCGCGTATTGAGCGTGCTGGTAGCGTGACCCGTCCCTGGTTGTTGCCCTGATTGTTATTGCGTATTTGATTTATATTATTTCGATGAAATTACGTAATTTCTAAAATAAATTAGTTATATGATTGGTGATTTGTGAAATAAAATATGTTATTGCGAGAATTATTGTAATTAATTGATGAAATTTACGAAGGATACTCGGTAACTACGAGAACCTGTAAATTTTATCGCCGTCGGCGATGAGCCTCGACGAGCCGACGGTGGACTATGATGATTTTTATCTGAGTCCTACATTTATAAATGAAATCAAATTAGTTCCTGAAATTAATTTGAAAACAAAAATTACGAATCAAAATATAAAAATACAAATAAAAACATAAAAGTAATTGAATTGTATCGGTGTTTGGGATTTGTAGATTGGTTGTGATTGGATTGTTGTTGTGAATTTGACATCAAAATTATTCGACGGGTAGGCCAATAAATAAAGGAAACGCTGCCCGATTTTCGGGGAAATTAATTCCAAAAATAGGGGAACATAACCTGTAATTATCGGAAACATCGAACGAGGATATAAATTAACTTTAGGAAACCTATTTACGTGACGTGACAAGATATTTCGTGAATAATCGATTACCCTATTTTTCAAAATGGCAAATATATGTATTTTGAAATTTAATACCGAACCGAGTTTCAAAGATGTGAACCATAATTGCTATGTGTATTTCGATAATACATATAAATATGAATTTGGTGATGAAATCGTATGGGTGGAACAGGATAACGATTTGATCTTAAGCTTATGCAATTATCTGAATTAGGGTATTTTAACCCTGTAGGTTTTAGACGGAAGACCCGAGACGTGACGTCAGACTAGGAACGATCTAGTGATTAGACTTCGAGATCAACGAAGTTCCAACCGAAGGGTCTGTATGTTGGGATCGTATCCAGAATAGGATAGTAGTTTAACGATAAAGCAATATAGCAATAATTACAGAAGGGGAGTTGAATGAAATTCTTGAACCTTTTTCTTAAAACAAAAATGTTCAAACTCGAATACAAATATAAGTGTTTTGATTAGCACAATGTGGAATAGAAACTTAAGTAAATCAAAACATAGGTAATTAAAAACAAGAGTCTTTAAAAACTTTCTGGTGGATTTAAACAATTCCACCAGAGATATATATTATATCGAGAGAACTCTGTGTGCAAGAATGCTCACAGCTGCTTACAAATTTGAACTACTGAGAATACAGAGAAATGCTAATAATTCTGCTTACAAATGTTTCTTACTTTTTGTATCTCAGATCTTAGTTTCTATTTGCTACTTCTTGGTTTATATAATACCAAGATTATAAAGTCAAAAGATAGAATCATTATAAAAACTATCGGGTCTAATGATTTCTTACTTTGTTCTCTATTACCCAGTTAATAGGCTTCCTCATTCCATTTGCATACATCCCGACGTATGTGACCAGTTGTCACTATCAACTGATGTTTGAATTCTTTATCCGTTGAGTACATGATCATCCGTCGACTTTATGATCCTCCGTTGATGGCTTCATTTGTCAGCCGTCGACTGCTATATAAAAACATCCGTTGATAGCCATTTGATCATTCGTCGATGGCTTTGTAGTTTATTCATTGGGTAGCAATCAGGCACTTGATTTCATTTCACTTATAAAGAATTATAAGATATCTTTTATGTACAATTAATCAACCTATTCTGCATATCTAGTTAAAGTCCACATGACTTATATACTACTACAAACTCTATACAAAGGTGTATGCAGAAATGTGCTACAGACTCATTATTACATAAGCTACTCACTCGATGGATAATAAATCATTATCCGTCGGGACTGTAAAGATTTATCCGTCGGGACTAAAATTCTTATCCGTTGAGTGCTACATTATTTCACTAAGTAAAATCTACTTAGGTGTTTTGATTGTGAAATCATCAAGTACACAACATATGCACAACAATCGCCCCCAATTTATGTCTACAGAATTGTAGCCATAAATTAAGAGATACTTGATGATAACAAAACATCTTAATCATACAGCTTTAAAGAAAATTAGATAATACTGAAAGTGCTTCAATTAATCAAAATGTACAAAGTTCAGCTCACAGTCATTTCAAGATGCTCCTCTAGCCTGAGCAGATTTTTCTAGTTTCTTGAAGGTCTGGATCTTCTTCCAAGCTTTCTGTTGTTTTCATCAATCTGATTTTGGAGCTGCCTGTGGAATTCCAGTTCATCAGATTCTGAGAGATTTAGCTTTTCTTGCATTTCCAAGAGAGTCTCATTGCTGGAGATGCTCAGTTGGTCTTCTAATCTGAAGAATCTTCTCACACCTTTGTCATCTGTGAACTCCATCAGCCAGTAGGGCCTTAGATGCACTCTTCTCCCTATGTATGGGATGATTAGAGTCTTTGGGAGTGTATCTTTAGCTCTAACACTCCTTAGTTCTTCAATCTTCTTCAATACTAGTCTTCTTGCAGTGACATTGAACCCAAAGTTCTTCTTGAAGGATGAATAAACTTTAATCATTACATCTTGGCTTTCTTGAAGAATCCTGTGAAGTGGCCACTGAATCTTCTTTCCTCCTTTGTACTTGAACACTAACCTTTCAGGTAGGTTTCTGTATGCATCAATTCCCCTCACTTCATCTAGTTCATCCAGATTGAGGTTCAGATCAGAAAATTCTTTGATGTCACACAAGTACAAGTAGTCTCCCTTATTGAGTTTGGGCTGAGCTTTGACTACAGATTTGGATTTGAGGGGTGACAATTTCACTTTCTTGACTGCCCTTGACTTTTTCCTTTTTGGCTTGCTAAGGATTGGTAGACTGAAGTCAGGAATTGGTACGGTGTCCCATTCTATTGGCTCATCCTTGGGCACAATAGGTTCACCATGAATATTCCTGTAGTGATCCACCACCCTTATATCTTCAAATACCACAGAGGGCTTTGATGCTTCAGTTGTAGCTGGTGTGGGTTCCTTAGGAAATTGATCTTCCAATTCCTTGTCAACAATATCCAGTTTCCTTTTTGTTCTTTTAGCCAATTCTTTCTTTCTTGGAGATTTCTTCTATTCTTCAACATGTTTCCTTGATTCAGTAGCTTCAGATGATTGAGAGGGAATTTGTTGTGATAAATTCACAGCCTGTAGCTTGGCCAAGATAGCAATCTGCTCTTTCTTTTATTTAGCCTTCTTTGCATCTAGAATAGCTTGCTTTTTTTCCTGCTTCAATCTGGCTTTTTCTTTTCTCTTCGCTTGAGCAAATTGAGGATGTCCAGCTACCACACAAATTTCCTTCCCATTTTTGAATATCTTAACAATCCTCTTTTTAGAAGCTGAATCAGTTAGATCTTTATAGAAAATAATTGAACTTGATAGAAGCTTCTTCTCATTAGGCTTGGGTGTCTCATACATAGTATCCAAGGGGTTTTTCAAGGATGATTTTGAGTAGTTTACCCTTGGTTTAAGAATCATTTCAGCCTTTGTAGACTTGATGCAGGAAGATTGTCCTTTTTCCAGATAGTTCATGCTCATCTCATTCACACTGATTTGCTTGATTTAAGAGTGATGGATGGCTGACTTAACTGGCTCCTTGACAAGTTCAAACTTCTTCTGTATCTCCTCATCAATCTTCTCCCAGTTGATCAAACTCAACTTTTCTTTCTCACCAGCTTTCAAGTTGGCTGCTACTGCTTGAATCAGATCTATACCATCTGCAACTGGTGGCTTTGAGATAATAATTGATGGCGCAATTACCTTATTGATTTGTATCTGAAGCTTCTCCCCCTCACTTGGTCCTTTCTCCCCTTTTTGTTATCATCAAGTTGAGGAGTCAGGCCTTGTGCTTTAGCCAGTTGCATGAGAAGATTGGTCTGAGACTGTTCATTTTGAAGAATGGTGGCCACAAAATTTTTAGTAACTTGAACTCTGTCTTCTAACATGGCCAGCTTCTTTTCAGCATCTGATTTTCTTCTCAGTCTCAGTAATAGATCCTACATGGTACCATATGGCAAGACTGAATCCAACTTCTCAGAATTGTAGGTCTTCAAGTCAGCTATATCCTTTTTGAGTTCATCCACACTCAGATTCTATCTTAACTATTGTAGCTTCATGAGATGTAGAGAATCTAGGTGAGCTTGAAGAATAATCTTGGTACCAGCATTTGAGCTCTTCTGAATGGCCTTTTAGATATACATGATTTGTTTGACTCCTTTTTCAAGGCCCATTCAGGTAAATCTGGAATAGAAGTTGGGCCTTCATCTCCCCCTAAGTTCATGCTTCCATCAAATAAAATAGAGTCATCATCATTAGAATTTACTCCAAATTCTTCAGATGGCTCACCAGCTGTAGGAGGCATTAAATTGACAACACCTTTATCCCTTTGTAGAGATTATAAAGTATGCACCAGATTCAAAGTCTTTTCTGCCTCCTCATTGCCCTGAGCAGCCAACAATTGATAGGCTGACACAGGACGAGTAAAAGTGTCAGCATCCAAAGAAATGTTATCAATTACAGCTTTGTAATGTTGCTCAAATTGTCTTTCCTTTTCAGTATCATCCACAATCATTAACTCATGAGCAATAGCTGGATCCACCCGTATACCCTCTGTACCTGTTTTTCTCTCATTTTCTCTCTTTTGTTGCATCAGGGTCTCACCCTGGCTCCCCACCCTCACACCCTCACCTTCACCTACTAAGGTGGGACTCCTCTCACTCCCTTTTGCCAATCCTGAAGAAATAAATTGCAGATTTTCACTCATTTTCTCTCCTTTTTCCTGGGAACAACCCAGCCTCCCACTCAAGACACTCTCCTCTCTCAATCCTAAGAGTGACTGTACAACCACTAAATCTTCTGCACTTGAAATAATTGAAGTTTGAAGTTGTACAGAGATACTCGACGGATGAGTGATATCCATCGAGTGAGTGGTAATGCTATCCGATGGATAACTGCTGTTAGGCTTATCCGTCGGGATACAATTACTACTCGACGGATGAACAATATCCGTCGAGAGAGTAGAAATGAATGAGTTGGGAAGAGAAACTATTGTTGACTCTGTGCTGATTGAAGATATTTGGGGCACATATGTCACAATAGTTTCTAAAAGAATTGGCAAGTGAGCCAATGAATCATCTAAAAGATGATGCTCACTTGTACTAGATTTTGGCTTCTCCAATAGAGTTAAAGAAGGGAAATCAGGAATTGATGTGTGTATCATATCCACATCCAGAGAGTTTGTTGGTGAGTATGGTGTATGAGGTGCTTCTATAACTAGAGATTTTGGCTGTGACTCCACATTTATTGGAGCCACATCAAACTGAATTTGAGAGAGTGCAGGGACTGTGTCTTTAACACCAGTTTGCACTATGTGTGTGCCCTGTGCATCCCCAGAGGTTTTAGATTTCTTCTTTCTTGTATAAGTTTGGGGTGTGCTTGTGTCTCTAACCCTTTTGGCCTGTGCTCTTGGCTGAGAGCTTTGTTTAATAACCACATCCTTTTGGGAGGATGCAGCTAGAAGTGAGCTTTTGTCCTTTTTAAAAACTGCAGTTTGTTGGGAAACTACAGTGTGGCTAGGTTGGGATTTACTCAACTCTCCAACCTTATTCTTGGGGTTTCTTTGATGTTCACCCCTTCCCTCACCTAACTTACCCTCCTTCACACTCCCCTCTTTGGCTTTGGTGGATTTTTCAACTGGTATCTTTTGAGAGATACCAGAGGGGGTTTTCTTTGATTTTGTTTTGGAAATAGTAGTAGGTTTGGAGGCTTTGGGTGGCAACTATTTGGTCATTGACATAGTCGCCATAGCTACTCGTGAATTCAAAGAAATAGTGGTGGTTAAAATGGTTGTAGGGATGGATGAACTTACCTCACATACCTGAGGTGCCTGCATTACAGAAAAGTAGAACATTGGCACATCCTTTTGATGATTAGCCCTGTTCAAATCTGCAATGAGTCTTCTCTCTTGAGCCCAACAATCCAGTTTGTTGTTAGGGTTCTCAAGCACAATCTCTTCACAGAGGTGGTTAGCCAATAACATAAAAAATCTAGCATAATACACATTTTTACCTCTTTTAGCTAACTCACCCAATTTAAAACCTAACTCAAATAGGACAAGGTCACTGAAATTGTATAATTTATCTATAACTAGCATGTATA
Organism: Apium graveolens; assembly: GCF_009905375.1. Lineage (NCBI taxonomy): Eukaryota > Viridiplantae > Streptophyta > Magnoliopsida > Apiales > Apiaceae > Apium > Apium graveolens. The sequence continues at coordinate 27,459,811 of NC_133649.1, read as the reverse complement.
GCATGTTAAGCATTGAAATATTCACTGAATCAAAATTACTGATTTTTCAAGAGAAAACATTAATTAGTAACTACATCACACATGAAACTCCACTCCTTCCTAAGACCCATTCTCCTAATATCACTCAGTTTAGAAGTAGGAAGTGCATAATCCATGGAATTAAGCATATTGATAATATCAGTGTCATTGTGTGGTAAAGTCACATTGTTATCAAGAATTTTGAAATATGCTTTTATCACATCACTATTGATACATAATTCATTACCTTTGATGGTTATAGTGATGGTCTTGTCAGTAGAGTTGTAGATAGCAGTGGTCCACATCTCTTCAACAACATCATAGAAGATTGTGGGTGATTCCAGCATGGCGTAATTGAGCTTGCAATTCTTCACAAAGTCCATCATCTTGTGGTAGTCCTCTGATTGCTGAATACCCTTATTGACCAATGCAATGAAATTGTTCTTCTCATAAATGAACCCAGTTTGAGACATAATCTTTACTACAGGTGCCATTGTTTAGAGAATAAAAGCTTGAAGAGAAGTAGAGTAGGTGCTTGAGAGAGATTTGAAATTAGAGCAGTTGAATTTGAGAATGATAAAAGAAAATAATTGCAATGAAATAAGCTTTTATACTATCTCAAAAATAACTGATAAAAATAATAAAGTAAAGTAAATTAACCAATAGAAATTGCCTAAAATAGCCGTTTAAAAATAAACTGTAAAATTCCACCCATTATCCGTTGTTTAATGATTACAAACTTTAAGAATACTCGATGGATAATGCCCAAGGAATTAACGGCTCAGATTAAGACAATTCGACAGATGAGGATAAACTGTTATCCGTCGAGACATAAGATATTCCAGAAAACTAACTGATTTTTATTAGCAAATAGTGTGTCGACGGATGACCAAACTCGATGGATAAGGGTCATTCGTCGAGATGTAAATTTTGACTTAGCCAAAAATTTCATCCAGAATTGAAAAATCAATTAACTTTCTGGCTGCATTTCAACTTGCAAAATAACTCAGATAGATTTAAGAGTAATTAAGCATACCTAACTCACTTACCAACCTTGAAAAGGTGGATTCATCCAGTGGCTTAGTAAAGATATCTGCAAGTTGCTTCTCACTTGGAATAAAATGTAGTTCCACAGTACCATTTATTACATATTCTCTTATGAAATGGTACTTGATATCTATGTGCTTTGTCCTTGAATGTTGCACTGGATTTTCAGTGATGGCAATTACACTTGTGTTATCACAGAAAATAGGAATTCTCTCAACTTACAAACCATAGTCTAGCAATTGATTTTTCATCCATAAAATCTGTGCACAGCAACTGCCAGCAGTAATATATTCAGCTTCAGCTGTAGAAGTAGAAACTGGATTTTGTTTTTTACTAAATCAGGACACAAGCTTGTTTCCTAGAAATTGACAGGTTCATGTTGTACGCTTTCTATCAATTCTACAACCTGCATAATCTGCATCTGAATAACCAGTTAGATCAAAACCAGAATCTCTTGGATACCAAATGCCAAGGTTTGGTGTTCCCTTGAGATATCTGAAAGTTCTCTTAATAGCTATCAAGTGAGATTTTCTAGGATCAGCCTGAAATCTAGCACATAAACATGTAGCAAACATTATATCTGGCCTACTAGCTGTTAAGTACAGAAGTGAGCCAACCATGCCTCTATAACTTGAAATATCCACAGACTTTTCAGTAGTGTTTAATTCAAGCTTAGTTGCAGTAGTCATGGGAGTTTTTGCAGATGTGCAATCCATTAGATCAAACTTCTTTAAAAGATCAAAAATATATTTAGTTTGACTAATGAATATTCCATCACTAACTTGATTAACTTGTAAACCAAGAAAGTAAGTTAGTTCTCCCATCATACTCATTTCATACTTACTTTGCATCAATTTGGCAAACTTTTTGCAAAGTTTCTCATCTGTAGAGCCAAAAATAATATCATCTACATAAATTTGAACAAGTATACTAGAGCCATTAACATTTCTGAAAAATAAAGTTTTTTCTACAGTACCTCTTGTGAAGTGATTTATCAAAAGGAACTTTGATAAAGTGTCATACCAGGCTCTAGGTGCTTGCTTCAGTCCATAGAGTGCTTTCAGAAGATAATAGACATACTCTGGAAAATTTGGATTTTCAAAACCAGGAGGTTGACTGACATATACTTCTTCCTCCAAATCTTCATTCAGAAAGGCACTTTTGACATCCATTTGATAGACCTTGAAATTGGCATGGGCTGCATAGGCTAAGAAGATTCTGATGACTTCAAGTCTTGCAACAGGAGAATATGTTTCATCAAAATCAATTCCTTCTTGCTGAAAATAGCCCTTAGAACCCAATCTAGCTTTATTCTTGACTACTATGCCATTTTCATCCATCTTGTTTCTGAATACCCACTTGGTGTCTGTTGGATTCTTTCCTTTAGGCTTGGGTACCAACTTTCATACATTATTCCTTTCAAATTGGTTTAGCTCCTCCTGCATAGCTAAAATCCAATCAAGATTCAATAAAGCTTCTTCTACCTTCTTTGGTTCTTCCTTTGACAGAAAGCTGCTGTATAGACAGTCTTCCTGAGTTGCTCTTCTTGTTTGAACTATAGAAGAAACATCACCAATGATAAGCTCAAAGGGGTGGTCTTTTGTCCATTTCCTTTGTTGAGGTAGATTAGCTCTAGATGAAGAGACCTCAATGTTGTCTTGATGTGTGATTGAGTTTTGATTGCTAGAAACTCCCCCTCAGTTTGTGGATCTTTAATTTGAGAGAGGGAAATTTTCTATAGGTGATCTGTCTTGACCTCCTGCTCCTTTTGATAACCCGACGGATGATGAATTTTTAGTACTAACAGATAACACAGATTGCCTTCCGATGGATGAAGCATTATGCAACTCGAAAGATGTTGAGTTTTATGCTTCATTGGTAGTAGATTTGTCTGCATTATCCTTAGACACTGTTTTTTGATCACTTTCATCATCACTGTCATCACTAAGCATCTCCACATTGTCGAATTTGAGGCTCTCATGGTAATCTCCATCATCCAGTCCTTCAATCTTTTTATCATCAAACACAACATGTATAGATTCCACAATAATGTTGGTTCTTAGATTGTAGACTCTATATGCTTTACCAACAGCATATCCAACAAAAATTCCTTCATCTCCTTTAGCATCAAACTTCCCATTTTGATCAGTTTGATTTCTCAGGATGTAGCATTTGCATCCAAAGACATGAAGAAAGTTTAGAGTTGGCTTCTTGTTCTTGAACAATTGATAGGGAGTCATGCATCTTGCTTGATTAACCAAAGAAATGTTTCTAAGTGTAGCATGCAGTATTTACAGCTTCAACCCATAAATATGTTGGTAGTTTAGATTCTTCAAGCATTGTCCTTGCAGCTTCAATAAGTGATATATTCTTCCTTTCCACTACTCTATTTTGTTGTGGAGTCCTTGCTGCTGAAAACTCATGCCAAATCCCATTTTCCTCACAAAATGCTCTCATGACAGAATTCTTGAACTCAGTTCCATTGTCACTCCTGATTCTTCTAACTTTGAAATCAGGATGATTGTTGACTTGCCTTATGTGATTGATGATGATTTCACTAGCCTCATCTTTAGACTTTAGGAAATATGTCCAAGAGAACTTTGAGAAATCATCTACAATTACTAGGCAAAATATTTTCCATGAGATGGACAATACATTGATTGGTCCAAACAAATCCATGTGAAGCAGTTGCAAAGGCTCTTCAATTGATGAATCAAGTTTCTTCCTGAATGATGCTTTGATCTGCTTCCCCTTATGGCAAGCATCACACAGTCCATCCTTTGAAAACTCCACTAGAGGAATGCCTCTTACCAGTTCTTTCTTTACCAGCTCATTCATGGTCTTGAAGTTTAAATAAGATAGCTTCTTGTGCCATAGCCAACTTTCATCCTGACTTGCTTTACTGAGAAGGCAAGTTACAGTTTCTGCTTTAGTTGAGTTGAAATCAGCTAGGTACACATTTCCTCTTCTCACACCAGTGAGAACCACTTTGTTGCTTCTTTTATTAGTCACAACATAGGCTTCTGAGTTGAAGGTTACTGAATTGCCTTTGTCACAAAGCTGGCTGATACTCAACAGATTGTGTTTGAGACCATCCACTAAGGCAACCTCCTAAATGATGACATTGTCCTTTGAAATCAAGCCATATCCCATAGTATAAACCTTGTTGTCATCTCCAAAAGTAATACTTGGGCCATCTCTCTCCTTAAACTCTGTGAGTAGGGTAGAATCACCAGTCATGTGTCTTGAACAACCACTATCCAAGTACCAAAGATTCCTTCTATTTCCCTGCACACATCAAAATCAAATCAAGTTAATTTTGGTACCCAAGTTTCCTTGGGTCTTGCCTTGTTAGCTTTCTTTTTCGGTTTCTTAGGTCTTGTCTCATTTGACTTAGGAATTTCAGATTCATCCTTAGTCATTTGGATTGGACCTTAGAAACCATTCATTGCAACAGAATTATCATGCATATTATGACTAACAGGAAATAAAATGCTTGGTGTAAACATGTTATTCCAGTAAGGCATGATAAATGGCATTTGTGGCATACTGTATGTAACATAATAAGGATTAGGTGCAAATGGCATATTAGCAAACTGTGCATTCATGTTCTGGGTAGGCATAACATTAACAGGCATGGGAGGCATGACATTCATGTTAGGCAATTGAGACTGAACAGACATGGGAGTAGGCATGGCATATTTGAAATTAACAGATAAATGATTTACACTACCACACTTGACACAGATTTTTCTAGGAGCATATTTTTCAGGTGTGTAGTTATTGTGTTTGTTAATCCCTACTTTACCATTCCTATTGTTTTTCCTTTTAGTCTCTAGTTTTACCTCAATTTTCTCAAGTCTATCACTTAACTGCTTGACAGTCATGTGACCAACATTAGCCTTTTTCCCTTTCTTAACTTGACTTGACTCTCCTGAAATAAAGTTCTTGGAAACAGACCCATACTTCTCATTCAGCTTAATTAGTTTGGCTTTGCTAATGGGCTTGCTAACAGCCGACAGATGAGGATTTTCATCATTCGACGGATAATAATTTTTGTTATCCGACGGATAGTCCTCATCATCCATCGAGTCTACATCTGTTAGCAGTCCATCTACCAAATTAGGTTCTAGTTTCTCTTTGTTCTTTTTCCAGGCTTCATCACAAAAAGACTCAATTCCTTGAACTTTGGTGATTTGAGCATGGACATCTCTGCATGTTTTCCATGCTTTAATCACCTCTTGTTCACGTTCGAGCTGCTTCTTCAAAATCTCTTCCTTTTTCAAGGACTCAGTTAATTCCTCCATGGCAATCTTACACTCAATTCTTAATTTCTCAAAATCAACAAACTGAGACTCAAGCACATTATTCCTCTAACTTAAAAAAAATTGTTTTCTTTGATTTTAGCATTTTCTTTAGTAAGAGACTTATGTGTAACACGCAAATGATATAATTCTGTAGACATGTCATTTATGGCATCATTGCACTCAACTTTAGATAAATGTGCAAGGTTTGTAGTAATTACCTGATTGCTTGAGGAACTTGTCTCTGTCTCATCAGACTTGGCCATTAGGGCTAGATTGACATAGCTGACATCTTTATCTTCATCCAGACCATCTGCTGCCCAGTCATTTTCTTGTATAATAAAATCCCTTCCCTTTTGTTTGAGTAGATCAAAGTATTTTTGCTTATAATCCACAGACTCAAACTTTTTCTTACTGGAATCTGACTTTCTACACTCATTAGCAAAATGCCCTGCCAAGCCACATTTGAAACATTTGAATTTTGACTTATCCACCATATTTCTATTTGGCTTGGCTGCTCCAAAGTTCTTCTTGAACTTGAACTTGGCAAATCTCCTGGAAAGAAATGCTAGGTGCTCATCAATGTCATCTTGGCTCAATGAATCTTCACTTTCTACTGCAAGCCCCTTGCCCTTGTTCTCACAGACCTTAGAAGTTGATTCAACAGCTTCCATCTTCACTCCCTTCTCCTTTTCCAACTCAGCAACTAGTGCAATGGATCCTCATTTCTTCTTTCCTCTCTCTATCCTTTCATCCTGCTCTATTTCAAGCTCATAGGTTTTCAGGATGCCATACAGTCTCTCCAAAGTAAACTCCTTATAATCTTGTGAGTTTCTTAATGAGACTGTCATTGGTTTGCATTCCTTTGGAAGAGATCAAAGGAATTTCAGATTAGAGTCTTTAGTCTGATAGACTCTTCCATGCAACTTAAGAGCATTTAGTAGTTTTTAAAACCTACTAAAAATGTCAGTGAGGGACTCACTTTCCTCATTGTGAAAATGCTCATATTGCTGAATCAAGAGCTACACCTTATTTTCTTTGACTTGCTCAGTGCCATCACAGATTATCTGTATAGTATCCCAGACTTCCTTGGCAGTTTTGTAGTTGATAATGTTGTCAAATATGTCTACATCAATTCCATTAAACAGAATATTCATGGCCTTTTTATCCATCCTGACTTGTTCAATGTCAGGATCAGACCATTCATGCCTTGGCTTGGGAACTAATGGCTCGCTTCCTGTTGCAGCTCTCATTGGAACATGAGGACCTCTTTCTATGCAGTCCACATAGGCCTCATCTTGAGAAAGCATATGAAGATGCATTTTTACCTTCCAATGATGGTAATTATCTTTATCTAGAAAAGGAATCTTGACTCCAACATCCTTCTTATTCATCTTGTTGAATTGTTTTGATCTTTAAACTCTTTGTTGATTAAGAGCTTGCTCTGATACCAATTGTTAGTCCCTTAACAATATAGCAAGAATTACAGAAGGGGGGTTGAATGGAATTCTTGAACCTTTTTCTTAAAATAAAAATGTTCAAACTCGAATACAAATATAAGTGTTTTGATTAGCACAATGCGGAATAGAAATTTAAGTGAATCAAAACATAAGTAATTACAAACAAGTGTCTTTAAAAACTTTCTGGCGGATTTAAAAAATTCCACCAGAGATATATATTATATCGAGAGAACTCTGTGTGCAAGAATGCTCACAGCTGCTTACAAATTTAAACTACTGAAAATACAGAGAAATGCTAATAATTCTGCTTACAAATGTTTTTTACTTTTTATATCTCAGATCTTAGTTTCTATTTGCTACTTTTTAGTTTATATAATACCAAGATTACAAAGTTATAAGATAGAATCATTATAAAAACTATCGGGTCTAATGCTTTGTTACTTTGTTCTCTATTACCCAGTTAATAGGCTTCCTCATTCCATTTGTATACATCCCGATGCATGTGACCAGTTGTCATTGTCAACTGATGTTTGAATTCTTTATCCGTTGAGTACATGATCATCCGTCGACTTTATGATCATCCGTTGATGGCTTCATTGATCATCCATCGACTGCTATATAAAAACATCCGTTGATAGCCATTTGATCATCCGTCGATGGCTTTGTAGTTTATCCATTGGGTAGCAATCAGGAACTTGACTTTATTTCACTTCTGCAGAATTACAAGACATCATTTATGTACAATTAATCAACCTATTCTGCATATCTTGTTAAAGTCCACATGACTTATATGCTACTACAGACTCTATACAAAGGTGTATGCAGAAATGTGCTACAGACTCATTATTACATAAGCTACTCACTCGTTGGATAATAAATCATTATCCGTCGGGACTGTAAAGATTTATCCGTCGGTACTAAAATTCTTATCCGTCGAGTGCTACATTATTTTACAAAGTAAACTCTACTTTGGTGTTTTGATTGTGAAATCATCAAGTACAAAACATATGCACAACAATTTTATATTTCGCTGCAATTACTCTGATTATGCATGTTCTTTTATTCTTGTTCCTATAATTCTATTGCTCTCTTGAGCAAATACCCATTCTTTCGGGTTATTTGCGAACCCTGAATTGGGATGTTTTGAATTCAAAATAAATTGACATCAAAATACTCCATGGGCTGGATAATGATGATATTTTGGGGATTAAGTGTGTCTTAATCCTGAGGACCGGGATATGACTGATCAGCAGGGTATAGTGCATATGTTGGAACTAGTGTCCAGTCTAATTTGTTGTTGATCGCCATTAACGACATTCTTTCTCGAAAGGTTTTATGATTCCAAAACCGGACAGAACCCTGATTCAGGAGATGAATCGGGGAATCGCTTGTCACTTTTGGGTTTATAGTTAAAGGCTGGTCACAACCAACGTTTATTCGCTCACTCACTCAAATAAATAGAATTGTTTAAAATTGTTTTAAGATTTTGTCCGGAAGTTTTTCTTTTGATATTAATGCTTGAAACTCAAATTATATACTTGCTGGGCATTTTTGGCTCACTCTTGCTTTGTAAATTCTTATTGCTGCCAGAAACAGATAAGGATAAAAGTGAATAGCTTTGATAGACAACAGAAGTTAGAGAAATTTCCGCTGCGAGAGGTTGAAGGTGATAGAAGAATGTGACAAGAGTATTAGCTCAAAGGTATTTATAATTGTATTCTGGTTATTGTGAGTTGTAAAGGGTTAGATTCTTGTTTCATACCATAACCTGTAAACGATCCGGATTCAAGGGGTGAATTGAATATTTTTTTATTTTATGTAAAGATTGTTTCGTGACACCAAATCTTGACCCCGTATTTGGGTTGTTACAATAATAAATAGTAGTCCAAGTATTTTTATGATTACTCCTTTATAGATTAAATAGATATGTGGAGTAATATAAAAAGTCTTTTTATATTAAGCACTTATGGCTTATGACTTCTTTAGTATTCTTCTTCTTTCGATTAATTATTTATAGATCGAAGAATACTTTAATTACAACCCCGGAGTTGTAATTTTACCTTTAAGTATATCAACTTAAGGTTTTAAGGTATACTTTTAAATTGACGATTACAAGGTCAAAGTATACTCTCTGAACTTCAAGCACGTTTATAAGATTTATGAGTCTTAGCCAAGATCCAATTAAATAAGTGCAAGTAATTAGCTTAAGATTGTGCTTTCGAAGTTTGGACGAATAATTACGAGTATTTTATAGATATCGTAGTATAACCCCACGGAACACTGAAAGATGTTAGAAGGGGCTTAAACGATATGACTCGTAATTGTTTATATACACGATATGTGTTAGCCAATATCCAATTAAATAACATAAATTAATTGGCTAACTCATGGATTTGATTCGTCCTTAATTTTAACGGATGATTACGAAGTAGTTTATACGGAACACGCTATAATCCCCCGGAACACTAAAGATGTTAGAAGGGATTACACTTTTACTTTGTAATATTTTATATGTACGTTATTAGTTAGACAAGATCCAATTAAAGAGCGTTAAGTAATTGTCTAACTCGTACGATCCGTTTTAAGATTTGACAAATTACGAAGTGTTTATATGAGACAAGTAATAATCCCCCGGAGAGCACTAAAGATGCTAGAAATGATTACACTTAAACTTCGTAATTATTTTATGAGAACGAATGAATGTTATCCAAGTTCCAATTTAAGTGCAAGAAAAAATTGGATAACTCGTACTTATGTCAAATATAATCTCCCATCGGAGATAAAGTACTTTTCTTTTTAGATCTTCTCGTTGGAATGATTTATGTGAAGATCAAGTACTTATTCGAATTCCGATTTCGAATCTAAGTTCTCCCAGAGAACTTCCTTTATAAGAGAGCTTGTATTAGAGCTTAAGATGAAGTATAGAAGTTAAGTACAAAGCTTAAATACAAAGAACTCAAATAAGAAGCTAAAACTAACCACTTTTAAAAAACGGTCGGAAAAGTTGGCCGAAAAAATTCGCCGGAGGATCGGCCGGATTTTGGCACTTTGGTCGAACTTTGGCAGCCCTTCGGGAGGTCGGGAAGTCGTAGTGGATGAGCTCACTTGGTGGGATAAAGCTTGGTTGGGTGAAACTAAGCTTGAGTTTCAAAAACCTTGTATATATGTAAGTATATAGAAGAGAGAAGGTTTGTGAGAAGAAGTGTGTGTATAGAATTTGAAAGAGATGAAGAAAAGCACTTCTTGAAAAAATCCCAGCAACTTTGTGGCACTTTGGCTTGAACAAAATGGGTTGGGGTGGGGGTTTATTTATAGGAGAAGTTGGGTGGAATGAATGGTGGAGATTTAAGGAAAATGGATGGTGGATGGTGTATGTCACATGGATTGATGACATGGCAAGTAGGTTGTGTTTCTTTGCAAGTGGGAAGGAAGCACAAGCTAGTATTCATTCAAATCTCAGCTGATATATATATTAAATATATATTTTTCTTTTCTTTTAATTATTCTTTAATTACTTTAATTAAGAATTAAGTACCATTAATTATGACCACCCCAAAAACTCTTAAATAAATATCATAAAAATATAATAATTACCTAAATATTATAAAATGTTGTCCTGCAAGTTTTGGTCAACTTCAGTCAATGGTAACTAGGTCAAATGTGGTCAACTCTGGGACCAACTGCCTCGATTTTTGTGCTTGGACAAAAATTCTTTGAATGCTACGAAATTTTTATCATACTTAGAAAATACCATTTAAATGATCCATACCAAATTTCAAGTCATTATAGCATGTGGAAGTATTTTATCTAAAATTGGAACTGTTCTGTCAACCTTTCTTCCGAGTAAAAATACCATTGATCTGAAATAAAGGAGATGGATCTTTTGACCAAATTTTTGACTTGTATAAATACTTAAAATATATTTCCTAAAAATGAGATATATTTGGGTGATAGGAAATGTGTTTGAATATTTTTTAAAAATTTTCTCCGAGAAATGCTGATTTTACGAACCCGGAGAAAATTATTGTAAGTATATATAAATTAGTTGCAGAACTGGATATTAATATTCCAAACATGAATATTAATAATATTTGAATAAAAAATCTTTTGATTATATATAGATATATATTTTGGAGCGAAGAGTTTAAATATTTTTGATATAGCACGAGACTTTTAAGGAATATTTCTGATAAATTCCTTATTCGAGCTTGTTGCCATATTTCTATTGCAACACAGATCTATGAAGTATCATATCTTGATGTTTCTTCTTTGATCATATTTCCTTAGAGATATATTCCTTTAAGATATAGTTTTGATATTTTACAAGAATGGAATATCTCTTTTATCTGTTTAAAAGACATGATTTTGCTAGTTTGACTTTTTGACTTTGATTTGGATCAATTAAATTCATGTCCTAATGGAGAGGATCTACATGTTCTTAAATTTATGTTTAATCGTACAAATACTAAAATAAATAATATGTCGAAGATATCCTTTCAAATGGCCCTTGCAGCAGTGTACGAAGGGATCCCGGATGACGTCTTGTTGTCCATTACTGAGAAGAAGACAACAAAGGAAGTGTGGAACGCTGTCAAGGTCATGTGCTTGGGAGATGATCGTGTCAAGACGACAAAAATTCAAACTCTTAAGGCAGAATTTGAGGCCTTGAGTATGAAAGAGACAAAGCCAGTTGATGAATTTTATATGAAATTTAATGGATGGGTGACCACTATTAGGACACTTGGAGAGGAGGTCAAGGAAACTTATATTGTAAAGAAATTATTACGAGCGGTTCCTACTTAATTTGTACAAATAGCTTCAGCCATTAAACATTTCGGAGATCTTGAATCGATGAGTGTTGAGGAGGTGGTTGGGTCCTTAAAGGCTCATGGGGAACGTTTACCTGGCCAAGAGGAACCGAGTGGAGGTCAGTTATTGTTGACTGAAGAAGAGTGGTCAAGACGAGAAAGAGATGATGGAAAACTACTACTAACAAGGGAGGAGTGGCTAAAATGCTCCAGTAAAAGGGGAACAGATGGATCGTATGGGTCAAGATCTTGAAATAATTGGGATTTTTGACGTGCAGGATGCGACAAAACCAGGGTAAGATGTTTTAATTGCCAGGGGGAACGGTCATTTCGCTGCAGAATGTAAAAAATCAAAGCGTGAAAGAGAAAATAAGGAAGCAACAGAGGAAGCAAATTTGGCCCAGATGCAAGATGATGAGCCTGCGTTGTTAATGTTGGAAATAACGGAGGAAAAAGAAACCAAAGTCATGTTGATTAATGAAGATAAAGTGGTTCCAAAACTCAAGGATAATACAGAAATAGGGCAACCAAATTCAAATATTTGGTATTTAGATAATGGAGCCTCGAATCATATGACAGGGCAATTATCAAAATTTAGGGAATTGGATACAAACGTGAGGGGAAAGGTTAGATTCGGAGACGGCTCGACAGTGATAATTAAGGGCAAGGGGACGATCAGTATGAGGTGCAAAAATGGGGAAGAACGGCTATTTACAAACGTGTACTATATTCCAATGTTGTGCAATAATGTCATTAGCCTCGGGCAACTCTCGGAGGAAGGAAACAAGGTTATTCTGAATGGTGCTTACCTCTCGGTCTACAAGAAAGAAAGACAATTGATTATGAAGGTAAAACGTTCTATGAATCATCTTTATAAACTTATAATTGAAAGTAGTAGCCCAAAATGTTTATTATCAAAATGTGATGAAGTTTCCTGGCTTTGGCATGCCCGTCTTGGGCACGTCAACTTTAATGCTATGAATCTGATGTGTACTATAAATAAGGTATATGGTTTGCCTGAGATTAAAATGCAAAATGATGTTTTCACTTGTTGTCTAATGTCAAAACAAACCAGAAAGGCGTTTCCAGGACAGACTAGTTATAGTGCAAAAAGGGTGCTAGAGCTTGTGCACAGTGATCTCTGTGGTCCTATTTCACCCTTAACATTCGGTGGGAATAGATATTTCTTTTTGCTGGTGGACGACTACAGTCGAGTAATGTGGGGGTATATGCTAAAGAGTAAGGACCAGGCATTCGAGGCGTTTAAAAAATTTCGAGCACAAGTTGAGGACGGAAAAGAACGCAAGGTGAAAACTTTCAGAACAGATAGAGGTTGGGAGTTTCTCTCTAAATAATTCATTACTTATCAAAGTCTTCAGGTTCCTGGCACACATGAAACTCCTGTCTGTTCAAATGACTAAGTTGGATGACCGAAGTAAATTGGTAATTAATCTTGGCAAGGAGCCCGGGACAAAGGCGTACAAGCTGTACGATCCAGAGCGAAAAATATTACATGTTATCCGAGATGTTGTCTTTGAAGAAAACAAAGCATGGATGTGGAAGCATGACAAAGAATCAGATGGAAAGGAACATGATACACTCACAATTCTTGAGTCAGTCACCAGGTTTGAAGGTGAAACCATTGATGAAGATGATGAGCCATTCACTCCTGTTCCTGAAAGGTCAAGTTCAGGTGAAGGGGAACCCAACACTTCGATGTCATCAAACACTAGCTAAACCTCACTATCTTCAAGGACGGATACTGATGGCACATGTGGGTCAAACTCTGCCCACACCTCTGCTCATGACTATGCACCATCTTCTTCAGAAAATTCTGATATAGATACAGACAGTGGGCCAAGACATTTTAGGTCTCTACATGATATTTATAATGAGACCTAGGAGATTGAATTATAAGATGATGAGTTATTATTTGCTGGAGTGGAAGAAACTGTAAGCTACAATAAGGCAGTAGTTGAACACAACTAGAGAAAAGCCATGAAAACCGAAATGGACGCTGTTGAAAGAAATAACACCTGGAAGCTTACTGAACTTCCCCCGGGACAGAAAGCGATTGGATTGAAGTGGGTATTTAAGGCAAAGAAAGACACAACTGGAAAGATAATAAAATATAAGGATAGAATTGTGGCAAAGAAATATGTTCAAAAACAAGGAAGGGACTTTGAAGAGAATTTTGCTCCAGTTACATGCCTTGAAACAGTCAGAATTCTACTTGCAATGGCTGCTAAACATGGTTGGGAAGTGCATCACTTAGACGTGAAGTCGGCATTTTTAAACGGTGAAATCCAAGAAGAATTTTATGTTGCGCAGCCGGAAGAGTTTGTTAAGAAAGGGCAGGAACAACTGTTGTATAAGCTAATAAAAGCTCTTTATGGTTTACGACAAGCACCCCGTGCTTGGTATACCAAGTTAAGTAAGTGCCTTAAGGAGTTGGGATTTGTAAGGTGCCCTTATGAACACGCAATCTATACTAAATCAGCTGATGATGAGGTGTATTAATTGTTGGAGTATACGTTGATGATTTACTAGTTACTAGGACGCAAGTGTCAAGCATACACGGGTTCAAAGATGAGATGAACAAGCATTTTGAAATGAGCAATCTAGGAAAGCTGACGTACTATTTATGCTTGCAGCTTGAACAGAAAGATGGTGAGATTAAGCTGAAACAAGCTACCAAAGCGAGGAAAATATTGATGAAGGATGGAATGTGGGATTACAATGCTGTTAAACTTCCCATGGATCCTAAGGAAATTATTCATAAAGAAGAGGGAGGGGTGCGAGTTAACATCACACAGTTTAAGAGTATGATAGGAGGTTTGTGTTGTCTGGTACACACAAGGCCTGATATAGCTTACTCTGTTGGAGTTGTCAGCAGGTACATGGAGAAGACGACCCTGGTGCATCAACTAGCAGTTAAACGCATTCGGCGTTATATCAAAGGGACTCTAAACTTTTGTCTGGTTTATACAGCTGGTAGTGGGAGTGATTCAGTAACTGGATATTCTGACAGCGATCTCGTTGGTCAAGTTGATGACCGGAAGAGTACAGGCGGTATGGTGTTTTACTTGAATAAGAGATTGATAACATGGTCATCGCAAAAACAAAAGAGTGTGGCTCTCTCCTCCTGTGAGGTGGAGTTTATGGCTGTGACGGCAGCCTCATGTCAAGCTATCTAGCTGCGAAGAGTTGTGATTCATATAACTGGTGCCTACATTAAACTAGTGCTATTATACATAGACAATAATTCCACGATTGATCTAGCCAAAAACCCGGTATTTCATGATGGGAGTAAACACATCGACATACGTTATCATTTTATTAGAGAGTGTGTCAAGAATGGGGAAATTGTTATCAAACACATCAGTACAGATCTTCAGCGTGCGAATGTGCTTACGAAGGTACTGCATACTGCCAGGTTTGAGAAAATGAGGATGCTTCTTGGTGTGAGGAACATGCTGGTGTAGTTTAGATTAAGGGGGGAGAATGTTAGTATTAATCTAAGCTATTTTCATTATTTAGTTATTTAATTTATTTTGTTTTTATTTTAATAAAAACAGAGTCATGCAAGTAGTGGAGTGTTTGTAGGACTGTGGAGAAATAGTCTTTGGTAGCAGCTTTAGTTTAGGAAGTCTGGTGCTGGTTTTTAAGCATTATCTTGTATTGGAGCAAAAGTTACTGCTTTACCTGTAGAGACTTATTATTTATCTATGCCCTCTGGGCTTGTTTTAGAACTAGAAGACTATTTTTACGTGCCTGCGATTTGCAGAAACATTATTTATGTTTCTTATTTGGACAAGAAAGGTTTTTCATTTACAACAAAGAATAATAGTTGCTCTTTTGCTTTGAATGATTTAACCTATGGTGTTTCACGATTATTTAATTGTTATATGTTCTTAATTTAGATAATCATGTCTATAATATAGAAAACAAACGACTTAAAATGAATGACTCAAATCAAACATATGTCTGGCATTGTCGTCTAGGCCACATAAATGAGAAACGTATATCCAAATTACATAAGGATGGATACTTGGATAAGTTTGATTTTGAATCATACCAAGAATGTGAATGTTGTTTGCTTGGTAAGATGACTAAAGCCCCTTTCACTGGTAAGGGTCAAAAGGCCACTAAACGTCTCGAGCTAATACATAGTGATGTATGTGGCCCAATGTGTATGATGGTTAGAGGAGGCTACTACTACTTTATAACATTTACTCATGATTTCAGTAGATATGGATATGTATATCTTATGAAGAACAAATCCGAATCTTTTTAAAAATTTAAAGAATACAAGGTTGAAGTAGAGAAGCCAATTGGCAGAGGTGCAAGTATTAAGATCTTACGATCTGATCGTGGGGGTGAATACTTAAGCACCGAATTTAGAGAGTATTTAAAAGAGTGTGGTATTGTATCACAACTCACTCCGCCAAGAACACCTCAATGGAATGGAGTTTCAGAGAGGAGAAATCGCACCTTGTTGGACATGGTGCGATCGATGATGAGTCATGCAGATCTTCCAATAAGTTTCTGGGGTTACGCTCTAGAAACAGTGGCTTTCACACTTAACTGTGTTCCTACTAAGAAGGCTCAAAAGACTCCATATGAGATATGGAAGGAGAAACGGTCAGACATGAACTTTATGAAAGTTTTGGGATGTAAGGCGTTTATGAAATGTCAAGTATCTGACAAGTTTGGACCTAAATCCGAAGAGTGCATTTTTTTGGGATACCCTAATGAAACAAAGGCGTATTATTTTTATAGTCCTTCTGAGCAGAAAGTGTTTATTGCTGGAGATGCTGTCTTCATGGAAAGAGATTTTGTTTCCAAAAGAAATAGTGGGAGAACTATAGATCTCGATAAAGATCGAGAACCACAAAATAGCATTGAACCTGAAGTGGAATAAGAGCAGAATAATGATAATGCTCAACAAACACAGGTTGTTTGTAGGTCTGGTAGAATTCACCATGAGCCACATATATGGATTTCTCTTGACTCAGTGTGGTGATTTGATGCTCATAGATGAAGATGAGCATCTCACATACCAAGTTGCTATTAACAGTCCAGACTCTAAGAGATGGCTTGAAGCCATAAAATCCGAGATAGATTCCATGTACGAAAACTAAGTATGGACTTTGGTTGATCCACCTGAAGGGGTAAAACCCATAGGGTGCAAATGGGTTTTTAAGAAGAAAAAAGGCATGGATGGAAATGTTCAGACCTATAAGGCTACGCTGGTTGCAAAAGGTTTCAAACAAATTCATGGTATTGACTCTGATGAAACTTTCTCACCAGTGGCTGTAGTCAAGTCTATAAGGATTTTACTTGCCATTGCAGCATTCCATGATTATGAAATCTAGCAAATGGATGTCAAAACATCCTTCCTTAATGGAATCCTTGAAGAGGATGTGTACATGACATAACCTGAGGGTTTTGTCGATCAACCAATGCTGGCAAGGTATATAAATTGCGTCGATCCATTTATGGATTAAAGCTATCCTATAGGAGATGGAATATCCGTTTTGATAAAATAGTCACAGAGTATGGCTTTGTTCAAAACGAAGATGAACCGTGTCTTTACAAGAAGGTTAGTGGGAGCTATGTGGCATTCATAGTACTGTATATTGATGATATACTACTAATGGGGAATGATATACCTTCTCTAAAGGCTGTTAAGACTTGGTTAGGGAGTAATTTCTCTATGAAAGACTTAGGAGAGGCATCCTATATTTTAGGAATGAGGATCTATAGAGAAAGATCTAGATAGATCATCGGTCTAAGTCAGAGCACATACATTGATAAGGTTTTGCATCATTTTGGAATGTAAAACGCAAAAAGGGGATATGTCCCTGTGTCTCAAGTGATAACGATCTCTAAGGACCAGTGTCCAAAATCATTGGATGAGAAGGACCACATGAATAAAGTTCCATATGCTTTAACAATTGGATCTATGATGTATGCAATAGTATGTACTCACCCATATGTCTCGTATACTTTGAGCATGACGAGCAGATAAAAGTCTAATCGGGGTAAAGGTCACTGGACGGCAGTCAAGAATATTCTTTAGTACCTAAAAAGAACTAAAGATTCATTCTTGGTGTATGGAGGAGAAGAGAAACTCGTTGTAAAAGGTTACACCGATGCAAGTTTCCAAACAGACAGAGATGATACTGTCAAACAGTCTGGTTTTGTGTTTTGTCCAAACGGAGGTGCTATAAGCTGGAAGAGTTCAAAGCAAGAAATAGTAGCTGATTCTACAATGTAGACTGAGTACATTGCAGCTTGTGAAGCAGCTCAGGAGGCTGTTTGGATTCAAGAGATTTCACCTTATTCGAGAGATTAATGAATGGGGTGATATACACATATGCAAAGTGCACACAAATGATAACATTGCAGACCCACTACCCAAAGGCTTGTCGTAGCAGAAGCACGATGGTCACACTAGTTCCATGGATATTAGATATATGGGTGATTGGCTCTAGTGCAAGTGGGAGATTATAAGTGTAGGTCCCTAGAGGCAATATATTATTCTTTTAAATCTTTATGTCAGTTGATCATTCAATAAATATATTTATTATGACCTTAACTACTGCGATATTTTGTTAGCATAATAAATATCCTTAGAATCATGTTACACATTGTATAGTTTAAGTACATGACTTGAACTTCAGATTATATAATATATCATATTATTAAAGGTCCCTAGTCGAGTATTATTAAATAGGACAATAATAATACATAGATAGACTAGTATGTGGTTTGACAAGATAACCACATCTCATTGGTTATAAGTATGGGGATACTAAAGTCAATACATAGGTACATGTGAGAGTACATGGTACTGGACAGACCCACATCAAGATTCTTCATATTTAATAAAATCATACGAAAGACTCACAGCGATAATGGTGTAACGATCCTTTGACTTGAAATCATTATATTCCTATATGAGGATTAATATACTTTGACTACATTAAAAGTTACTTTTGATCGGGTGATGATAAAAGTGGATATCGGGTATATCATGAGTCGTATGAGAAATATGAATGATAGATAAAGGATTTAACCCTCCTATAATTAGAAAAGATATTATTGGCCTCTTGATTGAGTGAGATTATAAAAAGTATGGCTATGCTCAAATAATGATTTGTCTTGATAGTCTACTCACGGATCAAGTAAACCCGGATTAAATGTTGAAGAGGATGACTAAATGCCTCGAGTTTAATCTATAATATGTATTTTTAAAGGGATTATATTACACGAAAACATTAATCATGAAAGGTTTTATCTAATCACAATTTAATTATTGTTTAATTGGGTAACAATGATGTATTACTAGATACCGCTCATTTTTTATAATTTTATTAGAGAATAAAATTATTGCCAATTAAATAATAGCCTATAGGATCACACAAATAGAGCACTTAATGGAATATTTAATTTAAATTATGGATTTAAATTAATTGATGATTATTTTAATTTTATTATAATTAAGTAAGACTTAATTGAGATAATATAAATTCGAATTAAAGGGAATGTTTTTTTGCCTATAATAATTAAGTATGACTTAGTTATTAATTAAATAATAAAAATTCATTTTTATTATTTAATCCTATACCTACTAGGGTTCGGCTTTGTTGTTATGGGACTTTTAATCAGTCATTATAAATAGATAATGATAGGTTAAAGAGGCTTGTACATTTTGGAGAAAACCCTAGCAGCAAAGAGATGCTGAGGCAATTCGGATCGTCAAGAAGGAGGCTAGTACCTCCATTCCGTACTCAAGTTCGTGAGACGTTCTTGGAGGTGCTCGTGTGGATACCATAGAGGTGTTTCTCCGAGAGGTAGCCACAAAGCGTGATAGCTAGGATCTACGTTGAGTTTGTGAAAGTCATGCTCTTGAAAGATATGATTCGTTATCTCCATAATCTTCCCTCAATTATACATGGATCCTGTTCTTGGGTTTCAAAATTTTTGTTTTATTTACGTTTATCCGCTCCGAGAGGTAGACACAAAGCGTGATAGCTAGGATCTCTTTGAGTTCGTGAAAGTCAAACTCTTGAAAAATATGATTCGTTATCTTCATAATCTGCCCACAATTATATATGTATCTTTTTCTTGGGTTTCGAAATTTTTGTATTATTTACGTTTATCCACTGCGTTTTATGCCTCGGAACCCAATATATAGTGTATTCAACACATGTTAATAAAATACTATTCAGTATTTTTATTACGTCGTTATGCTGATTCAAACTATCAAGCTAAACGTACCTAATCAGACTTCATCCCTAGAAAAAGAAAATGACTTTCCACTGGCTCAGAGACTACGATCTCCAGCTGTTCGTGAGAGTTTCCCTTCATACGGCTCGAATCATTCTCAGATGCCCTGAGAGGCGTCCTTTCCTTGTTTGTTGGGTTGGTTCATGCGCGCGCAAACGAGCACCTGCCGCAACAACAGGAAACTATGACCAATAGAGGAAGACACTTAGCTACACCCGCACAGAAAAGGAATGTGGTTCTGATTGAGGCTTTTTTTCCCCTTATTAGTTTATTAGTAAAGGGGCGTGGGACGTTCGCGAAGTCCGGAGGTTTGAGAATCTATGAAAGGACATATAAGGCTAAGTTCTATGTTCCAAACATTTCCTGAAAGTAGACGACAAGCATTCGGTATATGTATCAGTCTGTTGAAGAGTGAAAGGGTCACCACTACTGAGGATCTCCCCCCCAATCTTAGATAGGTCGTCTGAGGGTTCACCGCGGTTCATTGTCATCTCCCGTTCTTTCAGTATCTAGCGTGAAAACAGCAGACTTTTGTAGTACCGGTGAACCAAATGGCCATGGCGGTGGAATCTGGGGTGGAGGACTTGTAGTATCTCACTAGATCTCGTAAAAATAAAAGACCCCTAACATAATTCGAATGGAGGCTGACCGCCGAGCCCACTATGGCCTCGCGGGGCGGGCCCTTGTGGAGAACTTATGCTCAGAGTTAGCACAAGTGTATGGGAATGATGTAAATACATTCGGAGTTTGCAAGAAAGATCCACAAGGTGGAGAAATAAGCTACTTAAGAAACGATTAAGGCTACACTGTCGACTAATCGAAAAGATGATTTTCCTCACATAGTTTGTTTTCGTAGATGGGTTTTATGAATTCTATATGCATTAAAAGGCAAACAACCTATGTGCTTTGATGAGGTGGAAGATCAGATATGTCGTAATGATAGTTATTTTATTTCTTCGGTTGTGTGAGAAATTGTGGGACACCATCAAAGAATGAATGATCATTTCATGCGGGAATAAATGGATGATCATTTCGTGAGGGAATGAATAGATGATCATTTCGTGTGGGTTTAGAGTAAAGTACTGCTATTGATAATGAAGTTTCCTTCCATATATATACCTAACTTCTTATACTGAAAATACTCCTTGTGTATACCAGATGATGCAAGTATGAAAGTAAAAACTAATTAGTTTTCAAAGAGAAGGAATATTTAGTTGAAACACATCACAACAGCTTATATGGGGAGAAAGTATCTTCCCCGATACAATCAAATCGGATGGAATTAAAGTTTTAAAATCAAGATCAAGGATATGAACATGGCTGAATGAGAGAAGAGTTTGTTGGGCCGGCAAGATTCGCTTCCGGGTATGTGGACTATAACCGGAAGAGATCAAAGAGATTTGAATAAGGGATGAAGTTTTGAAGTCTTAGTAAAGTAACTATGTTGGAGTTAAATCCTATTCTGCAAATGTCTAGTAAGCAGTTGTGTGTAAAGTGGAGAAACAATATGTCAAGAGGAAAAATAAGGAAAAAATGGAAGGCTAGGTAGAGGAAGGGAGCCTACTTTAATGACCCCTCCATATATATATAACTAAAGGTAAGGACCATCAATAAAACTATGAAGGATGTAGTTCAAAATACAGGAAAGATACGAGGTACTCGATTAGTGAATTCAATAAATATTAATGTTTTGATTGTAACTAGAGCTATCAAGTCTTTTATTTCCATAGAGTTTGTGAATAAGTTATAATGTGATATTCAACCCTTAGAGAAAGTATTAGTTATAGAAGTACATAATCAGGGTAAAGTTTCTTTTAGTCAAGTTTTTCCTTACAGTGATGTTGGGATAAAAGGCCGTCATCTCTTTGCAAACTTGATACCTTTCAAGTTCAGTTGATTTGATATAATATTAGGAATGGATTGGATAGCAGATCACGATGTGCAGATTGAATGTTTAAACAAAAGAATTAAGTTAAAATCCATGGATGAGAATAAAGTTGTGTTTTAAGGACGACAACAAGCATAAAAGTTTTTGATTAACGTTAAAGCTCAGACGATGTTACGGCAAGGAATAGGAGCATATTTAGTGCATATGGTAGATGTCCACAAATAAACACATAGGATTAAAGAGATCCCCGTGGTTGACAAGTTTTTGAATGTGTTTCCAGATGAATTACTTGAACTACCCCCGACACAAAGATAGAATTATCTATTGATTTAGCACCTGGAACTAATTTTATGTTGAAGGAACTGCACAGAATGGCACCAGTGGATATGAAGGAACTAGAAAATCAACTGAAGACCATGATTGATAGGTTTTAGGGTAGTACTCCTGAGGGGGAGCTATCTAAATCCTCGTCTATTTGATTGGAGGTTCCTCATAAGGGAACAACTCCCTCAAAACCCTAGCTAAGATTGCCTTAACAATTGGATCTAGGAGTCCAATTTCCAATGACCCTGTTATAGGGGAGGCTGGTCTAGCACATTCAAGTGCCAGCTCTTTGCCAGAAGAGAAATGGTTTGAGGCCATGGTACATGACAGTAACCTGGTCAAATCCCCTCCAATTTAATTGGAGGTTCCCATTGTTGGTGAACAATACACTGACACAACCACATTATCTATTGTGAGTCAAACTGTGGTATCTGTCACAAATAATATTCCTTAACCCCAACCATCTACCTCAACTCACACAGACCTACAATCTACAACCAACCCTACTCAACAACCCTCACACCTAATCTCCTAGTGGCTCCAGGATGCTCATGCTCAACTAATCACAGTAAATGACCTTATGGTAGTGATAAGTGGCATTTATATCCACTTAGAATGCTTCGTAAAGGCTGGAATTGGTGTTTTGTGCTCAAGATGTTTGTGTTTTTTATGTGTTTTCGTAGTGTTTTACATTTCAGAGCATATTCGAAAGAAGGAATGGATATTGCATGTTTTATATTTAAAAGAATGTTGGGATGGAACCTCGGTCGATTGTGCACAAGAAACCAGCACGAGAAGGTCAAGAAAGCAGAAAAATTCAGCTTTTCCAGAAGCTCAGGGCGGCCGCACTGGTCTTGGGAGCGGCCACGCCCATTTGGCAGGAATTGAGCATCCGCGCTATGTCGGGATTTCAGAATCCTGATTCTTTTATAAGATTGATTTGTTGGACTCCTGATCTGTTGGGATGGTATTTAAAGACTTCTAAAAGACATTTTTCATATAGAAGAGCAAGGAGATAGCATCAAGAAGACCTAATAGCATAATACAAAGAAGGAAAAAAATATCTTATTTTTACTTATAATTCTTCACTTAAGTTATAATCTTGGATTCTTGTTTTCTTTGTTATTTGAACCTAATACTCTTGTTAACGTATTTTTTATTATTATTCAGTTATTTTAGACTTAGTTTATCTTAGTTATTTACTACGCTTTCATTGGAACCCATGGTGACGATGAGTTCGGTTATGAACTAATCGTTGTCGTGGGGTTCTAATGGATTTACTTATGGATTTCTATGGTTAATTTTTTTAGACCTAAGTGTGTGGTGATTATATGATATCCTAGTATTGGTTGTGTATATTCGTCTTCTGTGTGTCACGAACATATAAGATAGTTTGTTAATCTCTACTGAAGAGATAGTGAATATAGAGATTTAGAACTTTCCATGCAAGCATTGGTTCATGTATTTATTATGCATGATTCGTATGTAATTTTAACCATCTTACAGTCCCTATGTAATCATGATAGATAACTTGTTCATTAAACCTTTATGTTATCAAATTCTATAGACATAGAGGGTCTCAACATAATTGGTGTCTATTCAGCTTCTATCTCTTTTGTGGATGTCTGGTAGTAGGGTATTCGTGCAACGAAAGTTGGCATTTACTAATTTTGTGTTATCTGATTAGTTCTCACCACCATTACATCCTAAGGTTAAGAACAATGACTTTGAATGAAGCATTTAATGAAGTTAGAATCCCATGTTTGTCTCATATAGTTAATTCAATCACTTTTATTCTTATTTAATTGCATGTTAGTTTAATCTTTATTATAAACATCTCAACTTGTTATTGTCTTAGCATTGAGTGATAGCCATACCAGGTGCATAATCTAAAGTTAACTAAAAAGAGTGTATGTGGGTACGAATCTGATTTTTATCTTATATTACTTGTGAATGTGTATACTTGCGTTTAATTTTAGCGCGTGTTTTCACCCTAACAAGTTTTTGGCTCGGCTGTCGGGGACTCGGTGTTAATTTAGTTTATGTGATTGACATCAGTGGTCGTTAAAGTTCACCGACTCGGATATTTTACTTACTTGTTTACCTTGTTGGTGTTTCAGGTATTCTAGAGGGTGTGTATGGGAACACGTTCTCAATCTCGTAAGGAAGCACTGGAAGAAGTTAAAGTAGTTTTTGAAAAAGTTGAGAAAGTTGAAGAAGAAGCAATCATTATAATGGGAGATCAAGCAGCGAATGCGAAAGTTTTGATGGATTTTTCTTAATCGTAGATCAATGACATTCAATCTAGAATTATCAGGCCAGCCAACATAGCTAACACCTTTGAAATCTAGTCTAGCATGATTCAGATGGTGCATAATTCAGTCCAGTTTGGGGGTTCTCCAACGGAAGATCCCAACATGCATATTAGATATTTTATCGAGATTTGCGATACTTTCAAGTTCAATAATATTTCTGAAGATGCTATTAAGCTGAGGCTTTTCCCATTTGCTCTGAGGGATAAAGCTAAGTGCTAGTTACATTCTCTACCAGCAGGTTCTATCACTACTTGGGAAGATCTTTCTCATAAGTTTCTTACTAAATTCTTCCTTATGGTAAAGACATCTACAATCAGGAACGCTCTTACTCAATTTTCGCAACAATCGAGATAGTCTTTATGTGATGCTTGTGAGCATTATAAAGAGATGCTTAGGAAGTGTCCTCATCATGTAATGCTAGACTGGATGATTATCAATTGCTTTTATAATGGTTTGGGAGCACAGTCTAGACCCTGCTTGATACAGCATCAGGTGGAGCCTTATGGGATAAGAGCTACGATGAAGCTTATGAGTTGATTCAACTGATGGCTACTAATGAATACCATAACCCAACTCAGAGACTACCTCAAGGCAAGGTAGCAGAAATTCTGGAGGTGGATACAGCTACTGCTATAGCTGCTCAGCTTAAGGCTTTAATGATGAAGGTGGATTCTTTGGCTAATTATGGAGTAAATAAGATCATAATTGTTTATGAGCTTTGTGCTAGTGTGCATAAAACTGAGCAGTGTGCTATTTCTAGTGAATCAGCTCAGTTTGTAAGCAACTTTCAGAGGTCGCAACAACCAGTTCCAGCCACTTATCATCCCAACAACCGCAATTATCCTAACTTCAACTGGATCAACAATCAGAATGCGGTGCAACAGCCTTATCAGCAGTATGTAGCAAAGTAATTCAACCCTCCTGGTTTTCAACAACCGCAATATACACCAAGACAACAACTCTAACTTTAACAACGTCCGAATGGAAGTACAAGTCAATCTAATGAAAAATCTGAATTGGAGTAGTTGAGGCTCATGTGCAAGGGCCAACCGGTTTCTATCAAGACCCCGGAGAATTAAATTGGGCAGATTGCCAATTCTTGTTGAATCGACAACTTGGTACACTCCGTAGTGACACAGAAGTTCCAGGCAAGAGAGAAACAAAAGAGCAGGTTAAGGCAATTACATTGAGGTCTAGGAAGGTTGCAAGCCCTGAAAAATCTCACATTTCAGAAAATAAAGTTGTGAAGAAGGAAATTCTCAAATGGCTAGATGCAGGGATCATCTAACCTATTTCTGACAGTTCTTGGGTAAGCCCGGTTCAGTGTGTGCCGAAGAAAGGAGGCATCACCGTGATTGCTAATGAAAAGAATGAGCTCATTCATACACTAGTACAAAAATTACTTTCTACAACATAGGTTTAGCGTCATTTCTTTAAAGAACTGACGCCTAAAGGTATTTCCTACGTCGGTTGCAAGATTGACCGACGCAAATAGGTATATGTGCACGACATTTGGTGTCGGTTATTAATTTAACCGACGCTAAAAGTGTTAATACCGTCGGTTCTGTAAGTAACCGTCGCTTAAAAGTATTTATGGTGTCGCCGTTTACGACCGACGCTAAAATGTATGCTTTGTGCTACGGGCTTCTAGTTGGCCGACGCTATAAATTTCTGCTTTATGCTACGGGCTTTAATTTAACCGACGCTAAAAGTATTAGAGTAAAAAATTAATTGGACCACGGATGTCAGGACAATGAAGGTGTTCTTTTAAATTTTTTATTTTTTTATAATTATTTTTTAATCACATATTTATCTCACAATCTTTTTTAATTTGAGTTTTGATATATTTGCTAAAGTTAAAAGACTTCCAAAAATAATATTTTTTTTTGTTTTTTTATATCCAAATGTTAAATAAAATAAAAGTAATAATATTTCTATGTTGTTGATATTCACACAATATTGAATTTTGTTTACTCCGTTTCAAAAATAAATGACCACTTTTATGAAAAAATTTGTTTCAAATTAGTTGGCTACTTCAACTTTTCAATTAATTTTCAAACACTAATATCTAGTTTTATTTTCCAAAATCTATTCCATGTCATACATCTTCAATTTATATTATTTATATTTTTTATATCAACTTTGTTTCACAAAATATATTTTTTTAATACAATTTTTTTTGATTGGGTCTTTAATACAATTAAAATTGATACAAGTATTACTTTTATATAAACATTGACTTTCTTCATATACAGAATTTTATGTAACTCAAACTTAAAAAAATTTTATGAAGAAAAAAATAATGATTAATCTCAAAATAATGAGTAAAATAAGTTTTAAAAAAAGGAAAAAAGAGGGTGAAATAGTGAGGATGTCCTGTGTTTGTTCAATTTTAAACTAAGAGAAGTACTCCACTCCGCTCCACTCCGATAGATACCCATCTTTACATGCCCCGGTTCTCTACTCAGGTATTGACCACTCCGATAGATACCCATCTTTTCGTGCCCCAGTTAAGTGTGATAGTTCCCGATTGAAGAGCTTAAGACTTCTGCACTCCTTCTCATGTCTCTCTCCCGCACTCTCCCTCTCTCTCGCACTCTCCCTCTCTGGCACTCCCCTATATATACGTATATACACGCTGATATTACTTTTTTGTTCATTTTCACAGCCTATTTACCTAATTGAATTCATATCTTCTCCTGTGTTAGCCCTGCTTCACTGTGGTTGCAGAAGTTTAATTCGTTTGATGCTAATAGAATTCCTGATGTTGCTATTTTGAATATTACTGTTAATTGTTCTTGTGGTGATAAGAAGGTTTCTAAGGATTATGGATTGTTCGTTACATATCAGCTTGGGCCCGGGGATAGTTTGGGATCTGTTGTCAGTGATGTGAAATTTGGAGCAAGATCAGGGGTGGATGGTGCAAATTTGTTGAGGAGGTATAATCCTGGTGTTGATTTTAGTGCACGGAGAGGAATTGTTTATGTTCCTGGCAAAGATGATCTTTCGGTTTTTGGGAGCTTGAATTTTTTTTTATATTAATGTCGATAGAATTAAGCATCTGTTTTAGAATTATAGGGCTTTGTGTAAAGATTCATTTGGTAGTAATTAGTCTATATGTATGTTGTATGTTTCCTTAGAAGCTGGTAATTTAGTCTTTATAATTACTGATAGTTTTAGGGATATTTGCAAGTGTAGCTGAATTCTAGGTACTTTATTTTTTTGTTTTTATTGAACATGTATTTCTAAAGTTGTATTTTCACTTTTGCAGATCTAAATGAAAATTTTGTACCCTTCAAATCAAGTTAGCTTATCTATATTTCTGATTTGAGAGTGCTATATATTATAACTTGCTTTGTCATGGTTAATTTTTGTGTTAATTAACATCAGATTCGGTTTTGTTTGTTTTCCTTTTTGCAGCAAAGGAGGTCTAACCCTTATGCGGGCTGATTTTATTTTGTTCATTTACTACATATGAGATTTAAGGTATTGTGGAGTCTTTATGATGTTTGAGCTTATGTTTTAATTTTATGAAACTAGGGCTTTCCACCGGAGGCATAGCTGGCATTGCTGTAGTAGTAGCAGTAGGATTGTTGTTACTTGTAGGTTATTTCAGATTTTACAGGAAGAAGAAAGCTGAAAAAATCAGACTCTCAACAACAAGTGAAGATCTTTCTACCCATGGTATTCTCAAGTTTTTTGTTCTCTTTTTTCCACTTGTGTTTTTCTGTTAACATTAAATTACGGGGTACAGAATGGATATGAATTCACCTGATATATAGTACTCCCTCCGTCCCTTTCACTTGTTTACATTTTTTAGAGAGTGTCCGACACGCATTTTAAGGTGCATATAAAGTATAGTTCTGTAATTTTTTCTTATAATTTTGTTTTTCTGAATAAAAATTAAAACATTCATCTTTTATTCAGAAAAAGAAAATTGTAATAATAAGTTACATAACTATACTTTTTATGCACCTTAAAATGCGTGCCAGACACTTCCCCAGAAATGTAAACAATTGGAAGGGACTGAGGGAGTATTATCTTAAAGAATTTAGACAATGAAGATTGTTAATTAACTGATTACCAGAAATAAAGAAGTTCTTAGGCACACATGGGCTCCATCCCCGTTATGTATCACCAGGTTCCCTTGACCACCATGGTATATGGCTCTATGAAAGAAACAATAGATCACTCTAGTGTCTTCCTTGAAAATGGAACAATTTGAAGAAGTAGAGTCATATCAATCTCAATGTCTCTGCTCTCTAGTAACAAATAGGATGCAGTACACGATTGGGTATTTTCACCACATGGACGAGAGGTCTTGGAGAGACTATATGGCTTTGGTTGTGGAATGTATTCTTTTGCATCTGTTGGGGACTACTAGTGGAGCGGTGTTATGTTTATAAGATTTATGAGGATCTTATGTTCTTTATTCTTCAAGTGGATTCGAAATTTAGTGACAACTTAGTACAATTCCATTGGATTAACATATGTATAACTTTTAATTTTTGTTGCTAATTTGTGATTAAGTTTTCTATATATAAATTTGATGATTTTCTGCATCTTAGACTTATATTTTTCGCAAATCAAGTGTTTTACCAACTCTCTTGACTAATCTATTCAATTTACTCATTTCCTCTGTGTGTGTATTTGTTTAAGAGTATTATTGAACTTCTTGCTGATTTCTTTTCATATCCAGTTATTTTCCTATGATGCAGATTTTTCATTGTATTTACATCCTTGTAAGTGCAATTGTCTAGTACTATACAAGTAGCTGTAGTCTAATCTACCTTCTTCTGACTGTAGCTCCAGGTGGAACTTTGCTTAAAGGTGAAGAGAACTCAGTTGGGGCATCTCCACGCATGATAGGCATACGTGTAGATAAGTCGGTGGAGTTCTCATTGGAAGAGCTAGAAAAAGCTATAAATGACTTCAATATTAGTTATTAGATAGGTCAAGGTGGCTTTGGTGTTGTTTACTACGCTGAACTCAGAGGCGAGGTTTGTGAACTTCGGCAGTGATTTATGTATGATAAAAATTAATGATGTACAACTATTTAGACATTTATTATTCACTATTTGTCATAATCAAGTTCTAATAATAGTAATTCTATATATATATATATATATATCTTCCGACATGATCTGCCACATATGTCAGCTAATATATTTTTTATCTATGATAAAAATTAATAATCTGCTACTTTACTCATCGTAGCTTAAGAATTTTTTTTAAACTCGCAGCTAATATATTTTTTTAGGTCTTCTCTTGATATTTAGTAATGTGATATATAAGTTTGCTCTGCTTGTTCCTTGTAAGTAGATTTAAAATCTATAAGGTCATGTTTAAGGGGTGCTGATCATTATATTGGAAATGTGTCATGCTCTATGATTATATATCTATGTATAATGGTATAATTTATTTATAGAATTCAAAAATCTATATTCTATAGACAAGTGTGTTTATCTTGAGCTTGGGAAGGCTGCTAAGCTGGCTAAAGTGGGTATGATATTGTGTTCTACGCCTTGTTTCTGTGAAGTTGATATATTGGCAGATTTGGAATTGCAACTGAACTTTTTTGATAGGCATATTTATATAATGGTAAATGAATTTTGTGGAACACTAATAGTGTTATTTATGCAGAAAGCCGCAATTAAGAAGATGGATATGCAAGCTTCAAAATAATTCCTTGCTGAATTAAAGGTTTTAACGAATGTTCATCACCTGAACTTGGTAATTTCCTTCTCTAGAATATCAATTCTTGTGAGATACACAAATCATTAGAATAACAGCAGTAAGATATATGCATGTTTGGCAATGTATGGTGTGAATGAAAGACATGCATTGCTATGGGAGCATTTCTGAACAATATCTTTGCATAACTCAAAACTTACAAAGGACCGAAACTTAGTAACAAAAAAAATTTGTCAGATTGGTCATTGTTGTATTATTTAATAATAGACCATCACAATTTACAGCTACAAGATACTATTTTTGAAGTTTTTTTTTTCATGCTTTTATTTAAAAAGACCCACTTCTTATCTCATATATAAAATGACAAATGTAATTGATCGAAATTTCATGCATTGACATGACTGATATAGAATTAACATATAAAAGGCTTAACCTTAATGGGAGGACAAGTTATCCTTTGGACTTTCGACTTCACACTGTGAGATCCCTAATTCAAATTAATTTCTATGTCATTGGGTCTCGGACAATGGAAAGGTGTCAAATAAGCTTAATTTCTTGTAATTGTTTACATCTTGCTATGATTTTTTACTATTAAATTACAGTAGATAACAATTGTTATCACCCTTTTCATCTTACTTGTTCTATAAAATTTGCTATTTAAGCACTAAGATATAGTTCTTTTCACACCGCTATGACTATATTACGCAGGTTCGCTTGATCGGCTATTTTGTTGAAGATTCCCTTTTCCTATTATATGAATACATCGAGAATAGAAATTTAAGCGAACATTTGCGAGGCTCAGGTAATGAAATGTCTACAGAATGCAGTTTGTGTACTATTATTACCTCCAAATATACGTTAATCAAACTTCCACCCTTCTCTTCCCCTCATTTTTCAACATTTCAGGTAGTCCTCCACTCTCATGGTCTACCAGGGTGCAAGTTGCATTGAATTCAGCTAGAGGACTTGAATATATTCATGAGCATACTGTTCCTGTTTATATCCATCGGGATATTAAATCAGCAAATATTCTGATAGATAAAAACTACCGCGGAAAGTTTGTAACATCATTTGTGGTTGCTTTTTTTATTATACATGTGGTACTGTTAGACATAGATTTTAAATAAATATTGGTGAAGTTCACATAATAAAATAATTTATGCTCCAGTAGATTCTAATCAACCGTGAACTTTCTATGCTATATTGCTACTTAATCCCTTCTCACTGCTTCATGTTGATGGTAGTGAAATACTTGCAGGTGGCAGATTTTGGATTGACCAAACTAACAGAAGTTGGAAGTACATCATTGCCCACACGTCTAGTTGGTACATTTGGATACATGCCACCAGAAAAATATGGTCCTTCCCTTTTTTTTACTGTTAATAATTTTATTAAGTTTAATGTTAGTAGGAACGCTGGTAGGAGGACTGATTTATATTTTGATTTTTCAGCTAATTTTCCTGGAATCTTGTTTTGCTGATTAATACATAACCAAACTTTCTTTTTCAAACTAAGACCCTTTTGATATAGAACTGGTAGAACTGACCTTACGCTTTAATTCAAATAGTCTACAATATATATATATATATATATCCTTATTTCTAAGATTTTTGAATTATGTACTGATATATTCCTATTACGCAGGGCACACTACAAGAAAACAAGGCTAAATACAACGGCACAAATACAACCGACATCAAATTCAACCGTTTTCGGTTGAAATTAAGGGCGCGGCTAAATACAACCGCATGCGGTCATATTTAAATACGGTCGTATTTACGCGGTCGAATTTAGTGCTAATTACAACCGAATATATATACAACCGTATATGGTTGAGTTTAGGCATGCTCCTAAATTCAACCGCATTCGGTTGAATTTAGCCTTACTAATTACAACCGAATAAATACAACCATATTTATATACAACCGTATACGGTTGAGTTTAGGCGTGCTCATAAATTCAACTGCATTCAGTAGAATTTAGCCTTGCCAAAAAATGGAGGGAATTTTCCCGCCAACGAATTTTGTACTAAATTCAACCGATTTCGGTCGAATTATTTTTAAAAATGGCGGAAATTTTGTGGAAAAAAATATAGAATAAAATTTACACGAAATTTATATTTTAGTTCTTGCAAAAAAGATTATTATGGTAGTTAGATATTTATCGTTAAATTAATAATTATAGTTTGAGTTTCAATTTATTTTGTATTTGTTTTAAATTATAATTCAACCATACGGATATGAAAATTGTCAAAAAAAAAAGTTCACGGAAAAATGTAAGTAATTTGAATATTTAAATTTTAATTATTTTGATATCCGTACGGTTGGATCATTCATTAATACTTTTAAAAATATCGAAACATCAATATGGGATTAAACACTAGTTAGAAGTACTGGTCAAACTACTCTTTGACTACTAAAAAGATAAACCAAATATATTTATTTTTTCTAAAATTTTTCTTATATCACTAAAATATACAGATCTTAACATCCGTACGGTTGGATCATTCATTAATATTTTTAAAAATATCGAAACATCAATATGGGATTAAACAGTAGTTAAAAGTACGGGTCAAATTACTAGTTGACTGTTAAAAAAATAAATCAAATTTATTTATTTTTTCTAAATTTTTTGTCATATCACTAAAATATACTTATTTTGACATCCGTACGGTTGGATCGTTTATTAATATTTTTAAAAATATCGAAACATCAATATGGGAGTAAACACTAGTTAGAAGTACTGGTCAAACTACTCTTTGACTATTAAAAAGATAAACCAAATATATTTATTTTTTTCTAAAATTTTTGTTATATCACTAAAATATACAGATCTTAACATCCGTATGGTTGGATCATTCATTAATATTTTTAGAAATATCGAAACATCAATATGGGATGAAACACTAGTTAAAAGTACGGGTCAAATTACTAGTTGACGGTTAAAAAACTAAACCAAATATATTTATTTTTTCTAAATTTTTTGTCATATCACTAAAATATACTGATTTTGACATCCGTACTGTTGGATCATTTATTAATATTTTTAAAAATATCAAAACATCAATATGGGATCAAACACTATTTAGAAGTACGGGTCAAATTTCTAGTTGACTGTTAAAAAATCAAACCTAATATATATTTTTTTTAAAATTTTTGATCAAATCATAAAATATACTGATTTTGACATCCGTACGGTTGGATCATTCATTAATATTTTTAAAATTATCGAAACATCAATATGGGATTAAACACTAATTAAAAGTACTGGTCAAATTACTGGTTGACTGTTAAAAAACAATCCAAATATATTTATTTTTTTCTAAAATTTTTGTCATATCACTAAAATATACTGATTTTGACATCCGTACGGTTGGATCATTCATTAATATTTTCAAAAATATCGAAATATCAATATGGGATTAAACACTAGTTAGAAGTACAGGTGAAACTACTCTTTGACTATTAAAAAGGCAAACCAAATATATTTATTTTTTTCTAAAATTTTTGTCATATCACTAAAATATACAGATTTTGACATCCGTACAGTTGGATCATTCATTAATATTTTTAAAAATATCGAATCATCAATATTGGATTAAACACTAGTTAGAAGTACGAGTCAAATTACTAGTTGACTGTTAAAAAAACAAACCAAATATATTTATTTTCTAAATTTTTTGTCATATCACTAAAATATACTGATTTTGACATCCTTACGGTTGGATAATATATTAATATTTTAAAAATATCGAAACATCAATATGAGATTAAACAATAGTAAGAAGTACGAGTCAAATTACTAGTTGACTGTTAAAAAAATAAACCAAATATATTTATTTTTTCTACAATTTTTGTCATGTCACTAAAATATAGAGATCTTAACATCTATACTGTTGGATCATTTATTAAAATTTTTAAAAATATCGAAACATCAATATCGGATTAAACACTATTTAGAAGTACGGGTCAAATTACTAGTTGACTGTTAAAAAGGCAAACCAAATATATTTATTTTTTTTCTAAAGTTTTGGTCATATCACTAAAGTATACTGATTTTGACATCCGTAAGGTTGGATCATTCATTAATATTTTTAAAAATATTGAAACATCAATATGGGATTAAACACTAATTAAATGTACGAGTCAAATTACTAGTTGACTGTTAAAAAAACAAAACAAATATATTTATTTTTTTTCTAAATTTTTTGTCATATCACTAAAATATACTGATTTTGACATCCGTACGGTTGGATCATTCATTAATATTTGTAAAAAATACTTATGAATAATTCAACGTTACAGATCAAGATCTATATATTTTAGTGATATGATACAAAATTCAGAAATGATGATTTAATTTTTAATAATATATAAAATGTTATTAAAATAAATTAAAATATTTATAACGTTACAATATTTTGTAAGAAAAGCATTAACTAATTAATTATAATATTTTTATCTAATAAATTATAAGTAATTTTAATTTTCATAATATAAAATGGTTAATATCAATTATCAACTATTATCAGTTGAATTTATAAATCGTCACTCCTAAATATAATCAGTAATAGTTGAATTTAGTGCCATGTCACCTATCCTCGTGACGTAAATCTAACGTACCAAATTCATTCTCTAAATCAACAATCTAATGGTTTAATTTACATTTTATAAAATAAAACAAAACAATTTATAAAATTAAAATTATTTAATCCCACCCCAACCCCACCCCAACCCCACCCCTTCGCAGTTCCCACTCCTCATCTCTCAGGCCCCTCTCTTCTCCTCTCACCACGCCTCAACCCACCAGACTCAAACCCAATCCCACCATCTCTTCCACCTCCGCGCCCAAGACTACTCTCTCAATCTCGTAACCTCTGACCTCCCCACAACCCCGCCCTCTCAGAACGACATCATAGAAGAAGAGCAGTTTGAACAAACCGGGTTCATAACCGCTTTCTCAACCTGGTCACTCGAACCCTACCTGATTTTCACGCAGTCTTCTATGTTATTTTCGGGTCATTTAGCTGAGCTTGAACGAGTTCTTGAAGCGACGTTATCTTCGAATAGTAATATGAGTTTGTCGTTGGGTCATTTTCTTTTCCCGAAATATATGTTTTATGAAATTTTTGCTGAGTTTTTTCAGGAGCGTCGTCGACAATAGCCATGCTATAATCTATATATATGCGTGTTTGTGTATATTTGGTTGATCGGAGGTGAAAATATTAGATTTTGGATGAAATTGTAGATGTGAAATATTTGGCAGGGAAGGTGTTTGATTGAATGACTCAGACAAAAATTATGATGGCAATTTCAATTGTTCGTTTCTTTAAGATTGGGTCTTTTACATCGCTGTTGAAATAACATTTTTATTTATTAATGTAGCCTGAGGTCTCCTTGTTTTACGACTTTTTGTTCCACGGTTAGTTCACTGTGTTTCTTGGCTGTGGGAAGTTTTGTGCTACTATGTTTTAGTTTGATGCAGCGAACTTCTATTACGGGAGGCTCCCGGCGAGACATTTTTTTTTTAAATTTTGGCTTCCCTATTTCGACTGAATACGGTCGAGTTTAACATTGTATTTATAACCATATGTGGATGAATTATTTATTTGGCAGACTTTTTAAAAAAATTCAAAAAATTTAAAAGTTTGGGCGGGCTTTTTGAATTTTATCATTAAATTTAATTATTTGGGCGGGATATTTGAATTTTATCTGAAAAATTAAATTTGACCGGAAGCGGTGGTATTTAGCCGGTTGTATTATTCGGTCGTATTTAGTACTACATACAACCGGTTTACTAAATATTACTCAAGCGAATACAACCGATCCAAAAACCGGTTGTATTTAGCTAAATACAACCGAAAACGGTCCAATTTAGCTAAATACAACCGATTTTTCTCCGGTTGTATTTACCCGTTTTTTTTGTAGTGGCATATAAGTTGTATGTACTAGGAGGCGGAAAGAGGAATAACATAAAAGAATTTCTTTGGATTCATACAGAGGTTGAGGTATAACTTGTTTAATTCATATTTTAATTTTGTTATTATCATATTTATTTATATATAATCAAACTTAGTGTTTTATGTATAGTGTCCTCAACAAGAAGGAGGCACGGAGTGTGGTTTTTTTTTATGAAGTACATGCATGACATAGTCATGCTTTGTCAAAAAGATCTTAACACGAACTGGAAAGTGGTAAGATAAAAAATATTTGATATTGTTTTACAAACATATAAACTCAAGATTTGTCTAAATATTTTATCATTTCCATTTGAAAGGGTCTTGGTTAAAGAAGATATACTAAGAAGGAAATCAATGAGATTCGAGAGCTTTGGGCAAAAAGTGTTATTGTCGAATGTCTATAATCAGGCACGATAATAGCTTTGGACAAATCTAGAAAATGAGACATACAATCTTATATATGTTGCTAATTATGTACCGAAATATTACTAAATAATATTGTATATGTGTGACTATATTATGTAGGTGCTGGACTTTGCTGAGATTCTTGAGCGTTGGACCTCCCAAGCTAAATAATGATTTGCTGGATTTTTCAACATCGATATTGCTAATTCGATGATGCCAAACGAACATTAATATTTTTTCGGAACACATTATCATTTATTACTTTATCACAAATAATTTGATTGTATTTAAAATTCAATGTATCGTACTTTTTCTTCAATGTGTGTATGAAAAGATAGCTCGAGACCTACTTTAATTTCAATTTGATTCCTAGTTGATTTGATTATTAGTTAATTTGATTATTCAGTTATATTTGTGGGAATGCTGGTATTTATAAAAAGCAGGTTCAAGATATCAATAAAAACGAAAAGAATATTTATTTTTTTACAGTACTTTAGGCGTCGGTTTTATTGAACAACTGACGCCTATACATATATCGTCAGCTTTTCAACGACCGACGCCTTTAACATAAACATATAGCGTCGGAAATTTGAACAACCGATACCTTTAAAATTAACTTTCAGCGTCGGTTTTTTGATAAACCAACGCATTTAATTATAACTTCCAGTGTCGGCACTTTATTGGACCGACGCAATTGTCCAAGCAAGAGCGTCGGTTAAATGGCAATTTTGAGTTTCGCCTAATTACCCGATGCAAAAAGATTATACCTTTAGCGTCCCCTGCATATACCACGCTGAAAAACCGACTTTAAAGGCCTATTTTGACCGTGGCTAAAAGTCATTTTTGTACTAGTGATACTCGAACAGTCACGGGATGGAGAGTTTGCATCGATTATAGGAAGTTGAACAAAACCATGAGGAAAGATCACTTCCCTTTTCCTTTTATTGATTAGATGCTTGACAGGTTGGTTGGGAATGAGTACTACTGTCTTCTGGATGGCTATTCGGGTTATAATCAAATTTGCATCGCTCCAGAAGATCAGAAAAGGACTACCTTAACTTGTCCATTTGGTACATTTGTCATCAGAAGAGTTTCTTTTGGGTTATGTGGTGCACCTGCCACATTTAAGAGATGCATGATGGACATCTTCTCTGATATGATTGGTTAAAATATGGAGGTGTTCATGGATGATTTTTCTGTGTTCAGGGATTCTTTCGACGAGTGCTTGCAAAATCTTGGCACAGTTCTTAAAAGGTGTGTTGAGACCAATCTGGTTATCAACTGGGAGAAATGTCACTTTATGATGTAACAGGGCATTATTCTTGGGCATAAGTTCTCTAGTAAAGGTCTTGAGGTGGACAAAGCCAAGGTGGGGGTCATTGAAAACCTTCCTCCACCAATTTCTGTTAATGGAATCCGCGGTTTTTTTGGTCATGCGGGTATTTATCGGTGGTTCATCAAGGATTTCTCTAAAATCTCTAAATTATTGTGCAATCTATTAGAGAAAGTTGTCCTTTTCAAGTTTGATGATGAGTGTTTAGCTGCTTTTCAGTGATTAAAGAAGAGCTTGATCACAGCACCTGTCATAACTGCACCTGATTGGAATGAAACCTTTTGAAATGATGTGCGATCCGAGTGACTATGCAGTTGGAGTGGTTGTTGGGAAAAAGAATAACAATATATTTTATGTGGTCTACTATGCTAGTAAGACCCTCAATTGTGCTCACCAGAACTATACTACTGCTGAGAAGGAACTCTTAGCCATTGTCTACGGTTTTGAGAAGTTTCGGTCTTATTTGCTTGGGACGAAGGTGACAGTTTTCACTGATCATGCTGTGATTTGCTATCTCATCTCGAAAAAGGACTCGAAGCCTAGATTGATTAGTTGGGTTCTTTTACTATAAGAGTTTGAATTAAAGATCAAGGATAGAAAAGGTAGAGAATCAAGTTGCTGATCATCTCTCTTTTTTAGATGATCCAGGTACAATTTCACATGACAAGACATTGAAGAATGAGTCTTTTCCCGAGGAGTAGTTATTTGGGGTGCAAGAAGAAGAACCGTGGTTCGCAGACATTGTGAACTATCTTGTGAGCAACATTATGCCCCCGGACTGAACTTATGCTCAAAGGAAGAAGTTTCTTCACGAGGTGAAGTGGTACATGTGGGATGAGCCGGTTTTGTTTTGGCAAGGATCTGACCAAATCATCAGGAGATGTATTCCGTACAGCGAGACGAAAGGTATCTTGAGAGACTTCCATTCACCTGTTTATGGAGGCCACTATGGTGGAGAAAAGATAACAGCTCGTATCCTTCAAGCAGGATTCTTCTGGCATATATTATTTATAGTTACTCGTATATTTTTGTAATATTTAAATGTGTAATTATAGCGTAATTAATTGAATAAAGAATTTTATATTTAATTTGATCTCTATGATTTATTTATTAATATTTATATGTGATTGTTGGGATGCGTGGATTGTTTGTATAATTAATTGTTGCACCATATTATTTTTGTTTCGCTTTTAGAGGTAATTTGATGACAAACTTATTTTCAAAAATATTTGGATTGTCCTTAAAATTGTTTTAATGATTTTATAATTTCATTAATTATTTTTGGGATTTAATAAAATTTACAAATCAATATTTTATTAATTATTTATCTTTTTATAATTTTTTGATTGTGTTTATTTGTAAAACCCATATTTAATTAAAGGATTATTCAAAAATCATGGAACTCATATTTTATTAAGTTCATAATATTCTAAAAATTTTAAAAATTATTTTGGAAATTTTTGGGATTAATTTCACCCGAGCGTTATTTCGTTTAATTGTTAAAAGAGGGTATAATCAGCATTTCAGAAATTATTTTAAACTTTTGAAAATCGCGTTTCTATGTACTCCGGGATATTTATGATATATTAAGACTAATTTGGAATTATTACGCTGTATTTTTAACTGCACCTTGATTCGTCTGATCGCCAAACCCGGGTATTTATTGCGCTCCAAAATTTGTTTTAAAATTACAAAAATTATGTTTTATTTACTTCGGGACATTTAAAACATTTTAACGCTATCGGTGTGATTTATCGAATTATTTTAAAGGTGACTTGATTCATTAATTTCAGTATTCGGGTTATATTGTCGGTATTCGGGTATGTAAGGACACATGTTAACTTCTAATAAAAAGAAATCAACATGTATCCTTATTTGCCGGACACGTGCCTTTTTCCTGTGTTGTAGGCTGTGTGTTTTGGGAGGGGGTAAACATCAGCTTACTGTCTCTCTTTTTCTCGATTTCTCTCGATCCTCTCTTCTCTCTCTCTCCCTCGGGATTTCTCTATTCCTTTTTCTTCTTCCTTGATATTTTCATTCTTCCTATTTCTTGGATGAGTGCTGCGTTTTTCGGTGGTGCCACCTTGATTCCGGTGGGTACTATTTTTCTTGCTATATATATGTGTGTATACAAGTGTATACGTGTGTATATGTGTGTGTGAGCAGAGTAATTTGTGTGGGTGTGGCGGCCGGTGTTTTGTCGCCGGTTGTTGCCCTGTGTTCCGAATGCTGTTCCACTATTCTCTTAATTTGTTCCTGTTGCTTCGCCTGTGGCGCGTGTGGTTCAACTTGATTTTTAATATTTTTATTTTATTTCCGTAGGGAATTTCTTGAGTAATTTCATAAAATAAATAATTCGTGCGGAATAAATTAATTTTGTATTGGTGAAATTTTCGCGTTGGAATTCGAGTAATCGAGTGCCCCGAGAATTTTACCGCCGTCCGCGATAAATTTTACGAGCAGACGGTAGACGGTGATGATTTTATTCTGAGTCCTAAATACTTTAAATAAATAAAACGATTTGTATAAATTATTTTAGGTAGTAAATAAAAATTTATGTGCCGATTCTTATTGATTTTGTTGGGAATCAACGTCAATTGATATTTCGACGGGTAGGTCTATAAATAGGGGAGTCGCTGTCAAAAAATTTTCTAAAAATTATTTTTAAATACGAACCGATACTTATCGAATCCTAATTGTTACGTATATTATTACATGCATTACTACGTATATACTATTTTATGCATATATGTGCTAGTCGGGCATCGTATCGTTGGGTAATGTATTTAGTAAGGATAAGTCATGTATAATCGTTCGTTTGACCTTGGTTGTTTCGATTCCATAGGTTCGAGTTGAAGGACCGAGTAGTCGTAGTCGGTGTAGGGCCAAGTCAGTGTCAGTATAAAGCTTCGCAAGGCAAGTACCCCTCAACAAATCTTTTACAGTTCAGTATATATGAATACTTGTTGATTTAAATTACGTGCTGGAGCAGATTATTTTAAGTTACGTATTCCCCGTAATTAATTATGTTTTACTAACTGATGTTTTAGGGAAAAAGTAACTTCTGCAAATACCTATCTCTAGATTATGATTAAACTAAAAAGATTTTAGAATGTGTATGTGAGATAATTATTTTAAAGGATATAGGTGTAATTCATTTTAAAAATTGGATAAAAATAAATCAGATGGTGGATGGTTGCGTAAGAGGCCCGTAACGGTCCAACATGGTTGCGTAAGAGGTTAAGTCGGTTGCTCGCCCTATTTAGACCGCTTAGTCCAGCATGACAGAGACCTAGCTAGTCTCTGAGTTCCGGAATAAATTATGGCGGGATATACTGATCTGCTGTCCCTAAGATTCGTCCAGTTATATATTTGATTTTGGTTTAATGGTTCCCATAATAGAACAAACAGTTTGTGGTCCCCGTAACGGGACATATGATTTATGGTTCCAGTAATGGGACAGTGGTTTTGGAAAGGAAATGTCATGCTAAAATTGGACTCTGGTATTTTTGCACAACACACTACAAATGATATTATTTTTTCAGAGCATGCTAGTTTTGATATAAAGTTTATACATGTTGTACTTGTTTTCTAACGAACTATAAATTATGTTCCTATTACTGTTTTGTTGTAAATTGTTTTACTTATTATTCATATGGTGTTGAAGAATTGACTGCACTCTCTTGCAGCTTATCCTGTATCTATTTATTGCAGATGTCTAGAAGACCAGGGAAGAATAGAGTATGAGCCCCCTCCGGTCCCGGCTCCTCTAAGGCAGTTTGTATCAGACCCTGAGGTCTGATGAGTTGCTGTAATAAGTTAGGGTGTTGGATCATGGAATAAGTTAGTTGTTATGTTGTAACCTAAATAATACTTGAACCTGCATCGACTCCTGGTTTGGGATCGTGTTTATATAATAAAGTTTATTTAGTAAATTATAATCATAATTTGTTATATTTTGGTGACGTCATCCCCTGGCCCCTGGGTTGAGGCCGTCACATTGTTTATGGATGCGCATCAGTTTATTTTGAGGTTGAGGTCTTTGATGTTTAGGGAATTTACTTCATGGGGCCATTTATCTCATTGTGCAAAAATCAGTATATCTTGGTGGCAGTAGATTATGTCTCAAAATGAGTGGAAGCTAAAGCTTTGTAGATAAATGATGCGAAGGTAGAGCTCAGTTTTCTTCACAAGCAGATATTCACAAGATTCAGGACTCCAAGAGTTATAATCAGTGACGAGTGATCACATGTCTGCAATCACAAGTTTACTGCTATGATGCAGAGATATAATGTGAATCATCCCATTGCTACATCCTACCATCCTCAGACTAATGGTCAAGTTGAGGTGTCTATTAGAGAGATCAAGCAATTTCTGAAGAAAGTTATATGTCCATCGAGAAAGGATTGGTCTTTGAAGCTGGATGAAAGTGTTTGGGCATATCGAACATCATTCAAGACTTCGCTAGGCATGTCATCGCTTCAATTGGTTTATGGCAAAGGATGTCATTTTCATGTGGAGCTAGAGCACAAGGCATATTGGGCTTTGAAGAAATTGAACCTTGATATGGATACAGCTGGTAAGACAAGGATGCTTCAATTGAATGAACTCGATGAGTTTCGACTTCAAGCGTATGAGAACAACAAAATGTATAAGGAGAAAGTCAAGAGGTGGCACGATAGGGGTCTAGTACTCAAATCATTTGTGCCGGGGCAACAAGTTCTTTTGATTAACTCTCGTCTCCATCTTTTTCTTTGAAAATTGAAGTCGAGATGATCAGGGCCATTTGTTGTCAGAACTGTGTTTCCATATAGAGCGGTGGAAATTTTTGAGAATGATCCAGGCCAGGAATTCAAGGTGAATGGACATTGGTTGAAGCATTACTCTGGAGATACGACATACTGTGACGTGGTTAGTGTCATTTTATTGTCAACTTGATCTCGGAATTCTACGTCAAGCTAGAAACATAAACCAAGCACTTCTTGAGAGGCAACCCATGTTTGTTATACATCAGTTGTTGAGAAAAGAAGAAAGAAGGAAGAAAATCAGAAGAAATACAAAAAATAGGGCAATTTTTCCAAGAGCACGGCGCGCCCGTGCTGGTGTCTAAAGAGGCCAAGGTTTGTTACTCCGGTGGCTAAAGAGGAGAAGACAAGGTTGTTTTCTAAGTAGATAGCGAAATAGAGGGGTTTTCTACATTCGGCTAAGGATGGTAAACTTCTCGAGATGATTTTGGATATGGGACGGGTTTTGTTTTGTGAGGCACCCGAGGCTGTGCCTATGAGTATTATTCGTGAGTTCTATGGGAACGTAAAAGCTAATAAGAATGGGTATTCAGTGGTGCGTGGGTTGACAGTGGACTACAACCCGGAGGCTATTCACAGGGTTATCAACCAACCTGTGAGGAAGCCAACTCAGGAGGAGTGGGTTAGTAAGACGGGTAAGACTTTGATTTGGATTTGATTGTGGCTATGTTGTGTATCCCGAAGGCACAATCGAACTAGTATCTAAATTTCCCTGCTTCATGTATGAATAGGTTTGCTTGTGCTTGGAATTCTTTTATTTGTGCAAATATCATGCCTTCTTCTCATGTGCATGATGTGACTGTGGATCGTGCGGAGTTGTTATGGGGGATTTTGCAGGGAGATTATATGGATCTCGGTTCTGTTATTCATCAGGGTAATTTGCAGTTTTTACGTGGAGGCACTATACAATCTATCCATTATGCCTCGATTATGACCAAGCTTTGTGTTGCGGTGGGTGTTTATTGGCCCGCACACGAGCAGCTTC
Organism: Apium graveolens; assembly: GCF_009905375.1. Classification (NCBI taxonomy): domain Eukaryota; kingdom Viridiplantae; phylum Streptophyta; class Magnoliopsida; order Apiales; family Apiaceae; genus Apium; species Apium graveolens. The sequence continues at coordinate 27,416,168 of NC_133649.1, read as the reverse complement.
GGTTATCGAGCGCCCCTATCGACAGTTCTACGATTTAAACATGCAGGAGTCGTATCATGGGAATGATGACGAGAAAGGACATGGGTACACTTATGATCATTTACCGGTGGTTTGACTCAGGCACGTAGAGCAACATGGATAAATCAATTGGTGAGGCTAGTTATTCACAGCAGCAGTAGCCGCAGGAGATAGATGATAGTGCTAGTTTAGGCTCGACGCAGTATAGGCATTTGATGAGGTAGATGGATGCGATGTATGAGTCACAGAGCAAGTTTGCGTAGAATCTTACTCAGACATTGGATCACTACGCCATAGATGGGCAAATAAGACACTTTTCTAATGTAATGCCTGTTTTGCGTTACATTAGACAGACTTTTTTGACCTATTGTAACACTAACGAAATAGCGTTACTTTACATGTAAAGTTACTGTTACGTTAGAGGGCTTGTGTTGCAGAAGAAAGCTAGTGTTACAATAGTGCTGACATGACGTAACGCTTTGCTTTATCATTATAATAATATTTAATTTATTTATTATTTTTTTGGGCCCCACTAGTGTACACGTCAGCAAAAGTGGGTCCCACCTGTGGGCCCCACTAAAACTTGTTCAAGAAAGTGGGTCCCACACTAATAGGTGGACCCCACATGTGGGCCCACACTGCCACGTGGCACTGCCACGTCAGCAAAGCGTTACGTTAACTTTTCTGTTACAACGCTACTGTTACATTTGCTCAACCCTGCCACGTGTGCACCGCCACGTCATTAAATAATTAAATATTTAATTATTTAATAAATAATTAATTAAAAAATTAAATAAATAATAATTAAATAAATAAATAATAGAGTAGTGGGCCACACATGTGGGCTCCCCTTGTGGTCCCCACATGTGGGCTCCCCTTGTGGGCCCCACATGTGGGCCCCATATTAAACAATTATTTAATTATTTAATAAATAATTATTTAAATAATTAAATTAATCATAATTAAATAAATAAATAATAAAGATGTGGGCTCCACTTGTGGGCCCCACATGTAGGCCCCACATTATCCAATTATTTGATTATTTAATAAATAATTATTTAAATAAATAAATAATAATTAAATAAATAAATAATGGAGAAGTGGGCCCCCACATGTGGGCTCCCCTTGTGGGCCCCACATGTGGGCTCCCCTTGTGGGCCCCACATGTGGGCCCCATATTAAACAATTATTTAATTATTTAATAAATAATTATTTAAATAATTAAATTAATCATAATTAAATAAATAAATAATAAAGATGTGGGCTCCACTTGTGGGCCCCACATGTAGGCCCCACATTATCCAATTATTTGATTATTTAATAAATAATTATTTAAATAAATAAATAATAATTAAATAAATAAATAATGGAGAAGTGTGCCCCACATGTGGGCTCCCCTTGTGGGCCCCACATGTGGGCTCCACTTGTGGGCCCTACATGTGGGCCCCATATTAAACAATTATTTAATTATTTAATAAATAATTATTTAAACAATTAAATAAATAATAATTAAATAAAGAAATAATAAAGAAGTGGGCTCCACTTGTGGGCCCCACATGTAGGCCCCACATTATTCAATTATTTAATTATTTAATAAATAATTATTTAAATAATTAAATAAATAATAATTAAATAAATAAATAATGGAGAAGTGGGCCCCACTTGTGGGCTCCACATGTGGGCCCCATATGTGGGCCCCACATTATCCAATTATTTAATTATTTAATAAATAATTATTTAAATAATTAAATAAATAAATAATGGAGAAGTGGGCCCAACATGTGGGCTCAACTTGTGGGCCTTACATGTGGGACCCACGTTATCCAATTATTTAATTATTTAATAAATAATTATTTAAATAATTAAATAAATAAATAAATGAGAAGTGGGCCCCACATGTGGGCCCCACATTATCCAATTATTTATTTATTTTGTAAATAATTATTTAAATAATTAAATAAATAAATAATGGAGAAGTGGGCCCACATGGGGGCTCCACATGTGGGCCCCACATGTGGACTCCACTTGTGGGCCCCACATGTGGGCCCCACATTATTCAATTATTCAATTATTTAATAAATAATTATTTAAATAATTAAATAAATAATAATTAAATAAATAAATAATGGAGAAGTGGGCCCAACATGTGGGCTCAACTTGTGGGCCTTACATGTGGGCCCCACGTTATCCAATTATTTAATTATTTAATAAATAATTATTTAAATAATTAAATAAATAAATAAATGAGAAGTGGGCCCCACATGTGGGCCCCACATTATCCAATTATTTAATTATTTTATAAATAATTATTTAAATAATTAAATAAATAAATAATGGAGAAGTGGGCCCACATGGGGGCTCCACATGTGGGCCCCACTTGTGGGCTCCACTTGTGGGCCCCACATGTGGGCCCCACATTATCCAATTATTTAATAAATAATTATTTAAATAATTCAATAAATAATGGAGAAGTGGGCCGACATGTGGGCTCCACTTGTGGGCCCCACATTTGGGGCTCCACTTGTGGGCCCCACATTATCCAATTATTTAATTATTTAACAAATAATGGAAAAGTGGGCCCTACGTGTGGGCTGTACTTCTGGGCCCCACATGTGTGCCCCACATTATCAAATTATTTAAATATTTAATAAATAATGAATTAAATAATTAATTAAATAATTAATTAATTAATAAATCAAAAAAAATAATGTCTGGATCATGGTCGGATCGTAATAGGGTTCATATGTAAGGATAGGATTCATTTAACGGTTCGACCCACATATCCGTCGTTCGATTTTTTTAATCGGTTTTCTCGACGATCCAACCGTACGGATGTTATTAAACTATCTTCCTAACATTGGGAAAAAATAATCAAAAAATATAATGCCCGGATCATGGTCGGATCGTAATAGGGTTCATATGTCAGGATAGGATTCATTTAACGGTTCGACCCACATATTCGTCGTTCGATTTTTTTAATCGGTTTTCTCGACGATCCAACCGTACGGATGTTATTAAACCGCCTTCCTAACATTGGGAAAAAATAATCAAAAAATATAACGCCCGGATCATGGTCGGAACGTAATAGGGTTCATATGTCAGGATATGATTCATTTAACGGTTCGACCCAAATATCCGTCGTTCGATTTTTTTAATCGGTTTTCTCGACGATCCAACCGTACAGATGTTATTAAACTGCCTTCCTAACATTGGGAAAAAATAATCAAAAAATATAATGCCCGGATCATGGTCGGATCGTAATAGGGTTCAGATTAGGATTCATTTAACGGTTCGATCCACATATCCATCGTTCGATTTTTTTAATCGGTTTTCTCGACGATCCAACCGTACGGATGTTATTAAACCGCCTTCCTAACATTGGGAAAAAATAATCAAAAAATATAATGCCCGGATAATGGTCGGATCGTAATAGGGTTCATATGTCAGGATATGATTCATTTAACGGTTAGACCCACATATCCGTCGTTCGATTTTTTTAATCGGTTTTCTCGACGATCCAACCGTACAGATGTTATTAAACTGCCTTCCTAACATTGGAAAAAAATAATCAAAAAATATAATGCCCAGATCATGGTTGGATCGGGACATTAAAATATCGATTTTTCTAAAATTTAAGAGAAAATGAAAAAAATTAAAAAATGAAATAAAATGAAAACGTACAAAAGGTGCAGTGAAAATATGGGCGGCTAAATTTCCCCCCAAAAACATCACTCTCTTTCAGAAACATCACTCTCTCTCAGAAACATCACTCTCTCTCGACCTCGCTCACTCACCTCAGCCTCCCACCTCGCTCACTCACTCACCTCTCACCAACACTCCCTAACTCTCACCCATCTCACTCTCCCTAACTCTCACCCATCTCACTCTCCCTAACTCTTACCTCAGCCGCACGCTCACCTCAGCCTCACCTCAGTCGCTCTCATTTCGGTGGATTCAACAGCAATTAGGTGGTTCTCAGCAACATTTCGGTGGTTCGGGTTCTCTGCAACGGAGTTAGGGCATGCAATTAGGGTTTCGGAATTTTAGGGTTTCGGTTGGAGCTAGCAATTAGGGTTCAGAGCTGGTTTGTGGTTTCGATTTTGGACCAAGGTAACCTCTAATTGAACTTTATTTTTGATTTTATGTATTTATCCCTGCTTATTTAATATGTTTAATATGTGTTTGTGTTTAATATGTGTAATATGTGTAATACGTTTAGAGTTTGTGTTTAATATGAATGTAATATGTGTTTGTGGTCATCTCCCCCCTCTCTCTGTCTCTCTCTCTGTCTCTCTCTCTCTCTCTCCGTCTCTCTCTCTCTTTGAGTTTTATTGTTTTAGATTCTTGTAATTATGGTTATTGCATTTCTTGATGTGATTACGTGCCGAGATGAATTGATGAAATTATGTTGCTTATTCGCTGTTTTTTGTTTTTTAATGTCCAAATGCAAGGCTTAACTCTGTTTGCCATTTGGTTACTGTGTCTTGTTTTTATCGTCTCTTAGCAGTACTAGGCCTTCCTTAGTTCCTTGTACAATTAAATAAATATATATTATTCGAATATTTAAGATATTAATCTAATATGTGTTTACCAATTAGTTCGAGATATGTGTTTATGGCATACTAGGATTTGGAAAAGATACATTTGAAATATTTTTGTTTAATGGTCAGCCATTGACATCTCTTTGAACTCTGTGCAGGATGGCAGAAAAACACGTTAATATTGGATTGTACCACGGTGGGGAGTTTCAGAGGACAAATTACTCTGGTGGAGATTGCTTGACTATTTATAATGTAGATGCTGATATGTGGGCTTATAATGATATGATGGAGGAGGTGAAGGATCTCCTCAAACTCAATGAAATCGGAGGACTCTATGCAAAAGAAGGAAAACATGGTGGTTGGAAGCTGCTGAGGACTGACCTGGACATCATTCAAGAGATAGAAAAGTGCAACGATGGCGAAGAGGTCAAGCTTTATGTAGACACATTTGTTGACCCTGTAATTGAGCCGTTGTGTCAGATGCAGCCACACGTGATTGTCAGGCCGAGGAAAAGCCTGTTTGAAGGTATGCCTATTGCTGATAAATAATTAGGTCCCCATTAAGTACACATCTCTATCTATTTCTGTATCTCTTTATATATACATAATGGGACTTGGATGTCCATATTAGTTGAAGATAATTCTTTGACTTGGATTTTTTTCTTGCATAAATACAGTTTCACCGAAGAAAATACAAAAGCGGAAATATATTACCACACATGAACTCCAGCAGAAGCAGAACCCAAGGAAGATTGTTAAGAAGACACCTGAGCCCAGTCGGAGGTATGCGTTACGATCATCGCCAGCTCTGTTGCCTACTCAGCAAGATGCAACTGCTGGGCAAGGAAACGATAAAGGGTCTGCTAGAAGGAAACTGCAGTTACAAGATGATATTATTCTGGATAAAGAGGTATTTTTTTAATTTTCCTTCTTAAAAACATAAGTTATAATGATTATTGTTGTGTTATGTCAATTTAATCACTGACCTTGTCTTCATAAATTATTGTAGTTGCCCCCACCACCATTGACCGAAATCAAAAGAAAAAGACCCCGTACTTTGCAAAATAATGAGAAAATGAAAGATCAGCTACAAGGTGATGCACGCCAAGTAAGATGTCCCCTTGAACTTGCTATACCTGACATCGAGGTATCCTTGTCAGTGTTCCTCTTTTTTTTCTTCTAACCAGGACTGTAACACTTGTAATATTCACTTAAACACTCCTTCCAAATTTTTAGAAAGAAAGTACAATGCATAGTTGAGCTACACTAATAACAGTGCTGATTTATAATTATTGCAGGTGCCCCCCCACCGCTACCAGCATGTGAGCAAGAAAGACTTAATCGAATGAAGGAAAATGATAGAAGGTTGGAAGAACTTGGGATCAAAAAATTAGTGATTGATTTGAGAGCTCGATCAGCAACAGTTATTGAGAAATCCAAAGAAAAAGACAAAGCCTCTCCGGATGATGATGATTATAATCCGGAAAGTGAGGACGAACATGATAGTGATGATTCATGTGAGGTATGGATTTCTTTTACATTCTTCATTACTTTGGCCTTCCTTCCTTGTTTCTTAAGAGTGTAAATTGTGTTTTTTATTAGTTTAAGACCTGATATTTTGTTTATCACTATATCAAGTTTCCTATATATTTTGTTTTTATTTTATACTCTTTATTGCTTTGGCCTCACATTATATTTGCAATCCTAATAATTGTAGAGAACGAAGAATGGGAAGAAAAAGAACCATGTCCCCTTGGACCAAGAACTCGTTCGCGAGCTAATGTCACCGCTGCAACAGAGAATGAACCATCGCAAGCTGGTAAAACATCTGAAAAGGAAATGAACAGTAAATCTAAGCTCCTGAAACCAACATGTAGTAAAATCTTAAAATCCGCGAGCAATTTAGAATCACGTGGGTCTGTATCTGCTTATTTAGCAATGCGGGAACGTCAAAAGCAGGGCATTCTTCCGCCAACAACCGAGAATGTGCACGCTTCTAATTCGGAAAATGTTGTTGAGGAAGAAACTGAAGCAGGTACTTTTACTTTCTAAATATAACTACGCATGAATTATGCACACTAATTATTTATTGATGGAGAGGCAGTAAGAATTTAATTAATTATTAAATTCGCAGTCACCTTTTTTTGTGTGTGCATGTACTATGAAGTACCAAAGCCCAAAAAATGGAGAGGAAGGACAAAACTGCTAACTGTTCACGCAAGGACACGTGATGAAAGACCGGTGATTTTTTTGAACAAACAAAATGTACCTGTTTCAAGAGACGGAAAAGTTACGAGAGAGCTGAGTAATTTTCTCGGAACAGTTGCAAAGGACAATGTCTCTCTTACTTATGTCAACTGGCGCCTGGTTCCTGAACAATTGAAGAAGAAAATGTGGGACTATACTCGGGTAAATTCTATTACCTAAACCTCAGTTTCATTTATTTTTCAATTAACCCCTTCATTTTATTGATCTTGAGTTTATTATATATTAGGACCATTATATTATTCCGAATGAAGCTCAGTCCTGGGTTTATGAGACAATTAATAGATGCTGGAGGACTTACAAGTCTCGGATGAAGGCAAAGCATTACACACATCATGCAACTGATGATGAAAGGCTTGAACATAGGCCCAAGGAGATTCCGCTCGAGGATTTTAAATTGCTGATAAAGTATTGGGGAGATGAGTCGGTGAAGGTGCCTTCGTGCTTCTTTTTAATATGATTTTAATGATTTTAAAGATTCTCAAACTGGATTGTGCAATTTTTTTTAATAGGAATTAGCACATGATAACAAAGTAATCCGCGCTTCGGTAACTGACCCACACAATCAGGGTGCCAACAGTAGTGCAGAAGTTGGAGAGAAGTTGGTATGATTCCTAAATTAACTAGTACATTTATGAATATTTCCCCTTTTATTTTGATATTATAATTACGGCCCCATGGTTAAGTTAAATTGGATTAAATTTTGATTATAGGATAAATTTATAATTTAATTAGATGTGGACATGTTCTTAAATCCAATTTTAAAATGGGACATGTTAGAACCCCCCTTTTTTAAATAATGTATATGTCCTTGTCGATATAATCATTATAACTAGCAATTATTTAGTTGTCTGATTAGTTATGATATTCAGATTATTACAAACCAATCCGCATTTATATAACTTTAAATAATTCACTGTGAACAACCCGAAAAAACTAATAAAATAGAGCTCGCAGACACAATAATTTAGTTGTTCATGTCAAGTGCCATCAAACATTTTTGTGCTTTAATTCTTCAGAAATCAGATGCATGTCTATTTTTTGCTGGTATTTGCTTGAATTTAGATATTCAATTTCAGAACCGCATTAATATTGCCTTCATTGACTTCCCGTACACACTTGGATTGTGTCTACTAAATAGTAATGACTACCTAGTTGTTTGTTCATAAATCCTTTGATTGAATGTTAGTGCTTAGGCATTTTTTAAATAGTTGATGTACAATTTTTCTTAAGTAAATCAATAGTTATGTGGTAACTTTGAGCTAGATAACCTTGTCTTTTTCTTTTGTGCTCTATAATAGAAAAAGACTGATCCTAATCTCGCCTCGCCATCACAAGCTGAGATTTATTTGGAATCTCATGAACAAGATGGCCGAACATACAAGACTACGGCTGCTCCGCAAAAAAGAAACGTAAGGACTTTACTTTTTTTATGGAGGTTAAATGCTGCACGGTAGTTCAATTTGTCTATTTCTTTAAAATTAAGAGATAAAAAATGCTTTGCCAAGTATGTTTTGTTGGTTTAATTTATTTGGTAAAACAAATAACATAAGAGACTTAGCGGAAATAAAAGGCTGTTAAGTATTAGTATAGGCCACCTTAATGCAAACCTTGTTAGTAGTTGTGTAGTTGTGTAGCACAATTCTATGGTAAAATTGATTAATATTTAACAACATTTTTCTTGTAGAGAAAGAACAAGAAAGCGATGGAATCAGATTCGGCTCCTGCAGACACTTATTTGGAAGATTTGACTGCAAAGATCAGGGGAGAACTTGAGGCTGAACTGGAAGAAAAGGTTTCCAAGAAAGTGCAGGATAACTTGTCAGTTATTCTCAAAAAGATCGCAGCAGCTAATCCAGGCTTGAATCTGGACATTGGAGAAGTTGATGCTAATATTTCAAGCGAGGATGATGAAAATGGTACACCAATGACTATCGGGACTGCTGGGACTTCCAAGACTGCCCGGACTTCTTCTTAGATATTTCTCTTTACAAGCATTAGCTTGAGTTAATAGTATGGACAGTTATGTTATTTAGACTTTTGAATTATTGGTTTATAACTTTTGGTACTCACTGTAATTGGTGGTGGATGGTGTTTATTTGGTTTGGTTAGAGTTGGAATTTGGGGATTGTTTGGTGTTCTTGTTAGTATGATTTTGGTGGAGTGATGTAGTGAATCGTACTATAATTTTGGCGAAGTGGTTATTATGTTGGCGGAGTTGGTGTTCTGAATGCTGTAAGACTAGTTTGTTGGGGAAATATGTTTTGGTATAGTTGAATTGTTATTTTGTTAATGGCAGTAATGTGTTTATCAAAACTACATTTCAAAATGTTATCTATTAGTGTTACAATAGCTATATTTATCACTGTTACAAAATCTAAATTTGTGTTTCTTTTGCCAAAATACAGTGTTACATTAGATTTGTTTACTGTTACGTCAGTAATAAAAGTGGGCCCACATGTGGGTCTCACATGGCAGTGGGTACCACTGATTAGCCAATCTATGTGGCAGTCCACGTGGCAGTCCATGTGGCATTGCTCGCCACGTGTCAGTGGGTCCCTCTATATGACGTGGCTGCCTACGTGGCAATCCAGTCAGGTGGGTCCCACATGATTTTTTCAAATGCTAAGGTAACACTGAATTACCGTTACGTTTGATTTATCTAGTGTTATCCTATCTCCCTAAGGTAATGTTTTTATTTGTGTTACGGTTGATAATCAAAACATTACATTAGATAGCAATGGCAACATTTGCGGATGAAATGGTTATTTGGCGTTACAATAGGCCTATTGCAACATAAAACGGGCCTAAGGTGACGTAAAATGAGTGTCTTATTAGCCCATCTATGGCGTAGGGGATACAGCATTTCGAACCACGTTAATTGACATACAATGGATAGTTTTTGGAGAGGATTCCGTGTATCCGCCTCCTGATACTCCACCCGTGGAAGGTGATGATCCTTCTTCTTCTGAGTAGGTATGCCTAGATTCCTTGCTATTACCTTCACTAAGGACAGTGAAATTTCTATGTTTGGGGGTGATAGTTAAGGAATATTTGTGTGTGAGTCCATATAGATGCATATTTATGATAATTTAGTTTTTGTTTTTATTTTGCGTATTTGTTATCATGTTAGCATGTTGCATATAATTATATTAGAATTATATCATGATCCCTTCGTTTGCTTTTTCGATTGGTTTGTGATGTTTATTTGAGTGTAATGATGTCGTATAGAGGAATGTTAAGTCCTAACGAATTGATTTGTATGCTAGAAATAAGAAAATTTTCACTAAGTCTTATAGGTTGCTTGAGTGCTAGATCATGATCATGACTTATTTGTTTGTCGATGTTTAATCACTTGTTTATGTCTAGAATTTATGTTGTTTTCTTAGTGACAAAATAACATGGATTTTTAAAATTGGAGAAAAAGATTGGATATTAATGCTAGTTGTGGCTAGGTGTCAAATGGCTAGTAGCTGGCTCATATTTATAAGAGTAATCTAGGGTTGAGCGAGATGGAGTGAAACGCACTCATTCAAAAATTATTGGAAAAAAAGAAAAAAAGGAAAAGAAAAAAATATGTGTTATGCATAATTGATCACGAGTGGGCTCTTTAATACTCGAGCAATTAAGTTCTAGGGGACTTTGTGCCTAGAGACCTAAGGCTTTTGTAGTCTGGAATCCGCTAACCTAACGCTCGCTACATGGGTATTATTGTATAAATCTTTTTTGGACCTCGCTCACTGCACGATCAAATAAGCATATTTATGTTTTTTATGTGTTATCAATAAAAGCATGAATCCTTGTATAACTCTGATAAAAATGAAGTGTTGTCAGTTATTTTGTGTTTTGATTTATTCTTTTTATAACCTTGTGATTATCTCGACTAGAGGTGAGATATGATTATTGGTCTAGTTTCGAAAGTATATCTGTTAAGCAATTGCACACACACATGTTTTTGGTTTGTGAGTTGATTTATGAGATTTGATTGAACTTTGTGTGAATAATTGCATTCATTGAGATGTTGCTTATTGATTGGTTGGTTTAGTTATTCTGAGGGGATCATTGCATTCATGTTAGTTGCATTCATACATTTTTATTTCTTATTTTTGAGTGTGTTATTCTTGAGGACAAACATTAATTAAAGTTTGGGGGTATGATAAGTGGAATTTATATCCACTTCGAATGCTTCGTAAAGGCTTGAATTGGTGTTTTGTAATCAAGATGTCTGTGTTTTTTATGTTTTTTCGTAGTATTTAGCATTTTAGGGCATATTCAAAAGAAGGAATGGATATTGCATGTTTTATGCTTAAAAGAGTGTTAGGATGGAACCTCGGTCGATTGAGCACAATACACCAGCACGAGAAGGTCAAGAAAGCAGAAAAATTCAGATTTTCCAGAAGCTCTTGGCGGCCGCGCTGGTTTTGGGAGCGGCCGCGCCCATTTGGCAGGAAGTGAGCACGCCCGCGCTGGTATGCGGGGCGGCCATGCTATGTCGGGATTTCAGAATCCTGATTCTATTATAAGATTGGTTTGCTGGACTCCTGATCTGTTGGGCTGGTATTTAAAGACTTCTAAATGACGTATTTCATATAAAAGAGTAAGGAGATAGCAGCAAAGACCTAATAGCATAATACAACGAAGGAGAAGAAGATCTTGTTTTCTTTGTTGTTTTAACCTGATACTCTTGTTAACGTACTTTATTATTATTATTATTCACTTATTATTATTATTCACATAAGCTGGACATCCCCAAATCTTAACATGTTTAAGACTCAGTTTCCTTTCTTTCCATATCTCCTATGGAGTTTGAGGAACAGATTTGGAAGGCACCTTATTCAGTAAATATGATGAAGTTTCCAATATATAACCCCACAGGAATACTGGAAGATTCACATAGCTTATCATGGACCGAACTATGTCTAACAAAGTTCGATTTCTCCTTTCAGATACCCCATTCAACTGTGGAGTATATGGAGGAGTCCACTGGGAGACTATACCATTTTCTTTGAGATAAGCTAGAAAAGCTCCATTCAAGTATTCACCACCTCGATCTGATCGAAGAGTTATAATACTATGTTTGGTTTGTTTCTCCACTTCATACTTATATTCTTTGAACTTTTCAAAGGCTTCAGACTTGTGTTTCATCAAATACACATATCTGAATCTAGATCGATCATCTATGAAAGCAATGAAGTATGAAAATTCACCTATGGCTTGCGTAGACATTTGTCCACATACATCTGTGTGTACCAATCCTAGTATATCTGCAGCCCTCTCTCCATGTCCACTAAATGGAGATTTGGTCATTTTACCCAATAGACAAGACTCGCATGTAGGATATGATTCAAAATCAAAGGGGTCAAGTAACCCTTCCATAAAGAACGTTATCTCTAAGAATTAAACATTTATTATTCTGAATAACAAACGAAAATCCATCCAAGTCTAACATGGAATATAAACAATATTCCTCACAATCGAGCGAACAAAATAACAATTAGTTAGAACAATAGTCTTGCCCATAGGCATATATAAATGAAATGATCCTACAGCTTCAGCAGCAACTCTTGCTCCATTTCCCATCCCTAGAATCACCTGCTCTTCTTCAAGAGTCCTACTTCTCCTTAGTTCCTGCAACGAATTGCAAATATGAGAACCACAGGCGGTATCTAATACCCAAGTAGAAATTTGACTTAGTGACATATTAACTTCGATCATGAACATACCTGAATCAGAAGCGGTAGTCTCACTACCCTTCTTCTTCTTCAATTCTGCAAGGTAAACCTTGCAGTTCCTCTTCCAGTGCCCCACCTTGTTACAGTGAAAGCAAACAGCTTTGCTCATGGGGTCTTCATCTTTTGGTGGAACCGACTTTTTCTCACCTACTTTCTTCTTCTTGGAAGGGTTCTTCTTCCTTTTCTTAGGATTGGAACCTTCACCAATTAGAAGAACAGAACTCTTCTTAGGTGAAAATTCGATTCCGCAGTCTTCAACATGTTGTGGAGTTCAGGCAGGCTGACATCCAGCTTATTCATATGAAAGTTCACAACAAACTGCGAGAACGAACTCGGAAGTGATTGCAAGACCAAGTCTTGGCTCAGCTCCCCATCCATGGCAAAACCAAGTTATCCAGGATGTTCAATCAAATTGATCATCTTAAGTACATGGTCATTCACAGATGATCCCTCAAACATCCTACAACCGAACAGTTCCTTCGATATCTCATATCGAGCTGTCCTCCCTGCCACATCATAGAACTCTTGTAGATGCATAAGGATAGTGTGAGCATCCATATGCTCATGTTGCTTCTGTAGCTCAATAGCCTCTTCGAAATAAAATAGTTAAACTTTATCACAAAATTATCTGAGAACGAAACAACATAGTCACCTCCTCAAACACTTGCAATTCCCTTTTGTTACCTAAATATTTCTACTTCTTCGTTGGACTTGGATCTTAGGTCTTAGATCTTGGGTCTTTCCTTTTTCTAATGAAACAAAGACGAGTAACTCCTTGTTGGTACACCTAAGATTTGTGTCTTAGAACAAGGATCACCTCACTTCAGTATGTGAGGGCTCTGCCAAAGATAATGATGTTGGTGGAGATTAGTTACGTTCACATTAGTGAACTAAATGCTTAAAAAACCTTTTGCACTTGACATTTTAGTGATCTTTTTGATTTTCATCTAAACTTTAGAATAATATGTTTATTTTTTGTTAAGTTTGGAAGTTGTGGTTGGGTTGCTTTTGATTCCCGTCATTTTTTGATATAAATATTTTATTTATATAAATGTACTTCTCGTAGTAATACATAGAATACAGAATTGAAACAAAATGTCCATAATTTCTATCAATATACCCATTTTCTACGGCGCTTACATTTCAAAAACCCCATAGTTCCCACCATCTTCTAGCCAATTCTTACCACATTCATAACCGACGGTACGAAATGTGTGGTCGGAAATGATTTCCAGCATGATCAAAAAACCCGACATACCATGTGTCGTGGATGGTTCCCACCATTCACGGGGCATCTAACTTGAATGCCTCCCACTCCACGTTGGACTCCATGTTGGATTGTAGGTCTGTATCATGCGGCTGTACACATCAACACGTGAGTCCCACATTGACTGTGGTCATCTTCATTTTCCACCAATGACATTTCCCACTTAGGCATTTCCTCCCATTCTCGGCCATTTCCAACCGATTTGTTGGTAGTAAATGACCGTATTTTTGTAATGATATGAGGGTTCTACCCTAGCTTCCACTTTACAAGAACGAATTTACAAGATCTAGCTCAATATTTCCGCACGGATGCCACCAACCAACTTTTAAATCGAACAAATTATCTCAAATTAGAGAAGTTAGAATAAGAACACCCATAAAAAGTAAGTGGTGAAATAGCAAGCCTATTAGAAGGAAAACACACTAAAGGCACGAGTACCGGTTGCCCCTCTAACAACATTTTATTGTTGAAGAAGGGGTTGATGCCTCCACTTGATCCCTCCACCTCATGGCAACTATTGAGTAGAAGTCTTCTTTTTGCTCATACATCTCTTTTAAGTACTATAGATTTTATTAAATTTCAATCCCAACATATGAACCACTTACTTTTGTCTCATCCTCTTGCTATTATGTATACTATACAAGTAGAAAAGTATGTAACTAATAAAAAAGGGCAGAACCTACTACTTTTATACCAACTTATGTGAAAGCTAATTCTCAACATCATGAACTTTATTTGGTGCATTATTTAATGCAAGATATTTATCCAACAAAAAATTATTACAAAGAAATGTATGTACTATAGACTATGTTTTATCTATAGTAGAACAGACCGGCAAAAACATAAATATGGGCAATATTATTAGTTACATGCATGCCGCATGCCTATAACCAGCCTAATAAAATACACCAGAAGTACTAAGTAGAAAAAGTTTAGATCTTTTAATCAGCACACACATTATTAATCAACATAGATCCCAGAGCAGTCTCATTAGAAGACATCATCATTCTGCTGTTATCAATAAGAAGATCATTTCCTTCTTTGGATGGTGTCTTTGCTGAAGAGCATTCCTGTTCACGTAGAACTTGTAGGAGTTGGAGGTGAAGTCTTCCGGTGCTCGTCAGACAGTATTGTGGGAGCACTGATCTCTTCTTTCTAGGAACTTTGAAGCTGAAAGGCAATGGCAACTGCAAACCTTTATCATTACCTTAAGTTGTAGTTGGTAAACTTAGTAAGATTTAAGAAAACTTGTTATTATTATATATACTTGTAAAAAAGAGACAACTAGATTTAGCTAAAGCACCTAAACAAGAAAAAAGAAATTATCTTTGGTAAAACACTCAACACACATTTTATTGTGACAGTTCTCTACTTTCTAATAAGTACTTTATTTTTCTAGGTGCACCAGTATAAAACACTAAATGTATGCAATTTTTTAGTGATAGAAATATAATTATTATTCTTATATGAATAAAAATTGAAATATAAAGAATCTTTAAATTTTTTTAAAAATTATTTGCCAGTAGCAAATTTGAATGAAAATAATGAAAGATAAATGATATGTGGTAGGTAGCTATGAGAATGAATTTGGGAGATGAAAAATATGTTGTCAAATATTTTGATGTAGTGGGAGGACAGATTCAAGGTCTAGTTGAGGCAAGACCGTCTGTGTTTTTTATTGTTTGTGAATATATATATACTAAAATTCATAATTAAATAACTATAAAAATAATTAGACTACACTGAATTTCACAGTACAATTCATGATTTTGTATAAATAATCAGGCAATAAAACAAGAAAAGAAATAGGATACATATACACTAACATCTTAAAACAGCTACCACTGTGTTTCCTACCTCTCACTTATTTTATAAACTCCTTATAAATTACAGATGTACTAAGAATATTTTACATATTGTTTATTTGAAAATTGTAATATTATCAATTAGCATATAGTAAAAGGCACAAAACAATCTACTAGATTAGCCTACAATTTCTTTTAGCTTTTACGGAATGACCTTGATTTTCTTTGTATATCGGTAGACAAAACTTAAAACTTCTGCCAGGTCAATATATAATGGTAAACAAGAATCTTTAAACTCATGTTATGTGATATGTAATTGTAGATATAAATTTGTGAATTGGTCACTAACAAAGCTTTTTGTAGATCTAAACAGTTCTCAACATTTCACCATACTAAAATTTATGTGACATAACCTTGTAGACTACTAAGATGGTAAAATCTGATTTGAAACTTAACTCCACTAAAATGTTATTTTCAATTTTGTTTGCCAGGATTGCTAGAGAAATCCTTGAACTAGCTTCTAAATTCTAATATAAATCAATCAACTAAACTTATTCATATCATCTTTCAAGGTGTTGAAACACAGGTCCGATTTCCAAACTCATATTAAAAATAAATCCCGTTTGAGGAAAATGCTTTATATTAAATTTGAAATTTTAAAAAATTCTTAATTAGAGGGGCTATTAACTTATTAGGGGAAGGCTTTATATTAGATATGAAATTTTAAAAAGTTTAATTGATTGGCCTTTATCTCAGTCACTCAAAAGCATCAACTTGTGAGAAGATGGGTTTTGTGCTCCTCTTCAGACCATTAGCTCACCCAATACTTATAATCAAATTCTAATACTTGAACAATATAAACCATAATCAAAAAATAAAAGATTGCTAGATAATTTTCGATTTAAAATAGAACCAAATGAAAGAAAAAAAAATATTATGCAAGTTATGTATAGATCTATAGGATGGATGATGAATAATGTACCTTGTGCACAAATCTTAATATGTGCAGTCATCTTAGTATGTGCAGTCGATCTTCTCTCTGATCACACAGTTATAAACACTTTTTTTCTTTCTTATCTCTCTTACTTACAAGTTTGTTTTAATATTTTAAAGTCTCAATACAAGGTGTAAGAAATAAATATGGACTTCTTTTAGATCATCAAAGAAAAAAAATAATGAATTGCTTTGTCATTTTATATCTTATTTAAAATCTATAAGATCTTAAAGTATCAACATGTAACCAGCTATTATTGCATAGGTAACTTATTGATTTAAAAAGTCTTTCAATAAATATTTTAGAATATAATGTTTGATTTTTACAAGCATATCACAATTCTATAGAATCAAAATTATTATTTCTTATTTATTTTTGTGAATTATAATATTTATAAAATAATTTTATTTACAAAACTAATAATTTTAAAGGTGGATAAAATATTAAATATCACACTAGTTGTGTAATTAATGCCACGTCATCTTAAAACTTTCAATATATAAAAATTAAATATCACACTAGTTCTTTGTATATCCTCAGACAAAACTTAAAACTTCTTCCAGGTCATCTTATAAATGTAAAGAAGAATCTTTAAAATTATGTTATGTGATATGTAATTGTAGACATAAATTTGTAAATTGGTCACTAATAAATCTTTTTCTAGATCTAAACAGTTCTCTAACATTTCACAATACTAAAACTAATCCCAATAGTGACATAACCTTGTAGACTACTAAGATCATATAACCTGGTTTGAAACTTAACTCCACTAAAATGTTATTTTCATTTTTTTTTGCTACTATTGCTCGAGAAATCCATGAACTAGCTTCTAAATTCTAATATAAATCAATCAACTAAACTTATCGATATCATCTTTCAAGGTGTTAAGACACAGTGATTATTCACTATATTTTTCTGTTAGTTTTCTAACTAATTTTAAAAACAAATCCCGAGGGAAATGCTTCATATTAGATGTGAAATTTTAAGAAATTCTTAATTAAACGGGCTATTATCTTATTAGGGGAAAGGATTTATATTAGATATAAAATTTCAAGAAGTTTAATTGACTAGCCTTTATAAGAGTCACTCAAAAACATCAACTTGTGACAAGATGGGTTTTGTTCTCCTCTCCCCACCATTAGCTCACCAAATAATTATAATCAAATTCTAATACTTACACAATCTAAACCATAATAAAAAAAAAGATTGCTAGATAATTTTGGATTTAAAATAGAACCAAATGAAAGAAAAAAAATTAAAATCTTATACAAGTTATGTATAGATCTATAGGATGGATGATGATAATGTACGTGGTGGATACATCGTAGTATGTGCACTCTATCTTCTCTCTCTGATCACAATTGAAAACTCTTTTTTCTTTCTTATCTCTGTTGTAAACTCTTTTTTTCCATGCATATACCTAACTTCTTACAATGCAAATACTCGGTGTTTATAGTAGATGATGTAAGTATGAAAGTAAAAACTAATTAGTTTTAGAAAGAGAAGGAATATTTAGTTGAAAAGGTCACAAGAGCTCACATGGGGAGAAAGCATCTTCCTAGATACATACAAATCAGATGGAATTAAAATTTTCAAATCAAGATCAAGGATATGAGCATGGCTGAATGAGAGAAGAGTTTGTTGGTCTGCCAATATTTTCTTCCGAGTATGTGGACTATAAGCGGAAGAGATCAAAGATATTTGAATAGGGGATGAAGTTTTCAAGTCATAGTAAAGTAACTATGTTGGAGTTAAATCCTATGCTGCAAATGTCTAGTAAGCAGTTGTGTGTAAAGTGGAGAAATAAATGTGTCAAGAGGAAAAATAAGGATAAATTGGAAGGCCAGGACGAGGAAGGGAGCCTAATTTAGCGACCCTTCCATGAATATAACTGAAGATAATGACCATCAATATAACTATGAAGGATGTAGTTCAAAATACATAAAAGATAGGAGATACTCGCTTAGTGAATTCAATAAATGTTAATGTTTTGATTGTAACTAGAGCAATCAAATCTTTTGTTTCCGAAGAGTTTGTTAATAAGTTGTAATGTGAGATTTCACCCTTAAAGAAAGTATTAGTTATAAAAGTACATAATGAGGGTAATGTTTCTTTTAGTCAAGTTTTTCCTTACAGTAATGTTGGGATAAAAGGTCGTCATCTCTTTGCAAACTTGATAAAAGGTCGTCATCTCTTTGAAAACTTGATAAAAGGTCGTCATCTCTTTGTAAATTTGATATAATCTTAGAAATGTATTGGATAGAAGATCACGATGTGCAAATTGAATGTTTAAATAAAAGAATTAAGTTAAGATCTACGGATGAGAATAAAGTTATACTTTAAGGACGATAACAAGCACAAAAATTTTTGATGAACATTAAAGCTCAGACGATGTTAAGGAAAGGATTAGAAGCATATTTAGTACATATGGTAGATGTCAATAAATAAACACATAGGATTGAAGAGATCCCCTTGGTTGACAAGTTTTTGAATGTGTTTCTAGATGAATTACTTGAACTACCCCCGAAACAGAGATAGAATTATCTATTGATTGGGCACCTGAAACTAATTTTATGTCGAAGGAACTATACAGAATGGCACAAGTGGAGATGAAGGAATTGGAAACTCAATTGAAGACCCTGTGGATGTTACTAAAGCACCTTCAAGTGCTAAACAATCTTCACAAATTGATAGGTTTGGGGGTAGTAGTCCTGAGGGGGAGCTATCTAAATCCTCTAAATTTAATTGGAGGTTCCTCATGAAGGAACAACTCCCCTCAAAAGCCTAACTGAGATTGCCATAACAATTGAAGGTAGGAGTCCAACTGACAATGTGCCTGTTATCGGGGAGGCAAGTCTAGCACATTCAAGTGCCAGCTCTTTTCCAGAAGAGCAAGGGTTTGATACCATGGTACATGACAGTAATCTGGTCAAATCCCCTCCAATTCAATTGGAGGTTCTCATTATTGGTGAACAACACAATATCACAACCATAATTTCTACCGTGAGTCAAACTGTGATATCTGTCACTGGTAATGTTCCTGAACCCCAACTATCTACCTCAACTCACACAGACCTACCATCTACATCCAACCCTTCTAAACAACCCTCAAACCTAATTAATCTCCCAGTGGGTCAGGATGCGTAGGCTCAACCAATCACCATGAATGACCTTCTGGTAGATCAACTCTCTAGACTTGCCAACATCACATAACAACATCTTACAACAAACATGTCTAATCTGGACTATCAAGCAATCTTGTTTTCTTACAAAACATATATTGAAGACCAATAGCAGAAAATTATCAGTGAAGCTGAACAAGATGTCAATGTGGATGCTTGGTTAGACAAGGACTTTAGCTTGAGCATGAATGAGGTCTTGGAAAGATTTAGAAAGGAATAGATCATAATATTGGAAGTAATTCCAAGGCTCTCAGTCCATAGGAAGTCTATGATATTGTGACAGAAGTCTACAAAGCTCAACTCAAGGCTTTTCATCTCATGAGTAAAGCATTCTAACAGACGCTCGACATCCATCAAGATAAGATAAGAAGGTTGGTAATAGACAAGTTTAATGACCTTGTGTCAACTCAATTAGAGATCAAAAACAAATTCCAGAGATTTATTGATCAAATGGAGCAAATAATTAAAAATCTTAAATAGTCCTTTGTGGCTCTACATGAAGTTGTCCAGAATCATATCATGAATAACAATGACACAAGGGTCAAACATGATCAACTGTATCAACGTAGATATGAACCATCAGCTCTCTTAATGGAAGGCATCAAGGAATTAGTTCATGATATATTTGGTACTTCTGTCTCTTTATGATCTCAACAACCATTTTCTACATCAACAAATCTCCAGATTCAATCTCTACAATAGCAAGTTTTAACTCTCCAAGCCTCAAATGACTCACTCACAGCTCAGGTCCATGCTCTCACTTCTCTATTGCAGAGTCAACAGAATGACATCGAGACCCTAGTAGACTCCCACAAATACTCCTATGGAGCTGTCATGAGTACCTTGAATGTTCCTTTGTCAGCTCTTCCTAAAGCTGTGAGGCCAGAAATTCCAAATCCACTACTCCTTCCTGCCAATAAGATGAAGGGGGAGATTGAATCTAGGAGTCAACAGTTCAAGGAAGCTGGTAAATCTTCACAATCTAAAGAGGCTGGAAAATCTACTACCCACTCTGGTCATAGTACTATGTAATTAAAACTATCTCAAGATTCTAGTACAGACATGCTCCAGAAAGCTGCAGTAGGACCTTGTCAAGATTAGGAATTCAATAAAGTACTGGCAGTTCCAAGAGCCTCTCTGGCTAACAACATCAATTTATTAATAGTGGTAATAGTGAAGGTTGACAACTGTTTGGAGAAGAGAATAGTACCCAATGTCAATGACTGTGGTTTGGGAAGATGTCTTCAGGTCTCTCTCTCAAATCTTCAAGGTATGAGAGCATCTGAGCCGGATGTAATAATTGACAGAGTTAATGCAGTAATTCTAAAGGACACCCAATTGCTCAAAGAACTCAAGAAAGCTCAGATAGATGCTTTTCCTGAAGCCTATCTACATCCAAGCAAGGGGGTTGCCTATATTTACCCACAAACTAAACAGTGCAGATACTTCACAGTACACAAAAATTGTGTAAAGGGAAATACAAGACAAATTATGACATTGGAAACTGATCTAAAGAGGAAGAACTTCAAACTAGCTGAAGATGAGGAGATGATTAGGATGATGGGGAGATACCTAGAGAATGATGATACCATGTTGCCAAATACACAGTTCAATACAAAATATGACAAGGGTGATGATGAGCAGAAGAATGATGAGCAAAAACCTTTTGGCATAAATCCAAGTCAATCTATCAAAATAACTGACATCAAAGTAGAAGAGAAGAAGAAAGAATAGAAGAAACGGGATGATAAAAAGTGGGGAGATGAAAGGAGAAGAAAGAAGAGGGAAGATGGTTAAAGAACCAAGAAAAATATCCTATCAATCCAAATCTCACAAACTCAAATCACTAATCCTGCAAGCTCAAACACTCAACTATCATTAACCTTTATGTCTAAACTTTTGTACAAATAACCTGCAAACACCTTACTTAAAATACCAATCACTTCTAGTCAAACCACCCTAAATAAAATCTCAAACCTACCTTCTTTTAAGCCCCCCAGAAAAACTCATTTCAAGTCTGTCGGGAGAAAACCAAAGAAGCTGCAAGTTGAAAAGGGGGTTATCAGGAATTACTTTAATCAGACTGATTTTCTACCTCTAAATTGGTGCATCACAGATGTTGACTACTTTCAACAATTAGCTGAAGAGATAGTCAAAGTTTGGTTTGTATCATTGAGAGAAGTCAAAATCTACTATCAAGATGGCTCATTCACTCTACTTGGAAGGGAATTAATTGATACACTTTCAACCAAAAAGTTAAGATGGTGATTAGCTAATAAAGGATAAGGACACAAGTACAAGGGTATTGAGGACTGTGATGTAGGTATGGCTGAAACTAAGAAATGAAAGAAGAGAAAAAACAAAGGCTGAAAAGGAAGAAGGAGATAAGAAGTATGTATAAGAAATTGCTATGTTTGAACAAATATCAATTGAGCTCAAGGAAAAGGGGATGAGTAGAATTTCTAAGAATGGATACTTTCTAAACATACTAGCTGGCAGGCTCTCAAGATTCAGAGTAAATTACTTGAATGGTTATTCATTAGATGATTTGCTCAACCTTGTGGAAGCTCTAAGAGGGATTGAAATCATAGAGGAACTTCAAATGCTTGTAAATCTAAAGGACCTCATTAGAAAAGAAGCAGGCTTGAGAATTTCATGTAACGAATGTACTTATTAAACTCATGTAATCACTCAGTGTATAAAAGCTGTATTTGTTATCCTGTCAGTTTTTATATGATCATTTTATGTTTTCATGTAACTTGGGGTTAATATTTGTATTTGGCATGAATTTGTGATAATCAATGTTCTCATAAATTGGGGGAGATTATTGTGCAAGACATGCCTATATAATAACAAGGCTAAGTCACATTGACAACCCTAAGATCTAGTTGATTAATACTTATCTTTATATTTTGTATTGTATTACTTGAGTATGTAAAATGGTTAGAAGATTAGACTCGAGTATTTTTCTGTAAGCATTTCAAGCCTAAAGAATAAACTCTGGAAGAAGATTCAAGATAGATCATGCCTCAGAGAAATGAAACAAAAGCTTGGAGTTGAATAAATCTTGTTTATGAAAAATGTTCAAAGTCAAGACATCGACAAGTCACTGATCAAGTAATATAGAAAAGTCATTCGAGAAATCTAGAATGACTTATCGAGAAGTCCAAAATGGCTTATAGAGAAGTCTCAAAGATATCGACAAGTTATTTCTGCATGTAAAGAACTCAGAGATATTGACAAGTCAAAATGAAGATATGAAGATTAGAGATATGGACAGGTCAAATTATTATTAGAGATCTCCGAGATATCGATAATTCAAAATGTATATAGAGATCTCTGAGATATCGACAAGTCAATTCTACATGTAGAGATCTCAAACATATCGACAAGTCATTTAGGATGCAAATATTAAGAGACCTCAACAAGTTGAATATACCTATAGAGAACTCAGAGATCTCGATAAGTATTAAACAATGTAAAAGAATTCTTACCAAGGGGAATAATGAACTCACTCTTCTTATCTTCTTTGAGAGACACAGTTTTTTTCTCATTAAAAATTGAATTTTGTTTGCTCTGACCAAGTCCATGCTTCAGAACATAATTAACAAGAGTTCTTTTAGTCTTCCACCTGAAACCACACGCGTTGCATAAATTTTCGTTCACAAGGGGTCCAGGCCTCCACAATATTGTGTCTGTTTCAAAGGATACCAAAATAATTTTATATTTTAGTATACTATGTAATTCAAGTCAACTTTAATACTAAGAGGTCTAAGGAGAATTAAAAACTTAATATGGTATTTGCTCATAGAGGTCATAAATTATAGGTCCAAGGTATATATAGTATAATTAAAATAAAAAGTAGGCAGGTATTAGAATTGAAATATTCAACTATATTTACATATTATCAAATACATCATATCTTTTAAATATCATGAAACAAATAAGTTTTCAAACTTTGCTTAAATATTTTTAATATGACTCCATTTTTTGGAATCATTACCATGTCCTGCATCAAATTATATCACAATCTAAAACCTTATTAACCCAAAAATGTGTTTTTTTATTACCAACAAAACAAGAAATTGGTCATCGTCATGATATTATTAAAAACAATTCATAAAAGCCCATGTAATATGTTATCTTAATTCTTTTATAGATGGTTAGATCCCAATAGTTCAAATTTGATTATAACATATCATCAAATACCTCACACCTTTTACATATCATCAAACAAATAAGTTCTTAAACTTTGCATAAATATTTTTAATATGACTCAATTAAAACAATTCGTATCATTTCCATATCGTGCATTAAACTATATCGCAATCTACAACCATTTTTCGACCCAAAAATTGGTTTTTTTCCATTACCAACGCACCAAACAATTGAATAAAGTTGGTCATCGTCATGATATTATTTAAAACAATTAATAAAAGCCGATGTAATATGTCTTCATAATTCTTTAATGGATGGTGAGATTGCAATGGTTCAAATTTGATAATTGTTGTATTATTTCATGCTCTCAAGGTACGCATATATTCTAATTCTTATGATTCTAATTATGATTGGGCTACGCGATATCATATATGTCTTTGTTAACCCCTTATTCTAAAATGAATGGATGGTCAATTATTATTTAGCTCTCATTACAAGTTCAATTTTTTTTCAAGATCATTCTTATCCAAAAATGATCTATACACTAAAAGTTTCTAAATAATTTTTTTATAGATTTAAGGACAGTACAGAAAACTTAATTTTAGTCGACTTTCGATGAGAGATACAAAGATCTAACAAAGTTATTAAATAAGATATAATTTGCATCTTTATCCTGCCATTCTTTTACCTTAAAATATATTCAATAAAGTACATATCAAATAGAGATGGTGAATCAAGTTTTGATAACAAAAGAAAAGCAACTTCGAAAAATAATTATTTAAAATGAGCATAAAGTATATGATTTTTAGAACACTTACATTTTATTCCACAATGAAAACATGGTCCTTTTCTACCCATGAGCTCCGCCATAGAGAATTATGTCACAAGTAGTGATTCAAAAATTGTGTTTATTTTGGTTGGCTTGAGTTAACATACAAAAAGGATAATTTTTTTCTTCTTAAAACTAAACTATATATTAAGAAATGAATTCAGTGATAGGTTATGCAGATCTGAGGTAAATCATAGCCCATAAAGGGTCCGCGTCTGAAACCCATAATTGGTCATGGCCGCCACGGCAGGTCCTCGAGGACATGTGGGCTGGGCTACCATCTGGGCCGTAAATTTCTTTAGCCCATTTTTTTTAAATTACCAATGATATATATATATAAAATAAATAAATATAAATAAATAAATAAATATAAATACATAAATATTCTTCAGATTTTTAAATCTTTAAATTATCTTCCAAATACCTCACTAACGGGCTTAATGACCGCAACCTTACTTTAATATGGCATCTAAAAGTTTCCACCTAATTACGTGTAATGCATCCACATCTTCATGCGTTCTAAGTCCATATGAATCAGTGTTCATGATTACTATTAACTACCAGAACATACACATAATTTCAAGTGTTAAAAGAGGAGGGAAATTATATATGCCAAAGAAAATAGTTATCATTGATTATAACATGGAGGTCGAACCTTCGATAATATTGTAGTTAATGGCTACAAGAGTTATGCTCTTTTCGGAGAAGTTAAAATTTGTCCAAGAAACCTTATACACAAAAACAATAACACTTAAACAAATCATATATAAGAATACTTGGTAAAATGCAAAGGAAATAATTGAATATTAATTAATAGTTGTGGAAAAAAATAATAAATCAAATAAAATATACCCAATATAAATACCACTTATAGTAGTATATGAACCATACGTCTACTTCAAATAGCAGAGAGGTTGTTCCCGTGATTACCCCCTATTTAGTATCCGACAAAAATGGTGTACGATAAAAGTACATAATTACACAATTGATAAATACAATAATAAAAATAAGAAATATGAACGAAATAAACCTATTTTTTTATTATTTTATACTCCTAAACTGACTAATAAATCTGAGATAAATATTGTAGATCATCCTTACAATTCCAATCCAACGGTAAAATAATGGCGGGTGTCCGCTAGTCCGATCTGTACCGACAATTGAAGAGAAAAATCCATCTTATTCTTCGTATCGACACTAATACCATAATCATTATCGACCAGCTTACTTTTTCAATATCATATTCTAGTTGCCAATGCCTATTGGAAATAGTTACATCCACCGGATAAACAAGTGATGACGCATTCTCGATATCCATAACACCGTCAGTTTGAATCTCATCCTATTTTTTTGGAGCAGTGGTGGTGGTGATGATAACCGTTCTTGTGACTACCGAAATCTTCATTACAACATTAAAATAAAAAAGGCTAACATCCCATATATCTTAAATTCTTCTGTTGCATCATGATATGCAATCTCCTTGCGTACGTTTTTCGTTCTTAATGGGTTTGAAATATTCTCATTTATAGATCCAAATTCTCCGTAGAACTATTGATTATTTTTATTAATTCCCCAATAAAAAAGTTTAATCTTAGTAATATGAAGACAAAACCAAATTTTAAAAGAATAATAGTTAGACTAAAAAACCTCTATGTAATCTAGATGTAAATTTTCCATCTTATTATATTCATTTAGCTTAAGAAATATAAAATAAGATTTAATACAAACAAAATTTTTTATATTATCTTGAAAATAACTGTGTTTAATAGAGTGATTCCATTCCTTCATTAGAAGATTATGAAAGTATATCATATCTTCATGATTATTTACTCAAATCATGGGAGTCGCAAGACTACCCTCGAATATCAACTATAAAAATGTATGTAATTTTCACTAATTAATTTATGAAATTTCTTAGCCTCTAGATGTAATTCCAAATAAATGGATATATATTGGAGTCAGATCATTGGAGAACTTCCTTTGATATGTAGGAAAATTTTGGAGGGTTTTGTTTAATTTAAGGGTATAAATGTCAAATTATTGAATTTGAATTTGTTTTTAAGGTGACTCAAACTTCTGGCATTCATTACTATTAATCGCAATCGACCAACTATAATAGGTATTGTGACTCCCTCCAAACCCGGGTCAGGGGTTTGGGATTCACAACACACACATCATATATAAACCTGTTTATGAAAATAATATATGGAATGACCCTACTTACCATAACCACGGATCGCAGCAGGTTAAAGTATACGCACAAACCACAACCTTATTTATATTACAACGTACCAAATCCCAATTTATTTATCTTACAACTGAAAATAAAGTAGTCATACAAACTTTCAACTCAAACTAAGACAAACATCTTATGCTAGCTTATTCTATTTTAACCTGGAAACCTAGCTCGCACACTTGTCTGGGGATTGTTGCTACCACCAGTTTACTTTTTAACTGGAAAAGAACATAAACATATTTGTAAGAGTGAGCTAACTAGCTCAGCAAGTCATAATGACAACAGTGAGATTAAACAATATCAAGGATGCAAATTTCACGAGCACTGTTAGCGCATACAAGATGTTTAATGCAATGCCTTGCAGGAAAAAAAGATGGTTTTAGTATATTGTAATAGTAATTATCGGATCTTTTGTGCCATTAAATCTGTTTGTTGACATTGTCTCTTGATACATTTGTGTTGTATTAGTTGCATATAATATTGTGTAGAATTGTGGTTGTTGAAATGATATGTTCCAAAATGTTCTAGTTTGGTTAGGCTGGAATTATAAAATGAAATTGAGCAGCATTCTGCTATTTTTTAAATCTGGTGTTAGTTGAAATTAATCGAATTCAGTTAAATTTATGTCGCAACGAAAAATAGTTGAAATTAATTTTCAATTACATACAGTCGAATTTAATATTTTGGCGGTATTTTAAAATTTTTTCTAAAGATTTAATTGTTTGGGCATGGTCTTTAAATTTTTTTAAAATATTTAATTATTTGGGATGGATAATTTAATTTTAGGTGAAAAATTAAATTCGACTACCCTCGGTCAAATTTCGTCGGTTGAATTTAAGCGGTCCTAAATATCCAGTCATAGTTAGCCGATCAAATTTAGTTAAATACGACCAAACTCCTAAATTCGACCGATATTTTCGGTCAAATTTAGCATTTTTTCTTGTAGTGTATTCTATGCTACAAGGGGCTATATTCCATCACTAAATTTTACCCTCACATATAGTTCGATAATATAATTTAGAGTCAACTCTTTGTTTATCTAACCATGTTGCTTATTACAAAAATTTAGCTGATAAGTAACTTTATACATATCAACTCATGAACATTTTAAAAATAATTACAACTTTTAAATGTTATATCTAACTTTTAAATTGATACTAAACTATATATATATACATACATACATACATATACATAAATATATATAGAAGAACATATAATACTCTATTTAGTGCTTTTTTAAAAGTACTGAGTAGAACTTTTGCATATACAAATATATAAGTTCAATAACAAGTTCATGAACTTATTAGTAGTTGATGATGATCAGCGTTTGATGATATCAGTGTTGGGTGTGAAGGGTTTTTAGCACATAAACGCAACGAAAATGTAAATTTAAATCTTAAAAACCGAAACCCTCCGCAGGATCCATGCGAACACTACACCATATATTGGCTATTGCAAGCCCCAAGTACATTTCTGTTGCATAAAGTGTTGCTGTAGGTCAAATAGTTGCTTATCTGTTGCAATGTTTTATAATATGTTGCATAAGATAGGAAAGTGTTGCAGTGATTTAATGCTTTTTAAATAATATTATAAACAAATAAGCTATTGCAACACGGTTTAAAATATGTTACAATAGCAGTTACACTTTTGGTCAAATTGACCGAAATATTTAGGCGGGTTAGATTGGCGGGCAAAATTAGTACCAAAATTTATTCTATCTCTCTCACTCACAGCTATTCTATCTCTCTCACCCTCTCACAGCTATTCTATCTCTCTCGCTCTCTCACAGCACAGGTACTCATCTCTCTCTCTCTCTCGATACTCATCTCTCTCTATACTCATCTCTCTCTCTCTCTCGATACTCATCTCTCTCTGTACTCATCTCTCTCTCTCTCTCGATACTCATCTTTGTGTTAAAATTGATGATACCTAAAATCGATTTGAGGTATAATACATTTAATTGATTAGAGGTAAAATCGATTATAGATTAAATTGATTCATATAGAAGTTGCATTAGAAGTTGTTGATTATATGTATATATATGTATATATAGCCCACATTTATTTTTTGACATGCATTTTGGCAGGTTATTTGAAGGTTATTTTTATAAATAGCTAAAGCTGTTATTTAATTTGAAGGTTAGATTTTTCTTGCTGTTACTCATTTTTAAATTTTTTTCTTACTGAAATTTGTGTGAAGGCTCTGAAATTTGTGTGTGTGCTCTGTTATTTGAGAGTTTTTATGATCTAGTATAATTTTTGGGTTTCTTGTTAGTTTAAATTTATGAGCTCTACTTTTTGTTTTAAATTTGTGTTTATGCCCTGTTTTATGATGCTAGTTGAATTTGTTCTAAATTTGTGTTTATGCCCTGCTAGTATAACTCTTTGAATATTTGTTGTCATATTTTGTGTTAACGACCTGTCAAGCATAATAAAGTACTGTTTGTTTGTTTAATTTATTTTTTGTTGAATAATCATGTAGAGAATGGATGTTGAAGGAGAAAAATGGGTAACACTTCCAAGATATAGTGATAAATATAGGATGGGGGTTAAAGCTTTTCGTACAAATGCATTTTCTGAATATGCATCAGGAAATGAGTTGAAATGTCCTTGTAGAAAGTGTAGTAATCGTTATTGGTATGGTGAAAGCGTTATAAAGGAACATCTCATCTGCAATGGTGTTTGTCCACAGTCCACTGAATGGATTTATGAAGTGTCAAACCATAAGAATAATGATGTCGATGATAACATGGACAGTGATATAGGTATGGGTTTAGCAGATGAGTTAGAGGCAATGATACGTAACACATATGAGAATTGTAATAATGATAGTGAACATGGAGTTAGAAAGGGACTTGATGACGATGCAAAAAAATTTTACCGGCTTGTTGAGGAGGGTGGGCAGCCTTTGTATCCTGAGTGTCTTAAGTTCACTCGATTAAGTTTCATAGTTAGGCTCTACCAACTAAAGTGTATTCACGGATTTAGTGAGTCAGCATTTAGCGATTTGCTTAAGTTGATTAAGGAAGTTTTCCCAAATTGCAATGTACCATCCTCTTTTAATGCTGCAAAGGGTATGATTAAAGATCTAGGTCTGGACTACCAAAAAATACATGCTTGTCCAAATGACTGCATGTTATTTTGGGGTGAAAATGAAAAACTGGATTTTTGCAAAACGTGTGAAGCTTCAAGATGGAGAGAAGTTGAAAATAAGGATACTGGTAGTGAAAAAAATAATGTGTCAAAGGAACATAAAATCCCAGTAAAGGTGATGAGATATTTTCCTTTGAAACCAAGGCTGCAAAGAATGTTCTTAAACACTGAATTGTCTAGATTAATGACATGGCATGCTTTAGCACGAAAGAGGGATGGGAGGTTAAGGCATCCAGCTGATGGTCTGGGGTGGAAGTCTATGGATGCCAAGTATCCAGATTTTGCTGGAGAAATTAGAAATGTTAGGTTAGGTTTAGCATCTGATGGATTCAATCCTTATCGTTCAATGAGTAATTCTCACAGTACCTGGCCAGTCATACTTGTTAATTACAACCTTCCCCCCTGGTTAATCATGAAACCAGAATATATAATTCTTTCTACCTTAATTCCAGGCCCCATACAACCTGGAAACGATATCGATGTATATATGCAGCCGTTAATTGCAGAGTTGAATGAATTATGGGAAGTTGGACTTCCTGGATATGGAGTCTTATCAGGTTGGAGCACTAAAGGGCACTTAGCATGTCCTTCATTCCACTATCAGACCTCGTCAACCTATTTGAAACATTCGAGGAAAGTTGTGTATTTGAACCATAGAAAATTTCTGCCTCCTAACCACAAGTAGAGGTCTGATAAGAGGCGATTTAATGGTGAAGTGGAAATGGGAGAAAGTCCTGAAATGTTAACGGGAATAGAGGTTGAGCATCTGTTATCTGGTTATGAGAATAGTTTTGGGAAGTGTAAGACGAAACAAAAAACTTGTACTGATTGCCCTTGGAAGAAAAGGTCCATTTTTTTGAATTACCATATTGGAGTACTCATATGGTTAGACACAACCTTGATGTTATGCATATAGAGAAGAACATTTGTGATAAGATTTTGGGGACTTTGTTAAATATTGGGGGCAAGACAAAAGATCATGTTAATGGTCGTCTTGATTTGAAAGAAATGGGGATTAGAAAGATTCTTCATCCTTTCAATTCTGATGATAAAAAACATGTTCAAATTAGGGCAGCTTGTTTTGATATGACAAAAGAAGAAAAGGAATTGTTTTGTTCAATGTTAATGAATGCTAAATTGCCACACGGATCCGTATCAAATATCAGTCGTTGCGTTCAGATCAAGGAGCGTAAGATTTCTGGTTATAAGAGTCATGACGCACATTATATACTCCAATATTTGTTACAATTTGCTGTCATCAAAACTCTAAAACCTGAGGTAGTAATACCTTTAATGAGGCTGGGTGTATTTTTTAGGCATATATGTGGAAAAGTGATTGAATTAGATGATGTTCAGAAGTTGCAAGAAGAAATAATTGAAATACTTTGTCAACTTGAAATGATCTTTCCACCGTCTTTTTTTTGACATAATGGTTCACTTGCCAATTCACTTGTGTAAGGAAGTTGAATATGGTTGACCAGTACACATGAGGTGGATGTATGGAATTGAAAGATATTTGTGCAAACTGAAATCAAATTAAACCAGTTTAAGTAAGCTAATATTATATTATATATTATGTTTGTAGGGAACATCGTGCCTTGATTGAAAAAGAAGCAAAGATAAAGAAGTATAAAAGAGAAAGAACGCACACAACTGAATTTCAGAAGTGGTTAAAAGAGGTAATTACAATGAGAGATGATGTTTCAGTGGAATTATCCTCCTTGGCAAAAGGGCCACATCGAGTAGCCAAGAGGTTTAATGGCTATATGGTTAATGGATATAGATTCCATACGAAGCGCAGGGATGGAAGGTGTACAACCCAAAATAGTGGTGTCTTTCTAACAGCCTTAACCACCAGTTTTGCGAGTGCAAAAGATCAGAATCCAATAGTTGGGGATGTGGTTTACTATGGTGCAGTTGAAGATATTATTGAAGTCGACTATTGGGGAGCGTTAACTGTAGTTCTATTTAAGTGTCGTTGGTACCAAAGGGAGAGGGATTGTTATGGCCTAACAAGAGTCAACTTCAACAAGTTCTGTCAAAAAGATGATCCGTTTGTTCTGGCTACACAAGTACACCAAGTTTATTATATTGAAGATCCTACTGAAAAAGACATACATTTTGTTATCAAGAATTTACCAAGGGATCAGTATAGTGAAGTAGAAGAGGGAATGTCACTTGAAGATGTTAATGACATAGGTTATGTGCCAAGGGGACATAATATCCTTAACGATGTCAGCTGGTATAGAGATGATGTGCCTATAAAAAAAATCCCTGTTACACCAGATGAAGAGGAGGATGATCGTGAAATCTAAAAAATATAAGTGCTAGCTATTTACTTTTTGTTATTGTATTTTTTCATTGTGCTTCCTGCTTAAGACATCCAACTGCTACTTCTAAATCAATGTAATATTTTATTGTATTAGACAATGAAAAATTGCACTTCATGCTTTAGTCATATCAAACTGCTACCATTACTCTATTCTTGTATTTTATTTATATTCACAACTTGGTCATTTTCTTTATTTTCTGCAAACTTAGTTGTTTTCTTGTACTCTCTATAAAATTGGATTAATTAATTATCAAACTACTTACTATTAAATTGTTACTAATTTTTTTCCCTGTTCTTCTTTTTCAGGATGGCAGAAAAAGATTTTATTATCAAATTCTACCATAAGGGAGAGTTCATGAAAACAAAATATGTAGGTGGGACATGTACTGAGATTCCAGAATTTGTTGATGCTGATAAGTTCTCGTACACGGTTGTGATGGAGTATGTGAAGGATGATTTGAAATACACGGAAATAGGCGGAGTTTATGTCAAAAACATGCTGAATGGTTGGAAACTAATTGCCAATGACAGTGAACTAAGTGAGTTTATAAAGACAGTTGAAGGAGTTAATTTGGAATTTTATGTTGATAACATAATTGACAAATCTATTGATCCAACAACACAAATGCAACCACATGTGATTGTGCGACCAAGAACACAGTTTTTTGAAGGTAATGCTTAATATGGTTAAGATGATTAAATTTCACATGCTGATTTAAATTATTATTTTCACCACTACTTGCATCAACAGGTTTACAAGCAAAAAAGAAGTTTGTGACACTACAAGGGCTACAAAAAAAGAGGGAAAGTAATCGATTGGCTGGAAAATCGGTTGAATATGATACTGCATTTCCGAAGGTTAGGAAGTATTTAAATTGTATATTACATATTTGTCCTATAATGTATGTCTATAGTTTAATGTAATATATATCTACTCTATATTTCAGAATATTCCAGAATACGAAAGAAAAAGGTTGATGCGAAAGAAAGAGAACGCTGAGATGATAGAGAAGCTCAGCATAAATAAACTGTCAGCTGATCTTGGTAAGAAAAAGGACAAACCAAAAGAGAAAGTACAGGAGGATGATGATTCAATGCTAGAGTTTGATCGGGAGTACATTCCTGGACACGATAGTTTATCTGAGGATGAAAAGGATACTGCAGAGGTTATGTCAAAGCAGGTTAGGCAAAGAAAAAAAATTAAGCTAGTTTCTGCAGGTAAAAAAATGAACAATACTGCCCCCCGAAGAACACGTTCAGCAATAACTCCTTCGCAAGTAAAAATATAATTTGTTAATTCTTCTATTTTATAATTTATCTACTATATTAGTCTGTCATTATAATCTATACTAATTATGCTTGGATGACAGATTCCAAATTTGCCCCCATCCCCAACTGAAAATGCACCCCATCTGCCAACCGAACAACTACCACCTCCTCCTCCATTGACAGATGGTTTACCTCCTAACTTGCCCCTGAGAGCAGGGCCAGTGCCTCCCAAAAATCGTAATGACGGAATTGGTTCAATGGAGGCTTTTTTGCTAATGCGAAAACGTAAAAAGGACTTGGAATTTGTGAATGATCATGTGGATGAGGGTCCTGGTCAAACTCAAGACGAGACACATGAAATTCCATCAGGTCCTTATAATTGTTTTTTAAGTTGATTAAATAGTAGTTTCAATATTGACAATACTCTTGGAACATTAATTAGTTTATTTGTTCTATTTTAGGTCCATCAAAAGTAATAAAGCGTAGAGGACCGACATTAATGAAGGATGTGTACACAAGGGACCCTAGCAAAAAGAAGGTTATTAAGTTGAATTCAGAATTTCAGGCCGTGGCAGACGATCCCAAGGTCTTATCTGAATACAAAAACTTCTTAGGGACCTTGGCCAGGGAGTCTGTGCCACTTGATTACATCAGTTGGCATAAATATCCTGAAAGTGAGAAGGAGAGGCTATGGCAATTTGTTAACGTAAAATACAAAATTTTCTATTGTCTATCTCACCGGATACAAAATTTTCTACAATATGGCTAATTATTTTAATTGATTTACTAGAAAAAATATATCATTCCCGAGGAAGGAAGAACCTTTACACTGCGGACT
Organism: Apium graveolens; assembly: GCF_009905375.1. Lineage (NCBI taxonomy): Eukaryota > Viridiplantae > Streptophyta > Magnoliopsida > Apiales > Apiaceae > Apium > Apium graveolens. The sequence continues at coordinate 27,381,547 of NC_133649.1, read as the reverse complement.
ATTAATGATTTGTGGAGGTTGCACAAAAGTCGGGTTAAGAAAGATCATTATCTACAATATGATAATGATGAGGATAGGCTAAAAAATAAGCCTAGTTTTGTTTCAACTGAAGTATTCAAGGTGCTGCTCAAATACTGGGGGGATGAGGAAATTCAGGTATATAAATTGATATCGCTCAACTAGATAATATTCAACCTTTTTTTATGTAGTCTATTTTTTAATACTTTGTTCACTTCACTTAATTGTCAGAGACGATCTAAGACTGCTTCATAAAATCGTGCCTTGATTGTAGAAACACACACAGCTGGTCGTACAAGTTTTGCGCAAATTGGAGAGAAAATAATAAGTCATGTTTAAAGCACGGTGTTACTTTTATTAAGAAAATGTACGTAGTTTCGGAGTCTTGAATATATTCTGGTTGAACTTGGTCTAATAAATAAATAAAAATCATAAGTAGTAGTATAACTTTTAATGTGCTTATGAAATCCCAAATTCTATATTTCCTTAGTTTCATTCTATAGTTTTTAATGTTATGACTTTAATTCCATTCTGCTGGCAGAAAGCTGAGAACAAAATCGAACCTAAAGAACCAGCTCCCTCGGATCTTGTTTACGTTGAAACTCGTAAACGAAAGCCAGGACGTAAATACAAGGTAAAAGATCACTTTGACAAAATTGATAAATTTGCACTTGTAAAAAAAATATTATCGCTCGGCTCTAGTTAAACTTAATTGTATTTTCTGATCCCTCAATATTTGGCAGACTACAATTCCTACCGATGACAAGGATGAAAATGGACATGCTCAACATGATATTGAAGATGGTTCTCATGGGGCAAACAACAGTGCTCACACAGAAAAGAAATCAAAAAAGCCAGCCCATGGACCGAATTGGCTTATTGGAAGATCAGGTCGAACGAGGAAAACTGTTAAGCTAGATGTGCCAGCATTTAGTCAGAGTTCTAGTGCTAGTATTGATGTTGCTGATTTGAAAAAGTCAATAAAGGAGGAACTTCTTACTGAAATGCAGGAGATCATTGACAAAAAGGTTCGGGAGAAACTGTCAAAGGTAATAGGCAGATTGGGGGATATAGTTCCTGATTTTAATGATATTGCTGTTCAAGAGCTATATTCTGATGTTGATGAAGGCCAGAGTGAGGGGGGTGAAGACATAAATGCTCAGTGATTTCCTGTTAGTAGCTAGCTGTTTAATAACTTTTGGTTGGATACTTTAATGTACTTGTTAACTAGCTAGCTGATTAAGTAGACTATATATCCTTGAACTTGAACTATGTTTGGTTATGGATGTTCTGACTTGTGGTGTTTATCGACTTTGTTTCGACTTTAAACTAGATGTTTGGTTTGTTATTTTGATGGTTAGTTGGTTATTTTGAGTTGCAGTTGGATATATTATTTTCAAGAGAATATATGCATGTTTGAATTTCTGGTAACAGCTGGTATTCCAATATATGTCTAAATGTTGCACAGAAATATTGCCCAAAAACAAAAAAATTATTACAATAGGATTTCAAATGTAGCATACAACTGTTGCCTTGCAAGCTAAAAAGTATTACAATAGGGTTTCAAATGTTGCATACAATTGTTGCTTTAAAATATAAAACGTATTACAACAGGGTTATAAATGTTGCAGACAAATGTTACAATAGGATATTGTAACACTAAAAAAAAGTTACTAAAAATGCTAAAAATGTTACAATAGTGTTCTAGCATGGGGTTATTGTAATACTTGACAAATGTTGCAATACACACACAACATGTTGCAATAGGGGTCTATTGCAACGGCAGCAAATGCAACACCGAATTTTGGATAAAATGTTACAATAGATGATATTACAACACATTCGACCCCTAATACAACGTTTTTTTGGGCTTGCAATAGCCAATATATGGTGTAGTAATTAAACTTTGCATCGCGAGTGACATGGATATTATTGGTGTATGGGTCGAATAACCTGTACGCCTTATTCCTCGGTTCCCTTCTAAAATGCACTACCAACTTGCTTCGATCATCGAGTTTAGTTGTGTATACGGATGGGACCTTCATATAGGCTGTGCATCCAAAAATCTTCAAATGTTCCACACTAGGATTTCTGTTATACCATGCCTCATACAGTGTGATGGAAAACAATAAACACATTGGTAATTTATTCAGCACATACACAGCGTGCCTCACTACCTCGCCCCAATACTTCGTAGGTACCTGTCTCTCCTTCACTAAGCTTCGAACAATGGCCATAACTGTGCGATTACGGTGCTCTACCACAAAATTTTGTTTGGGTGTGTAGGGTGCTGTATAGTGTCTCAATATTCCATGTTCATTACAGAAAGATTTAAAATCATTGGAGCAAAATTCCCCTCCATGATCTGATCTCAACTCCTGTATACTCGGTTCGGCTCCTTTCTCAACCATCAATTTAAAGTTTTTAAAATAGTGAAGAACATCAGATTTATTTTTAACATATATACCCACATCATGCGGGTATAATCATCTACCAAGAGCATAAAATATCTATTACCCGCAGGTGTAGATGGAGTTATTGGTCCACAAAGATCAACATGTATCAAGTACAAGGCATATTTTGCAGAAAAATTGGTTTGAGTCGGAAAAGACTTACGAGTTTGTTTGGACATGATGCATCCACTATAATCTTCATTCAACTGGGCAAGTGCAAGTAGGCCATGTGCCATATTGTGCTTGGACATCAAATACATCGCTTTAAAATTTACATGCCCGAGTCTGTGGTTCCATAACCACGTTTCTTCCTCACGATGCGTTAGTAAACATTGTTGTTTTGCTTCAGTTATATGAATTTTGTAAAGCCAGATCCCAGATCTTTTGACTTGTATGAGTAGTTGCCCAGACCTATCAAACACCCACAGGTTTTCACCATTCAGAAAGACTCGATTCCCTTCCTCAGATAGTTGTCCTAAGCTGATAATGTTGCTCCTTAACGTGGGGATGTAGTAAACTCCATGTAACTCCCTGACTTCTCCATTTTTGCACATAATTTTGATAGATACTTTTCCCTTGATTTTGACTACAGACCCATCTCCGAATTTCACTTCTCCTTTCACTGTTCTGTCCAAAATCTCAAACTTCTCTCGATATCCTCTCATGTGGTTACTCACTCCATTATCGAGGTACAATGTGTTCGCCTCTACTTCTTGCTTTGTTTTTGAATTCTCATTCTCTGTCAGGAAAATAATTACATCTGCATTTATTTCACACATAACCATAAGTAACGCAGGCTCATCATCATTTAACTAAGTCAGGTTCACCTCTCCCTTCTGTGGTCTGAATTTCTTTGGTTTTCGACATTCGATCACCAAATGACTGTATCCCTCACAATTGAAACACTTCACTTGGCTCCTATCTCTAACAATTCAACTATCTTTCAATCGATAGTCCCTACCACCAGGAGACACATTCTTCCCACTCCGTTTTAAACATTCCTCTTGTGTTAGGAGAAGTTTTCCGTCTTTGTTCTCCCTGCTTTTCCATTCCTCCTCCGTCATCAAAAGTTGTTGTCCTTCACTTATTTCTGACCCTCCCTGCACACGCTCTTCGTGAGCTTTCAGCGAGCCCATGACCTCTTCTACGGACATAGTGTCGAGGTTCCCAAACTACTCAATTGCCGAAGCAATTTGATGATACCTCGTTGGTACGGCCCTCAACAACTTCTTAACAACATATGTTTCACCAACTACCTCTCTCAACGATCTGATATTTGCGACGAAACCGTTGAGTCTCATACAGAAATCATCAATGTGTTTCGTGCCTTTCATTTTTAATGCCTCAAATTCAGATTTTAGTGTCTTTGCCTTAGCTTGTTTCACCTTGTCAGCACCTTGGCTCAGCGTTTTAAGTGCAGTCCATGCCTCCTTGGATGATTTTTTTTCAGTCAGCGCTAACAAGGTGTCATCAGGGATTCCTTGATAAATAATTGCCAGTGCTCGCTTGTCCATCTTCTCTTCAACAGCAGCCTTAGGATCTTTAGGTTCGATAGCCTCCCAAACGCCCAGACCGTGTAGTTCACCTTTTTAAGCATTGGATAGCTTAAACCATAACTTCCCTCCTTGCTTCTGTTGGACTCCATTAAAATGTTTACCCAGGATGTGTAAAAGCTCTGATACCAGATGATGGATATAAAACTGAAAGTAAATACAAAATTGTATAGATTACTGATATGAAAAATTCACTAATCTTATTACTTTTAAAAACTACTACTGCAAAATACATATAAGAGAAAAAACCACATACTCCTACAAAACATGTTCACATCTCCTGTTTTATCTCCACTAACTTCCAAAACATAAGCAACTTCCTAGACTAAATCAAACTCTCCAACGTTAACGAATAACATTGGTTTATTACTAATCAGACAAATAAAAGACTAAGCATGTTTATCTTAAAACCAGCCCAACCGTGGCAATATTTTGAAGTTTTTTTCCATTCTAATGATATGATCTTTACTTTTCAATACATGTCAATTAAACATAATGTAGGATTTCATTTGTTTCATTTATCCTTCATTAGTTGGTTCAATGTATATTATTTTAAGTCTATAAGCCCAAAAAAAGTCTATATCCTTACCGATGTTATGTGGACAGAGGCATTAACTCAGTGAACAAAAATAAGGAAGGTCATGCGATCAAAATTATATATAATTATAAATAATATACTGGTGGTTGATTGATAAATGGTTGAGAGACGTTTTACCAAAAATTACACCTCATCATTGGATTTGATGTTTTGTTAGATTTTTTTAATATATATATATATATATATTAGTTAGAAATTTATTGTGTATTTTTGGAATTGATTTACGAGTCCTCTCTAATGCTTAAATCATTTTTTTACATTTATATTATAAAAATATTTTTTTCTTAATAACAAAGATTAATATAATTTTTAATTTATCGATCAATCAATTAGTATCTTTCTAATATTCTTTTTAAATTAATAAAATTATTAGGTGTGAGCTCACGATTTGATAAGTGTGGTTAACAACTTATCCTCTATTGTCCCATATTCATTAATTCTAGGTCCTAAGTTAGACTTTTACTAAAGAATTTATTAGAACATAAACTCACAATTATAAGGGCTATAAGCTTTATTAGTAAAAAAGCAAAAAATAAACTACTACTCACTCCGATAATTTTTTGAAATATATATACTCATAATCGTAAATCTATAATTGTTTTTAGTAAAGAAATAAAAATCAAATTACCCGGTCTAATTTATTGGAACAAATACTCACAATTATAAGTCTATGAATTTTATTAGTAAAAAAAATAAAAAAAGGAACTATTATTCTTTCCGAAATTTATTAGAACATATACTCAATCTATAAATCTAGATACACCTTTATCATCCTTATCATCTTTTTGAGCCTTAATCTCTTCACCACCAGACAGTTTATCCTTTTCGTGATCCATTATCTTGTCCTGACAACGTCGAATCTTTTCCAGAATCTTTTCTAGAATCTCAGGCTGAAACGTCTTTGTATTGATCACTTCCTTTTGCTAACTCTAACTCAGGGACTCGTATTTCTGTTTTCAATTTCTCAAATTCTCTTACCAGTTCCGTTGATGAATTCAATTTCTCAAATTCTTTTAACAGTTCCGTTGAAGAAGTTATCATATTCAATTTTTCCTTGCGACTTAACGCATCTGCCACAATATTCGCCTTCCCCGGATGGTACTTTATGGTACAATCATAATCTTTGATTAGTTTCAACCATCGCCTTTGTCTCATATTCAACCCTTTCGAAGCAAAGATGTACTTTAAACTCTTATGATCCGTATAAATATCACACTTCTCTTCATACAGACAGTGTCTCCAAATCTTAAGGGCAAACATAATTGCTCCCAATTCCAAATCAGGCATAGGATATTTCTGGTCATGATGCTTTAATTGACGAGAAGCATAAGCTATTACTTTTCCATGTTGCATCAAAGCGCAACCCAATCCTTTATGAGATGCATCATTATAGATTACAAACTCACCTTTTTTATCGTGTAGAACCAATACTGGTGCAGAAACTAAATGTTTCCTTAAATCCCGAAAACTTTCTTCACACTTATCCGTCCAAATATACTTCTCATTTTTCCTTTTTGACTTAGTCAATGGAACAACTATTTTAGGGAAATCTTGCACAAATCATCGATAATTACCAGCCAATCCTAGAAAACTTTTTACTTCCATTGGAGTCTTAGGTCTTTTCCAGTTCATCACAACCTCAATCTTGACGGGATCCACTGTAATGCTTTCACTACTAACTATATGCCCAATAAACTGAACTTCCTTTAACTAAAATTCACATTTGGAAATTTCGCGTATAACTTTTCTTTCCACAAGGTTTCCAAAGCAATCATCAAATGTTTCACATGTTCCTCTTATGACTTGGAGTATATCAAGATATCGTTGATAAACCTAAGGGGTATATCAAGAGGTCTACATATCTCAACCTTATGGGTAAACTCTTAAAGGCGTTATATAATTTATGTCAAGCCCCTCGAGCATGGTACTCTCAGTTAAACAAGTGTTTGCTTCATTTAGGATTCTCAACTGTCCTTATGAACATGTAGTTTTTACATGTAAGGATGGGAATGATTCTTTAATCGTAGGAGTCTATTTTCTTAGCTAATTAATAATGATTTTAATTAATTACTCGCTTTAAATCCTAATAAATCTTTGCATCAAATATTTTACTAAGTGAAGTAGCAGACCTAAAAGTTTTTATTTTCCAAATAAACTTACTATGCACAGACTCAAACAGGCCCAAAATATAATAATCTATGTCAAACAAATATTATTCACCAAACACATCTTATATATGTTGCCACACATTTACAACATTAAAGAAGTGAGTTTTCTGGCCAAAAGGACCAATATAAATTATATGCTATAATGAATAATATTTAAGAAATGTTTCATTTTTAAATTAGATTTAATTATATGAGGTTTTGTTGCAAGTCATTTCTTATATTCATTTATCAAATCTAAAATTGGACATATTTTGTTTACTACACTTTGGATGTTTAAATATTCATATTAATATGAAAAGGTTTAGGGTTAATAAATATCACAATAAAATTATTCTTTCAAAATTTACAAAAAGATTAAAACTAAATTTAATTTATTATAGTATTTTCTTACTTAAAAAAATATTTATTCATTTATATTTATAGAGGAATGTTTTTATTATATTATCAAACTTTATCGATACTCTTTATTACTATTACAAGTACAAAAGTATCAAAAATACAAAATATTATGACTACAAAAAATTTGGCTAAATTCGACCCTATTCGGTGTAATTTATTTTCCCAAATTTAAGTTTTTAACGATAAGTTTTTCCCATTTTTTGACGAGTACTCAATTCGATCAAATAAAAAACCAGTCAAATTTATCCACTAAATTTGACCTATTAAAACCGACCACTCCTTATTTCGACCATAAATGGTAGAATTTACATGTGACCCCTAATTCGACTGAATATGGTCGATCCTTGTTGTTATCGTCTTCGGTTGATCGAATTTGTTACTTACAAGATAGTTATATAAATATTTTAATATTTGATATTTTTAAATTTAACTAATTGACTTCTATTTTAAAATGAGTTACTTTTTTAATTGGAAAACTTTTTTTTTAATAATAGTTAAGTAGTAGAAAATAACTTTTTTGATTTTAATTTATATTTAAACTGAAAATCATTGGTTCAACGATTGTATTTGTTAGTGTTCGTCCCAACGTATATTTATATTAAGTTAATAAAAATTTTTAAACTTTAAAAAATTAATGAGTTGTATTTAGATTTTATTAAGTAATATTAAATTAAGTAAAAACATCTCTTTACTATTAATTTGATTTTTTAATTAAAGAAGTAATATTTAAATAAATTATATTGAAAAAAAAAATTATCAAATATTATTAAATTATCTAAAATCAAAAAGATGTTTGGTCATAAGATAATTACATATACAATCCGTTTCAAAAAATATGTGGTTAGTAACAAAGCTTAGATTTATATAAGAAGTAAACAACTAGGTGCATAATTAAAATTCTATGGTAAAATTATATAACTATATTTGATTCAATTTCTTTAAACTACATAATACCAATTTATTATTTGATAGTGATATTATAATTTTGATCTGTGTTTCGCCCTGATCATAAGGTTCAAATATTTGTAAATAATAATTTAATATTTTTAATCTTACAGTTAGGTGCTTGTTAAGGTTATGAACTAATATTATTTAAAAAGACAAGGTTGTACAACTGTTATACGATACCTTTTTAATATGGTAATTTCTCATTTTCTAGTGTGTCTAAGGTAGAGAATGAAAGAAGAGTTGTGAAATTTTGCCATATTAATGATACTAGACTGGTGTATGCACACAAAATATTTCCAATCTATCTATACTATAGTATTATAAGCATTTGGTAGTTGCTGGGTAGAGTTGCTGGGTACAGTTGTTTGGTATGACAAATAACAACCGTCACATCTAAAGTCAGAAAAATGACAACTATTCGATACAATAATAAAATATTATTATATTAATATTTAAAATGCTCTCATGGATTCATAGTTCGAAACCCGTCAACACCTTATTATATTTAAACTTTTATATTTTTTATTTAAACAATATATTATATTATATTATTTATTTTCAGTCAAGTCTCAAATTATTATAAAACATATATTGTTATAATTTATTATATTCTTCGATTTATTTTTCAACTATTGAAAATTATATTATAAAATATATTATTAAAAACTATGGAATGTTAAAAACAATCCGTGCATCGCACCGGTTATAAGCTAGTAATAAGTTAAGCCCATGACTACATAGACCCTTGTAATTTGTTATAGGAAGATTTATCATGTAATTGAATAATTGCTTAATGTTTATATAATTACAAGTTTGTAATTTATTATAGAGAGATTTATCATGTAATTGAATAATTGCTTAATGTTTATTTAATTACAAGTTTTTAATTTGTTATAGGAAGATTTATCATGTAATTGAATAATTGCTTAATGCTTATATAATTACAAGTTCAATTGCATATATGATTACAAATTTAATTGTATATATGATAATAGTTGTGTTTGGTTGTAATGTGAAAGCAATTTAATTTAGTTTTTTTTATAATGATTCATATGTTTTATTTATTAATTGAATTCTTTTCATCTACTTTTGTCACTTGACCATTTAAAATAATTTGGAGTTACTAAAAATATTCAAAAAAACAAGAAATAATTTGACTTTATGGTACTGCTTTGAACTATGTTGTTAAAATTTTAAAAGAATAAAAATTATCACTAAATGCACTAAATGTGGTATCTGGTAATCCGTAAAATATCAATATAATGGTTGCCCTTCATCAGAGCTAAACCATGTCTTCCTTTCTCATTTATACCTGAGAGCAAAGAACTCACCATATCCCCCACTCTCTTCTAAATCATATCTTAGCCCCACTCTGATGCTAATAACAAAGAAAACATCCCCAAAACTTTCTCCACTTCAATGGCAATGGGTGGGCACCAGAATGCTCACACAAAAAGAAGTGAAAAACCAAGGAGTGTTGGCCGGTCTTATGTTGGAATTTTAATCTAAATTATATGTTTACTCCATGTTTTAATTATTTAGGCTAATATTTAGTCACCTAGTTAGTCACTAGTTAGTCATGTAGTTTAGACTTGGTCATTTGTTTTAGTTGAGCTATTTTAGGAGAGTGATGGGGTGATTGGAGTGTTTGAGTTTTTCCAGGAGAAGGTTGCTTATTTGTAGCCATTAACTTTATTAGTCTATATATTAGACCTGTAATTTGTTTTTTGTTTTTTGAGACTTAATAACAAAATGTCTTCCTAGTTCTTCCAAAATAAGTGTTTATTGGACATGCTTATATATATATACATTAAATCTGTTCTTATATTCTACACTTGGTATCCGAGCTAGGTAGTTTGTGCCCAAGTACATGGGGAGAAAAATAAGCATGAACGTGCCAAAGATGAAGGAAGGTGTTGTCGGACTCAGTTATCCTATGTTGGCCAAAAATAATTACACGGCATGGTCGTTAAAAATGAAGGTATTCATGCGGGCACGAGGCGTCTGGGAAGCTATTGAGAATAGCGACCCAAAAGGTGTAATTTATCCAAGGCAGGATAATGTGGCATTGGCAGCCATTTATCAGGGAATTCCAGAAGACATATTGTTGTCCGTGGCGGAAAAGAGACAGCCAAAGAGGCTTGGGATGCTATAAAAATAATGTGTATCGGAGCTGATCGTGTTCAGAAAGTGCAGACTCTTAGGTCCGAGTTTGAAGCTCTCAACATGAAAGAGACAGAAAATATCGATGATTTCTCCATGAAATTGACTAATATTGTGAGTAATATTCGAGCTCTAGGAGATAAAGTGGAACATTCTTGTGTTGTGAAAAAATTACTACGAGCAGTCTCACCAAAATTTATGCAGATTGCTTCAACTGTTGAACAATTTGATGACTTGGACAACATGTCTGTTGCGGAGTTAATCGGGAGGCTAAGAGCTCATGAAGAGAGGATTCATGGACATGTTGAAGACAATGAAAATCAGCTGTTGTTAACTCCGGAAGAATGGAAGGCAAGATCCCATGGAGGATCATATAATAGAAATGGTGGACGTGACAAGAGCAAAATAAAATGCTATAACAGTAACATCTTGGGCCACTACGCTGCAGAATGTTATAAACAAAGACAAGACAAGGAACAGAAACAAGAAGTGAACCTCAAATATGTGGATGATGATGAACCAGCTTTGTTATAGACAGAAGTAGCATGCTAGACGGGCAAATAAGAAATGCCAGACGGGCAAATAAGAAATGCTAGACGGGTAAACAAGACATGCCAGACGGGCAAAGAAAAGGCCAGACGGGCTATGTTGAAGTGCCAAACGGGCAGAAAAGTTGAAAGCCACACGGACTAGGTTAAAAGCCATATGGGCTGCTACTATTTATTGAGGAAAATTTAGATTAAGGGGGAGATTGTTGGGATTTTAGTCTAAATTATATGTTTAATCCATGTTTTAGTTATTTAGGCTAATATTTAGTCATGTAGTTAGTCACGTAGTTAGTCATGTAGTTTAGACTTGGTCATTTGTTTTAGTTGAGCTATTTTAGGAGAGTCATGGGGTGATGGGAGTGTTTGAGTTTTTCCAGGAGAAGGTTGCTTATTTGTAGCCATTATCTTTATTAGTCTATATATTAGACCTGTATGTTGTTTTTTATTTCTCTGAGACTTAATAACAAAATGTCTTCCTATTTCTTTCAAAATAAGTGTTTATTACACGTGCTTGTAAATATATATACATTAAATCCGTTCTTATATTCTACATCTTATTCACCGGCATTGAGAATGGAGTCCATTGGCACCCAGCCATCTTTTGTGGGTCCAGTAAGGGAATCTCCTTCTTCCTCATTCTCCACATTCTCCAGGAATCTTCCTCACCTCCTAGACTATTTTGCTGGGACCCGGAAAGAGGCTTCTCTGTCAGCCCCTTTGGCCCCCAATCTAGTACCGGTCCCCATGGCTCCCTATCCTGCACCAGCTCCCTTGGTTCCTCCTGAACAACCTAGAAGAATTATATTGTTTGGAGTTCCGGTCTTTTTCCAGCATTTTGCTCCCTCTCCTCCACCAGCCCCCTTAGCTCCCTCTTGTTTGGAGTGTGAGACTTTTTCCCGCCTTCTGCTGTAACCATAGATCCTTCAAGTGATGGAGCATCCAATGCTAGAGATGCCATAGATGAAGAGGAAGAGGAGGAAGAAGGAGGATAGATGGATCTTGATTTAGATCTCAAGCTCTAGGTCCAGAGACCATGTATTAATGTTCAGTTTTAGACCAATTAGTTTATAATATGATGATATTTTACATACTTTTGATCCATATTATGTTTATCCATGGACTGTGTGGCTGATGGATATAAAAGTAAAAGTAGATACCGAATTGTATAGATTACTGATATGGAAAATTCTCTAATCTTATTTCTTTCTAAAAACTACTACTGCAAAATACATATAAGAGAAAAAACCACATACTCCTACAAAACAGGTTCACATCTCCTATTTTATCTCCACTAACTTCCTAAACATAAGAGCCTTCTTAGACTAAATCAAACTCTCCAACATTAAAAAATAACATTGGTTTATTACCAATCAGATAAATAAAAGACTAAGCATGTTTAGATTAAAACCAGCTCAACATACTCGCCGTTCATCTAATCGATCTTCAAGCTTCATGACACCCAACAAATTCCTCATCTTCTGAAATTTAGTCGTTGCCAACGCCTTGATCATTATATCAGCTCGCTATTCATTTGTGCTAACATACTTGATGATAATGAGACCCTACACAACACAATCTCTTATAAAATGGTACCATAAATCAATATGTTTGCGCCTACAATGAAAAGTTGGGTTCTTGGCGAGATCAACAACCGATCTATTTTCGATATATATAGTGATTGGACTCGTTTAAACATCCATGATATAACTAAGAACACGTTGAAGCCATATAGCTTGACATGCCGCAACTATAGCTTCCATATGCTCGGCCTCACAGGAAGAAAGAGCGACACAACGTTGCTTTTGAGATACCCATGTAATAAGGTTTTCGTCCAAATAAAAAGCCATCCCTCTGGTGCTTTTCCGATCATCCATACTCTCTGCCATGTCACTATCCGAGAATCCTGATAACATGTAATCACCATGCCCTTGTTTATACAATAAACCATAACACAATGTCCACTTCACATATCGACAAATGCGTTTTACGACATTAATGTGCTACTCCGCAGGCCTTTCCATATACCAACATACTATCCCAACAACATAGGCAATGTCAGGCCATGTATGCACAAGATAACGAAGCCCTCCTACAACACTTTTGATATACGTTGAATTCACTGGAGTCCCTTCTCTGTCCATGTATGTTTGTAACTCATACTCTATGGGATACTTCAAAGAATTGCATTGTACCAAACCAGCTCATTCAAGAACTTTTTTTGCATAAGCTGATTGTCGAATTTCAATATAACCACGACCCTGATTCACTTCTAAAATGAGATAATAAGTCAGTTTGCCTAAGTTAGACATGTAAAATTCTTTGCTCATCTTCCCCTTGAATTTGACAATGGTTGACAGTTTTGTGCCTGTGATGATAAGATCGTCGACATACACAGCAAGGAGTAAAACTTCAGTAATTGTGCATTTGGAATAAACTGCGTATTCGAAAGGGCACTTAACAAATCCCAGTTGCAGCAAGTAGTGATTTAAACATGTGTACCAAGCCCGGGGGCCTGACATAAACCATACAAAGCTTTAAACAAATGATAGACCATGTGTTCCTGCCCTCTTTTGACATACCCTTTTGGTTGTGAGACATCGACGTCCTCTTTCAATGTACCATTTAAAAATGCAGATTTAACATCGAGATGATGGACCTCCCAGTTGTTTTTAGCTGTCAAAGCAAGAATAAGCCGCAAAGTTTCTAAACGGGTGACAGGGGCAAACTCCTCCTCATAATCAATTTCTTGCCTTTGTGCATAACCTTTGGCAACAAGGCAAGCTTTATGCTTTGTAATTTCACCATGCTGAACGATTTTTAGTTTGAAAACCCATTTCAAATCGATAGCTTAATGTCCTTTTGGTTACGTAGTCAGTTTCCATGTTAGATTTTTTTCAATGGATTCGATTTCCTTGTCCATTGCTACCTTCCAAACTTTCTCCTTCACTTCTTGTTTGAAGCACAGTGGCTCATCAACCCCATTAGGAACAGTTCTTCTTCTGCCAGTTCGACCTCTATGGCGTGATCATAAATATCAGTCAAACTCTTGTACTTTTATGGGAGCTCACTAGTGTCGATTGTAGGATCAATAGTAGATCTGAAGCTAGTGTGTGAAGATTGTAACTCGGGTGTTTCATCGGGAGTGACTGAAGACTCTGTGTCACTGATGTCCAGCGTACAGTGGCCTTGAACAGATGGATCACTGGTGTTTTGAGGAGTCCAGGCCCAAGCTTGATCTTCATTAAACTTTACATCACAACTGACATGGATATTATTGGTGTCTGGGTCGAATAACCTGTACACCTTATTCCCTGGTTCCCTGCAAAAATGCACTACCAACTTGCTTCGATCATCGAGTTTAGTTATGGGTACGGATGGGACCTTCATATAGGCTGTGCATCCAAAAATCTTCAAATGTTCTACACTAGGCTCTGTTATACCATGCCTCATACGGTGTGATGGAAGACAATGAACGCGTTGGTAATTTATTCAGCACATACATAGCATGCCTCACTGCCTCACCCCAATACTTCATAGGTACCTGTCTCTCCTTCACTATGTTTCGAACTATGGCCATAACTGTGTGATTACGGCGCTCTACCATAAAATTTTGTTGGGGTGTGTAGGGTGTTATATACTGTCTCAATATTCCATGTTCATTATAGAAAGATTTAAAATCTTTGGAGCAAAATTCCCCTCCACTATCTGATCTCAACTCCTGTATACTTTGTTCGGTCCTTTCTCAAACATCAACTTAAAGTTTTTAAAATAGTGAAGAACATCAGATTTATTTTTAATATATATACCCACATCATGCAGGTATAATCATCTACCAAGAGTATAAAATATCTATTACCCGCAGGTGTAGATGGAGTTATTGGTCCACAAAGATCAACATGTATCAAGTCCAAGGCATATTTTACGAGTTTGTTTGGACATGATGCATCCACTGCAATCTTCATTCAACGTGGCAAGTGCAAGTAGGCCATATGCCATATTGTGCTTGGACATCAAATGCATCGCTTTAAAATTTACATGCCCGAGTCTATGGTTCCATAACCACGTTTCTTCCTCACGATGCGTCAGTAAACATTGTTGTTTTGCTTCAGTTATGTGAATTTTGTAAAGCCAGAATTCAGATCTTTTGACTTGCATGAGTAGTTGCCCACAATTATCAAACACCCATAGGTTTTTACCATTCAGAAAGACTCGATTCCCTTCCTCAGATAGTTTTCCTAAGCTGATAATGTTTCTCCTTAACATGGGGATGTAGTAAACTCCATGTAACTCCCTGACTTCTCCATTTTTGCATATAATTTTGATAGATACTTTGCCCTCGATTTTGACTACAGACCCATCTCCGAATTTCACTTCTCCTTTCACTGTTCTGTCCAAAACCTCAAACTTCTCTCGATATCCTCTCATGTGGTTACTCGCTCCATTATCGAGGTACCATGTGTTCGCCTCTACTTCTTACTTGGTTTTTGAATGCTCATTCTCTGTCAGGAAAATAATTTCATCTACATTTGTTTCACACATAACCATAAGTAACGCAGGATCATCATCATTTAACTAGGTCAGGTTCACCTCTCCCTTCCGTGGTCTGAATTTCTTTGGTTTTCAACATTCGATCGCAAAATGACTGTATCCTTCACAATTGAAACAGTTGACTTGGCTCCTATCTCTAACAATTCGACTATCTTTCAAACGATAGTCCCTACCACCAGGAGACACATTCTTCCCACTCTATTTTAACCATTCCTCTCGTGTTAGGTGAAGTTTTCCGTCTTTGTTCTCCCTTCTTTTCCATTCCTCCTCTGTCATCAAAAGTTGTTGTCCTTCACGTATTTCTGACCCTCCATGCACACGTTCTTCGTGAGCTTTCAGTGAGCCTATGACCTCTTCTGCGGACATAGTGTCGAGGTTCCCAAACTGCTCAATTGCTGAAGTAATTTGATGAAACCTCGTTTGTACGGCCCTCAACAACTTCTTAACAACATATGTTTCACCAACTACCTCTCTCAACGATCTGATATTTGCGACCAAACCGTTGAGTCTTATACAGAAATCATCAATGTGTTTCGTGTCTTTCATTTTTAACGCCTCAAATTCAGCTTTTAGTGTCTTTGACTTAGCTTGTTTCACCTTGTCAGCACCTTGGCTCAGTGTTTTTAGTGTAGTCCATGCCTCCTTGGATGATTTTTTTTTCTGCCAGCGCTAACAAGGTGTCATCAGGGATTCCCTGATAAATAATTGCCAATGCTCGCTTGTCCATCTTCTCTTCAACAACAGCCTTAGGATCTTTAGGTTCGATAGCCTCCCAAACGCCATAGGCCTGTATTATCACCTTTATTTTAACTGCCCAGGCCGTGTAGTTCGCCTTTGTAAGCATTGGATAGCTTAAACCATAACTTCCCTCCTTGCTTCTGTTGGACTCCATTAAAAAGTTTACCCAGGATACGTAAAAGCTCTGATACCAGATGATGGATATAAAACTGAAAGTAAATACGGAATTGTATAGATTACTGATATGAAAAATTCACTAATCTTATTACTTTTAAAAACTACTACTTTAAAATACATATAAGAGAAAAAACCACATACTCCTACAAAACATGTTCACATCTCCTGTTTTATCTCCACTAACTTCCTAAACAACTTCCTTGACTAAATCAAACTCTCCAACGTTAACGAATAACATTGGTTTATTACTAATCAGTCAAATAAAAGACTAAGCATGTTTATATTAAAACCAGCCCAACAGTGGGAATATTGTAAAGTTTTTTTCCATTCTAATGATATGATCTTTACTTTTCAATACATGTCAATTAAACATAATGTATGATTTCATTTGTTTCATTTATCCATCATTAGTTGGTTCAATGTATATTGTTTCAAGTCTATAAGCCCCAAAAAAGTCTATATCCTTACCGATGTTATGTGGATAGAGGCACTAACTCAGTGAACAAAAATAAGGAAGGTCATGAGATCAAAATTATATATAATTATAAATAATATACTGGTGGTTGATTGATAAATGGTTGAGAGACGTTTTACCAAAGATTACACCTCATCATTAGATTGGATGTTTTGTTAGATTTTTTAAATATATATATATATATATATATAAATATATATATATATATTAGTTAGAAATTTATTGTGTATTTATGGAATTAATTTACGAGTCCTCTCTAATACTTAAATCATTTTTTTACATTTATATTATAAAAATATTTTTTCTTAATAAGAAAGATTAATGTAATTATTAATTTATCGATCAATCAATTAGTATCTTTCTAATATTCTTTTTAAATTAATAAAATTATTAGGTCTGATCTCACGATTGGATAAGTGTGGTTAAGAACTTATCCTGTATTGTCCCATGTTCCTAAATTCTAGGTCCTAAGTTAGACTTTTACTAAAGAATTTATTAGAACATAAACCCACAATTATAAGGGCTATAAGCTTAATTAGTAAAAAAGCAAAAAAGAAACTATTACTCACTCCGATAATTTTTTGAAATATATATACTCATAATTGAAAGTCTATAAGTGTTTTTAGTAATGAAATAAAAATCAAATTACCTGGTCTAATTTATTGGAACAAATACTCACAATTATAAGTCTATAAATTTTATTAGTAAAAAAATAAAAAAGGAACTATTATTCTTTCTGAGAATTTATTAGAACATATACTCAATCTATAAACCTAGATACACCTTTATCATTTGTATCATCTTTTTTAGCCTTAATCTCTTCACCACCAGACAGTTTATCCTTTTCGTGATCCATTATCTTGTCCTGACAACGTCGAATCTTTTCCAGAATCTTTTCTAGAATCTCAGGCTGAAACGTCTTTGTATTGATCACTTCCTTTTGCTAACTCTAACTCAGGGACTCGTATTTCTGGTTTCAATTTCTCAAATTCTTTTACCAGTTCCGTTGATGAAATTATCATATTCAATCTTTCCTTACGACTTAACGCATCTGCCACAATATTCGCCTTCCCCGGATGGTACTTTATGGTACAATCGTAGTCTTTGATTAGTTTCAACCATCGCCTTTGTCTCATATTCAACCCTTTCGGAGTAAAGATATACTTTAAACTCTTATGATCCGTATAAATATCACACTTCTCTTCATACAGATAGTGTCTCCAAATCTTAAGGGCAAACATAATTGCTTCTAATTCCAAATCAGGCATAGGATATTTCTGTTCATGATGCTTCAATTGACGAGAAGCATAAGCTATTACTTTTCCATGTTGCATCAAAGCGCAACCCAATCCTTTATGAGATGCATCACTATAGATTACAAACTCACATTTTTTATCGGGTGGAACCAATACAGGTGCAGAAACTAAATATTTCCCTAAATCCTGAAAACTTTCTTCACACTTATCCGTCCAAATATACTTCTCATTTTTCCTTTTCAACTTAGTCAATGGAACAACTATTTTAGGGAAATCTTGCACAAATCATAGATAATAACCAGCCAATCCTAGAAAACTTTTTAGTTCCATTGGAGTCTTAGTTCTTTCCCAGTTCATCACAACCTCAATCTTTACGGGATCCACTGTAATGCTTTCATAACTAATTATATGCCCAATAAACTGAACTTCCTTTAACTAAATTTCATATTTGGCAATTTCGCGTATAACTTTTCTTTCCTCAAGGTTTCCGAAGCAATCATCAAATGTTTCATATGTTCCTCTTCTGACTTGGAGTATATCAAGATATCATCGATAAACCAAAGGGGTATATCAAGAGGTCTACATATCTCAACCTAAGGGGTAAACTCTTAAAGGCGTTATATAATTTATGTCAAGCCCCTCGAGCATGGTACTCTCAGTTAAACAAGTGTTTGCTTTATTTAGGATTTCTCAAGTGTCCTTATGAACATGTAGTTTTTACATATAAGGATGGGAATGATTCTTTAATCGTAGGAGTCTATATTGATCATTTGCTCATCATGGGTACCACCACTAGTACAGAAGACACTTTAGGAGTCGCACCTATAGTGTCGGTTGAATAGAGAATCGACACTCTTTACTACCTAATGCGTCGGTTAAATAGAGAACCGACGCATTTTTCTATTTTTCAAAGCTAAAGGCGTCGGTCGTTTCAATTAACTGACACTATAGAGTTAGAATAACGTCGGTCAAGTTGAATGTCGTCGCTAGTTTGGTCTTCTGTGTAGGTTGGTCAAACGACCGACGATGTTGGTGTTGCTATTGTGTCGGTCTTTTTTTTAGCCGACGCTATTAAGATAATATACAGTGTCGGTTTTCTTTTTGACCGACGTAAGAAGAAATAATTTTAAAAAAAGATTAAAAACAAACGCGGGTTAACATACGTGTGACTCAAATTTTCATCTCCTGCTACTAAAATTTTTCTTCGATTTCTAGGGTTCGATTGTTGGCTTTGAGAAAGGGGAATCGATTGGGTTTCGATTGTGGGGTTTTGGCCGCTACTGCTTAAACAATCGAAGAGAGTGCTGCTTAAGCATCTTCACAAAGGTAATCCACCAACTTGCTTTCACAGTTCATGTTTGCTATATACATACATACATATATATACACACACGTGTATTTGAATCTGTAAATTTTAGAATCTGCTTTGTTTCGATTGAATTTATCCAGCATACATCATTTACTTTATGTTAATATTCTTGAGTTTCAATTTATTATAATTTGATTGATTGATTGTATCAGTTGATTTTAGATTCAGATAAGTTGTATTTACAAAGTGACTCTGATCATTTCGTGTTTTTTCCGAAGATGTGTTCGTTGACTTCATTGTAATTGAAACATAAAGAATTTACTTGATATTATAGAAATTCAGTTTACTTGTGTAGAATGTGAAAATCGAGCTCTGTGCGCAACCGTTAATTACCTGCTTTGTTTGTTTGTTCTCAATAATGTAATGTAAATGTTTGTGCTCATCCTTCAATTAATGTTTGAACACTTGAAATTCATTGTAGTTGCTGAGTCTAACGGCTTCTGCTGCTGCTGCTTCACTATTTCCTCTGTGTCATTTCGTTTTACAGGTCGAATGTAAGAGTTTTCTCTAATTTATAGATTACATCATGATCAGGTCAAACATACTCATCAAGAAAAAAGTTGAGAAACTTCTACTATGCAATTTGGAAACGTAAAACATTTTAGCATCTTTATTTGTCACTTACTTTCCCGATCTAAATCTCTAACTGCTAATTTACAAAGGAAATGAGAACAGTTAAAATAAACACTAGGTTGCTGATATACAATAGCTGTTTATAGCTTTGTGAACAATAATTTGTCCATATTGGTTTCATCACATTCGTCATTCTAGCTTGTTTGCGATTATCTCTTTAAAATTGAGTCGTGCTGCCAATTAACCATAACCAGTCCAGAGCAGCACCTGCAAATATACCACCCAGAAGGAATAGAATAAGAAGATTTCACAATGCATTTTGCTCCGGACCCTGAAAATGAACACTTTGTTACTAATACGTAAAATTAAAAAACTCAAGTTCGTTACACTTCAAGCAATTGTCTGGTTGACTTACCTTGTATCCTTTAGGAGCTATAGTCATGACACACACAGTTAGGTAACCGTTGGTTAATCCCAAGAAAGAAACAAGTAATATCATCTACCCCTGATCACCATATTTCGCAGTGAAATAAAATACAGGTATAAGCAAGAAACGGGATAATATCGCAATCCTGAGGCCTTTTCGAGATTCCAACTTGATAAATTCTATCAGAGGAACATATCTACCAACTAGATCCAGCACGTTGTACATTGCTATCAGAACAAGTAGATACCTGAAAATCAGTACTGAGAAATTAGGAAGTTTTGACAAAATTTTCAGAAATTTATCTTATCCAAGGAATCCAGTTATTAATGATAAGCTTCACTGATTAACCGACAAATAAACCTCTGAACAGTGTAAGATAAACATTATCATGGGTTGTGAACAAAAACTGAATCAGATTAATATGATTATGCTTCCAAGTAAAGATATGTGACTTCTTTTATGCAATTTAATTTGACATAATAACTAGCAGTATAAAGTATTACACTTTGTAATTAACCTGCACACTCTTTCTGAATTGCTATGTAGATTTTCTGACAGTGTTAATCATAGACAAAACCTAGTACAGTATATCGTTGGAAAGTAATCTAATAGCTGTCTTTACGCAAATAAGAAATTAAACCTTGTTCTACTGTTCAAGGAGCTAAACTTTGTTGTTCAAGGTATGCAACCTCAAATGCTAGCAAATGACTTGTTTTACTTTTGACTTTCCAAAACTATACTTCTACGGAGTGTATGCTTTTGACTGTTAGTTTTGTACTTTTTGATCTGGGTTTTTAATTTCGAAGCTTGCCTTTTTAGAGAGCTTTACTGTAAATTTTTATTTAGAGAGTGCTACATTGTCATTGGTTCATAAAGTTTGATATTAAACTTGTAAGAATGTGTAGCTCTTTGTGAATGACAGCTTTAAAATTCTGCAAACTCGTTCTCAAACTCTGTCATGGTTTGCAGGAGCACTTTATTAAAAGAAGACAACATCTTGTAGGTCCCAATAATTCATCTCTCAAGGCTTTGGAAATTTTAACTGGCTGGTATATCCTTGTTCAGGTATGGTTTGCAGGAGCGCTTTGTTTTCTCTTCTGAAACTAGATAGGTTTATTATATATGCTTGTAAATGGGTGATTTCTGTTAAGTTCTGCATATTAGTTTTCTTTCTAGGCTGCATCGGTCAGGTACAATCAGCACGCTAAAATGAATCTGAAACATTGCAATCAGCACGCTACTTTGTCCTGTAATTGTTAACATAACAAAAACCAGTATGCAATTTTATATAGAAATATGAAGCAAATAGCTTGTTGTTCTTACTGTTTGTGCTCATTAAAATGAAAGGAGTATCAATCTCCCAATTTTTTATGATTATAACCTATTTAGGACAATTAACAGCTCCCCCTAAATCCCTGCATAAAATGTTAATATAAAATCTGCTACAAAATTAATTTAATATAATCTGAACTTCTTCCATTCATTTTTGATAGAAAGAGAACATGGATCGTCTCACGTGGATGTATAAAATACCACGGGTCTCGCATGCCTATGTTAATGGTGTTAATGAGTTCATTGCATGTGCGGTAGAAAATCTAAAGAAGAAACAGATCGAACATGGAAAAGAAGACAGGATCACATGTCTATATCATGATTGTTATAATCTAAAAAAATATCCTAATATTGACACTGTTCGTGAGCATTTATTTCTCCGTGGTTTCATGGAAGATTATACTAAGTGGATTTGGCATGGGGAGGGAATACACACTAGCAAGACTGAGACTTCTAGCAAAATTTATGAAAGTTATGGAGACAGTAGGCCTCGTAATGAAGAAGATGATGCTGAAAATGATAGGGTTGAAGTGATGATCCAAGATGTTGAAGAAATCCTAGTGCACCAACTAGAAGTTCTGGAGAACTTGGTTGATGATTCTAAAAAACCTCTCTAACATGGGTGCAATGTTCAATTTACTAGGTTATCAACAACCTTGAAGTTGTGTAAACTCAAAGTAAAAAATGGTTGGAGTGACAAGAGTTTCACTGAAATGCTCAAACTTTTAGCAGAAATGCTTCCTGCAAAAAATGAGCTTCCCACTTCCACATATGAGGCGAAGAAGATATTGTGTCCAATGGGTATGAATGTAAAGAAGATACATGCTTGTCCAAATGATTGTGTGCTCTTTCGCAAGAAGCATGAACATTTACACACATGTCCAAAGTGTGGAGCCTCCCGATATAAGCGGGATGGAAATAATTCTTCTATTAATGACAAGAGGCCTCCTGTCAAGGTGTTGCGCTACTTACCCATAGTGGAATGATTCAGACGTCTCTTTGCAAATTCCAATGATGCAAAGCTTGTAAGGTGGCACGTCGAAGGGAGAAAATCAGATGGAATGCTCCGACACCTGGCTGACTCTCCGCAATGGAGAACCATTGATGGGAAATTCCCAGAATTTGGAGGATAAGTTAGAAATCTACGACTAGGGCTTTGTGTAGATGGCATGAATCTGTATCGCACTCTAAGCTCTACACATAGCACTTGGCCGGTTCTTCTAACGATATATAACTTGCCTCCTTGGCTATGCATGAAGCGTAAGTACATCATGTTGACATTGTTAATCCCTGGTCCTAAAGAAGCTGGAAATAATATAGATGTTTATCTTCAGCCACTTATTGATGATTTAAAGTTATTGTGGGATCAAGGTGAGAAGATGTATGATGCATATAGTCAGACATATTTCAATTTGCGTGCCATGATCTTCTGCACTATAAGTGACTTTCCCGGCTATGGTAACCTCTCAGTTTACACGATTAAAGGAGCTAAAGCATGTCCAATTTATGAAGATGCTACGATTGATCTTCATCTGAAGAACTGCAAAAAAAATGTATATATGGGTCATCCCACGTTTCTTCCACTTACTCACCCTTATCGTAAGAGGAAAAACGATTTTGATGGGACTATCGAGACTCGAGTGGCTCGTTTTCCTTTAACCGAGAAGGAGGTCTTTGAACGAGTTAAAGATATTGATGTTGTTCTTGGGAAGCTGTATAAAAAGCCAACTCCGAATAGTATTTGGAAGAAAAGATCTGTATTTTGGGATCTACCATATTGGGAACACTTGTAAGAGAGACATTGCCTTGACTTTATGCATATTGAAAAAAATGTTTGTGAAAGCATTATTGGGACAATATTGAATATACCTGGTAAGACGAAGGATGGGATGAAAGCTAGGCTAGACTTGCAAGAGCTGGGTGTACGAGCTGAGTTAGCACCATAACAATCTGGTAAACATGCGTATCTACCTCCCGCTTGTTACACTTTGTCTAGGAAAGAGAAAATAAGCTTTTGTGAGTGTTTATCAAGTATCAAAGTTCCATCTGGATATTCCTCAAATCCAAAAAACCTCGTATCAATGAAAGACTTGAAGCTTCTAGGTTTGAAGTCACATGATTGTCACGTGCTAATGTAACATCTTCTACCGGTTGCAATTCGAGGCATATTACCGAGGCACGTGAGAGTGGTTATCACAAAATTGTGCTTCTTCTTTAATGCTATATGTAGCAAGGTCATCGATCCCTTGACTTTGGATAAATTGCAAGCTGATATTATAGTCACGCTTTGTGAATTTGAAATGTATTTCCTACATTCATTCTTCGGCATTATGGTGCATTTAGTGACTCATCTTGTGAGAGAGATAAAAATTTGTGGTCCTTTGTATGTGCGTCAAATGTATCCTTTCGAGAGGTTTCTATGCATTTTAAAAGCATATGTGAGAAATCGGCGTCATCCTGAAGCAAACATAGTTGGAGGGTATTCGGTTGAAGAGACTATTGAATTTTGCACGGACTATCTAGCATCTACCGATCCAATTGGAATTCTGAGATCTCGTCATGAAGGTAGACTTGACGGTCAGGGTACAGTAGGACATAAAATGATCACTTCCGGTGCTGAAATGCTTGATAGAGCCCATCTATTTGTTCTACAACACATGACAGAAGTTAATCCTTACTTACAAGAGCACATACTGGAGATTGGACGAAAGAATCCCTCTAAGGGTGCCAAGTGGGTTACAAATGAACATAATCGATCTTTTGTGAAATGGTTTAAAGATCGAGTGGTTAGCCTATGGCCCAAACATGCCACTGAGTTCTTTCCAAGGATATGATGTAAATGGGTACAGTTTCTACACACAACATCAAGATAATAAGAGCACCGTGCAAAATAGTGGAATATCTGTAGAAGCTTTTTCAACAGAATTTGAAAGAGGCAATTCCATTGCATCACGAGATGTAAAGAAGTCTTATTATGGGGTGATTGAGGAAATCTGGGAGATTGATTACAAAGATTTCAAAGTTGCACTATTTAAATGTAAATGGTTTGATATCCATCATGGTGTTCGAGTGGATAAATCAGGTTTCACTTTGGTTGACTTCAATCGGTTTGGTCATGAGGACGATCCATTTATACTTGCAACACAGGTCAAACAAGTTTTTTATATTCGAGACCCGGCTGATGTGAGGTGGTCAATTGTTCTTCAAGGTAAGCGACGTATTATTGGAGTTGATAATGTCGAAGATGAGGAAGAGTATAATCAATTTGACGAGAACCCCCTTTCTCGATTGGCCTACAAACCACATCTATAGAAGATAGTACGGATATAAGTTATGCACGCAATGACCATGACGAAGGGGTATGGATTGATCATCAATAATGATTTGAAACACCTTCATGCCAATGAAGGTAATTTTCTACCCTATAATTAAGAACAGAAGAACAGAAAAACTCTGACAAATTCATCTTCAATTTATTCATTTAGTGGACACAAAGTGTGTGCAGAAGTGTTGATTTTTTTAAGTAATTCTACTTTAAAACGTTAAGTTCAACATTTCCAACCTACAAGTCCTGAAAAAATATTGCCTGGAGAACAGAAGCTGATATTCCTTTCTAGACTCACTTTTACTTAATATGAAGATTATATCATACCAAAGTTTATTAATCGGATACTATTGCCGGATGAAGACACTGATGTACTAGAAACTCGATTGCTATATATTTTACTTATGTGTGAACTTGTAGTTCTACTTATATAAATTTTGATAACATGGCCATAGTTTTCTGGTTCTAATAAATACTAATAGGTTGTTAATTCTTTTTTTTTCCTGTTCTTCCCTTCTTAATTATATGAACTTTGTAGTAATTTTTAACTTGGGCTTGTAATACGGCGTAATTAGAATTTCCTTATAATGTGCCTGGACTGGTCTTAGTGATGAACTGGTTCTCATTTTGTCCATATCCACAGTTGGACTTGGTATAGTAATATTGGATTAGAGCAAAAGCTGGTGATTCTTTTACAGATTGTTTATGTGTGGAAAAGGTCTGAGAAAGGGAGCTAGAAGTGCAAAGATATAGTAGACCATCACACTGCAGAGGTAAGTCATACTTCATTTATTGGTGTCATTAAACTGTCACGAGTAGGTAGAGTTCAAAATGTCATTAGTTGGTAGATTAGTGCTCAAAATTTCCTATTCTGTTTTGCACTGTCATGCACTATAAATGTTACAGAGTTGATTATCTAGATAGGCATTATAGTAGTTATTTTTAGTCTATTACAAGTA
This sequence comes from Apium graveolens, assembly GCF_009905375.1. Classification (NCBI taxonomy): domain Eukaryota; kingdom Viridiplantae; phylum Streptophyta; class Magnoliopsida; order Apiales; family Apiaceae; genus Apium; species Apium graveolens. The sequence continues at coordinate 27,355,520 of NC_133649.1, read as the reverse complement.
ATGTGTTTGTATTATCATTTAGAAATGTAATAATTTGATACTATCAAATTAGTTTCTCTTTGAACTTATTGTTTTTTCCTTAATCATTTACACAATCATCAACAGGTGCAAGCTGTCACAGTCCATCCATCTCAGAAGTACTTTGTAACAGCGTCCCTTGATTGTACATGGCATATCAAACCTTGATCTGCAAAACTGTCAAAAAACTAAAGATTTGCTCATAGATTGAAAAATATAGTTAATATCCAAAATTGAAATCATTCAGTAGTAATGAAGTTTTCTGGACAAGATCTAGTAATGAGTTAGAGAACTTTCAGTCTTTCATATACGAGTAATTACTTTAAATTGTTCAACTTTCATAGGTTTCTGCAACAAATGGTATCAATTATCAGTTCCATAGATGTGGCGCCCTCCAAAACCGGGTCAGAAGGTTGGGATCCACACACACCTTAATTATAACCTGCTTATAACAATAATAAAGCTAATAATAATATATGCAGTGACCCTACTTACCAACCACCACGGACCGCAACAGGTTAAAGTATGCACACAAGCCACACACACTAATATATTACAAACCGTTTAAATCCCAACTATTTCAAACTCAAACTGAGTATTAAACATTAATACAAACTTTTACAAACTTAAATTATCCCAAAAGAAGCCTACTAGCTCAGCTTTCTCAACCTGAACCCCTAGCTCTCGCGTTGGACTGGGGATCCTCGCTACCAACTGGTTCCTTTTTAACTGGAAAGAATATAAACAACATCGCACAAATGAGCTAACTAGCTCAGCAAGTCACAATGACAAAACTGAGAATAATAATCATCAGGTGAATATGATTATAATATCAAGTGAACATTGGATTATGATTTAGAATTGGATATTATACTTTTTAATTTAAAAACCAAGGTTAGGCTGCTGATCAGTCACGTACTTACCCCGAGCAAGGCACACAACATTGCTCTAACTACTGGATCCAAGGCACACATTGGCCTAACTTGACCATTATATGGTCTGACCACGAATCTGGAATAACAGAATATGCAATAATAAACAATAATAAACAATAACCAGAATCATTAACAACAATGAGTTTTTAACATTGAAAGGGTTTCAATCCTTGTAAGGATCAATAAGGTAATTTAAAAGCTTGGGTGTTGGGTAATGAAAGAATTGGATAACAAAGAAATCAACATTTCAGGGTTTCAAAGATTTGGACTTTCAATGCATAGGATACAATGATTGAATGTACAAGTAATTCAGTTCAGTGTTTGGGATTTTGTTTGCATGTATTTGTGGAGTAGTATCGTATACTTGAGGTTCGTGTTTGGGTATACAACAATCAATGGTCTAGAAAGAATAAGGTTCATGGCTCAAGAACAATAACTGGAATCAGGGTTTAGGTTTCAGTGCTTCAAAGCACTTGCAATATCAACAAGACTATCACGTATTACAATATCTCGAGAAAGTTCGGAATACTTGCCTGATATTAGCTTACTACACTGCACTCGCTTCCAATCACAATCGTCTTACTCCTTAACTCTTTGTTTCCCTTTCCTACGTCTTGCCTCTTCTGCTCACATATCATAAGCATCTATCAATAATTTACTCATGGAATTTTATTCAACACATACTTCTATCTACCCTTCGTTTTACCCAAATCCGATTAACGGATTGAAAGTTATGCAATAATAAAGTAAACACAAAATATATAGACCGATAGTCAATTAACAAGTCACATATAGCATATAATACATCACATAATCAATGATATATCATTTATAAAGAAGTCTCGGGTCATAAATAGGCTTTCTGGTATTTAAAATGATTTTTAAAACATTTTTCGGAATTAAAACGGGTCGTTGGATCAATTTTGGGTTAATAAACAGGGTTCGGTTGGCCAATTCTGGCTGTGAAATAATTTTAGAATAATTATCGAGCCTTGGAAATAATTTAGAATAATTTTTTAAAGCTCGAAACTATTTTTCAGAATTTTTAAATCATTTTCAAATAATTAAATCTAATTAAATAATTAATTAAAATCAATTAATAATTAATTAAATCAATTAATCAATTAATTTTCGAATTAATTGACCAATTAATCAATTAGAAATTAACTGAAATTAATTAACTAATTAATTTAGATTTATTTGTGAATTAAAAATAATTTTCAGAATTAAAATAATAATTTTTAGAATTTTCAGAAATTAAAAACGAATTTTTATAATAAAAATAAATAGGAAATATGATTTTTAAATATTTTTAAAACAGAAATCCAATTTTTGCAAAGTTTGGAAACTACAGGGACCAAACTGCATCATTTTCAAAACTATAGGTACTAAACTATAATTTTCCACGGGGTCGCCGGAAAATAGTCGGGGATGGCCGGAGAACACGTTCCCGGCGTCCTCACCCCACCAACACCTCCAGATCACATCTACAGGTTACCGGGAACACAATTATGCAATCAAAACAACCTAACAATCCCTGAGTTGGCCGGAATTTGGCCGTGAAATTTTCCAGTTTCCGGCGAACATCGGAAAACTTCAAAACACAACTCCCTTCTCTACAGACCTCGTTGGTTCATGAAACTTATACGACTAGAATGCAAATTTCACAGAGAACACAACCCACTATAACACAATATCAATCTATCACAGAATAAGAAACCCCCAAATTTCAATTAAGAACATTCATACGGGTTATAAACCCTAATTTTAAAATTCGAAAATCAAACTCAAATGTGAACATGTTATTGAACTCCAAATCAGACGTATGACATATGAAAATCATCAGGAAAACAAGCTCTACCACATGCAATCATCAAATCATACAAACAATCATCCGAACAAAAATTCATATTTTTAATAAAATAAATTCATAAATAAATAAATTTTTAGAAAAATAACCTTGATTTCTGCAGGTGTATGGATTACAGAATCTGGTAGAGCTCTTCAAGACCTTCAGATTGGTTACTCGAGCTTTCCAAACCGAATTCAATAACACCTCTAAATGCTTGTTTGATTCTTAGAACAGTTTTAGGAAATTAGGGTTTTTCTCTGAAAATTATATAATTATCTGTCTGCAAATGATTTTGATACGAAATAAATTACGCTAAAAGGCTATTTAAAATTACGGAAAATTAGTATCCCGTTGGATCATTCCGGATATAAAACGGTACGTTTATTTGTAAAAACTGATCCAAACGGTATCGGTTTTCGGGATAATTATCCAAATCAGTACAATTTGTACTGCGGTCTTTCTCTCAGCGCCTGCTTACACGTATTACGAAGTGATAATTGTGATAGTTTAATAAATAGCTCCCGTTTATCGAAAATACGGGTTTTATTGATTTACCGAAATGAATATTGTATCGAAAATGTTGCGCCGGGACCCGCGCAGGACAAACCGTACGCCGGATCGAAAAAGTCGAAACATGGAATATGCTCGGAATATTACAATTAGGTTAAGAAGGAGTTCTCGAAAGAGTTTCGGGTTCCAAAAACGTAACAACGGTTGACGTCGGTTGGTTCCCGTTTTTATAAAATAGATTTTAATTACCTGGAAAAAGATTTTAGAAATTTTATATGATTCTTATAAATCCATAAACCAACATAAAAATAATTAGGAAGATATGACAATTATCTATATTTTATTTTGGACATATAAAAATTAAAATACTCAATTAATATTATTTTTTAATATTCAAGTACAGATAACACTTAACAATTAACTCACAGAATAGATACTGAACACACATAATAATTATATAATAGCAAAAATAATTACACGATATATCCCGGATATTACATCCTTCCCCCCTGAAAAGGATTCTGTCCTCAGAATCTCTAAGAAAACAAATGAGGGTACTTTTCTCTCATATCACTTTCTAACTCCAAGGTTGACTCTTCAACCTTTGGGTTTCTCCACAATACTCTTACTAACTTTACCACTTTATTTCTCAATACTTTCTCTCTTTCCTCTAGAATCTCTATCGGACTCTCTACATATGATAAATCTGTTTGAAGTTCTATTGGCTCATATTCTATTACATGCCTGGAGTCTGGATTATATTTCTTAAGCATTGATATGTGAAAAACATTGTGAATGTGCTTCATGGGCGGAGGTAACGCCAATTCGTAAGCTACTTTGCCAATACGCTTTAGGATTTCAAAAGGTCCGACATATCTTGGGTTTAGCTTCCCTTTCTTCCCAAACCTCGTTAGTCCTTTCCACGGTGATACTTTCAATAATACCAAGCTTCCTTCTTGAAATTCCATATCTTTTCTTGACTGGTCTGCATATTTCCTTTGACGATCTTGTGCGGCTATTAATCTTTTCTGGATAATTTCAACAACTTCCTTTGTCTGCTGCACCAATTCGGGTCCGAGTATTTTGCGTTCTCCTACTTCGTCCCAATATACGGGAGATCTACATTTGCGTCCATAAAGGGCTTCATAAGGTGGCATCCCAATGCTGGCGTGATAACTGTTGTTATAGGCAAACTCTACCAGGAGTAAATGCTCGTCCCAACTTCCTTTGAAATCAATAGCACAAACACGTAGCATGTCCTCGATTGTCTGGATCGTTCTTTCACTTTGGCCATCCGTTTGGGGGTGATAGGCCGTACTCATATTCAATCTTGTTCCCAAACATTCTTGAAAACTCTTCCAGAATCTTGAATTAAACCTTGGATCTCTATCAGATACGATAGACACTGGAACTCCATGACGAACTACGATCTCTTTCAAGTACATATTAACTAACTTGTCGAGCGAAAATCTTTCATTTATAGGCAGAAAATGAGCTGACTTGGTAAGTCTATCTACTATAACCCAAATGGCATCGTGATTAGCCCTTGTCCTTGGTAATCCAACTATGAAATACATGATAATATGTTCCCACTTCCACTCTGGAATCTCCAATGGCTGTAGCAATCTGCTTGGTCTCTGATGCTCTACTTTAACTCTCTGACAGGTATAACATTTGCTAACCCATTCCGCAATTTCCCTCTTCATATCTGGCCACCAATAATTCTTCTTTAAATCTCTGTACATTTTGGTACTCCCTGGATGGATGGAATATCTTGAACTATGTGCCTCTTGTAAAATTTCATTTTTCAGCTCCGTTACTGGTGGAATCCAAATTCTTGAAGAAAACCTAAGAATACCTTGATCATCTTGTTGCGTGCATAATTCCTCATCTACCCAACTATTTATATCTTGATCCATTACCTCTTTCTGGCATTTCTTTATTTTCTCCAATAACTCCGGTTGGAAAATCATACTGTACACTTTTGCTTCATCAGGCTTGTAAATTCTAATCTCCAATTCTAATTTTTGAAATTCTTTATATATCTCTTCAGGTACGGATAACACATTTAACCTTTCCTTCCGACTTAACGCATCTGCTACAACATTCGCCTTACTGGGATGATAATTAATCGAGCAATCATAATCCTTGATCAATTCTAATCATCTCCTTTGTCTCATATTAAGTTCCTTCTGGGTAAATATATATTTCAAACTTTTGTGATCCATGAAAATCTCACACTTTTCTCTATACAAATAATGTCTCCAAATCTTCAAAGCGAAAACGATAGCTGGTAACTCCAAATCATGAGTAGGGTACTTCTGTTCTTGTGGTTTCAATTACCTTGATGCATACGCAATCACCTTGTCGTGCTGCATAAGAACACATCCTAATCCTTTGTAAGAAGCATCGCTATAAATTACAAAATTCCCTTGATTGTCTGGAAGTGACAAAATAGGTGCTGTGATTAATCTCCACTTCAATTCCTGAAAACTTTCTTCGCACTTATCATTCCATATAAACTTTTCATTCTTTTGTGTAAGCTTTGTCAATGGTGTTGCAATTCTTGAGAAATTCTGAATGAATCGTCGATAATATCCTACCAATCCAAAGAAACTTCTTTCCTCAGTGGGTGTTCTCGGTCTTTCCCAATTCGTAATTGGCTCGATCTTTGCCGGGTCCACTTTGATCCCTTCATTACTGACTATGTGTCCTAAGAACTGAACTTCCTGTAGCCAAAACTCACACTTCGACAATTTAGCATATAACTTCTTTTTCCTTAAAATCTCCAAAGTTGTCCTTAAATGTTCAGCATGATCCTCCTCCGTCTTTGAATAGATCAAAATATCGTCTATAAATACTATAACGAACTTGTCCAAATATTCCTTGAAAATTTTGTTCATCAGGTCCATAAACGCTGCTGGGGCGTTGGTCAATCCAAAAGACATCACTAAAAACTCATAATGTCCATACCTTGTCCTGAAAGCTGTCTTTGGTATATCTTCTGGTTTGATCTTCAGTTGATGATATCCCGATCTTAAATCGATCTTGGAGAAATACTTGGCTCCCTTCAATTGGTCAAATAAATCATCAATTTTGGGTAACGGATACTTATTCTTGATTGACAACTTGTTGAGCTCCATATAGTCGATTCACAGTCTCATGCTTCAATCTTTCTTCTTGACAAATAATACTGGTGCACCCCACGGGGATACGCTGGGTCTGATTACTCCTTTCTCTAACAGCTCTTGTAATTGCTTTGCTAACTCTTTCATCTCAACGGGCGCCATTCTATACGGGGCCTTGGATACTGGTTCGGTTTCAGGTGCTAAGTCGATTGTAAATTCAATTTCTCTATCTGGAGGAAGTCCTGGTAACTCGTCGGGAAACACGTCTGGAAATTCCTTCACAACTGGAATATCTTCAAGTTTTGCTGGCTCCTGACTTCTGTCGATCACATATGCTACGAAATGCTCACATCCTTGTCATAGTAACTTCTTGGCTTGAATCATCGTTAAGAACTTCTTTACCTGCTTATGTCCCTTGAATGTTACTATCCTTTTGTCTGGTGTTTTTACCATTACTTTCTTATTTCGACAATCTATCTGAGCAACATGCTTGGATAACCAATCCATTCCTAATATAACGTCAAATTCTCCTAACTTAAACGGTATCAAATCTACACAAAACTTACTACCAGAAATCTTAATCTCATAATTCCCACAAACTTGGTTAACAGTTACACGTTCTTGATTTGCTAATTCCACAGTCATTATTTCATTTAAATATCCAACTGGACAATTTAACTTACTAACAAAATCTTGTGAAAGAAACGATCGAGTTGCTCCCGAATCTATTAACACTTCGGAACATAAAGAATTCATATTAAGCGTACCTGCCACAACATCCGCATCCTGGATCGCATCCTTCATCGACATGTCAAAAACTCTAGCCCTCGGAGTCTCATTCACTGTTGGGGTAGATCCCATAATCCTCAATGCATCACTGACTGGGGCTGGTGTCTTGCAATCCCTGGCAATATGTCCTGGCTTCCCACATTTAAAGCATGTAAATCCAATGACTGGAACCTTCACTGCTAGATTCCGGATAGGCTGATCCTTATTTGCTGGCTCTCTTGCTGGCTGATTTTGGCACTCCCTCGAGTAGTGCCCTTTCTGGTTGCATTTAAAACATACCACATTCAACTTGTTACAAACTCCTCCATGCTTCTTTCCACATACTTGACAATCTGGAAAAGTTAATCTCAACTGATTCGGCTGATTCACATTAGCTGGACGATTGCCCTGGCCTCCGTCTCCTGCATTTTGTCTCCTGAAATTAAAATTTCTCCCTGGCTGAAAGTTACCCTTCTTAAAATTTGGAAACTTCCCTGTTTGTGACTGACCCTCACTTCCCTCAACTTTCCTTTTCTTGCTTTCCTTTTCTTTCTGGAACATCTCACTCTCTGTCTCTGCGATCATAGCTTTCTGTACAACCCCGGCATAGGTATCCAATTCAAAAATAGCTACCTTCCCTCTGATTTATGGCTTCAAGCCTTGCTGGAATCTCTTAGCTTTCTTTCTATCAGTATCAACATACGACGGCACATACCTTGACAATTCCTCAAACTTCCCCTCATAATCTGTTACCAACATGTTCCCTTGCTTTAATTCTAAAAACTTCAGCTCCATTTTATCCTGAACAAACTGAGGAAAATACTTTTCTAAAAACAATTCCTTAAACCTTTCCCAAGTAATAACATATGTGCTTTCCAATGTCTTCACCATCTCCCACCAATATGTGGCCTCATTCTTCAGATAGTAACTTGCAAATTCAACCTTCTGCTCCTCTTTCACTTTTACCAAGGCAAATGCCTTCTCTATTTCCTTTAACCACACATTTGCTTCAATTGGCTCTAAGGAACCCTTGAACTCTGGTGGGTTTACTGCCTGAAAAGTTTTGAAAGTTACCTGGGGATTGGTCTGTCTCTGCTGTTGTTGTGCCAGGTGAACTGTTTGTTGGGCCAAGATTTGAAGAATCTGGGCTATTGCTGGGTCCATGGGTCCTGGGTTCACATTCTGGTTTGTATCATCTTGGTTGTTATTGTTGTTGTTGTTGGTTTCTTCATTCTGGGTGTTGGTGCGGGTATTTCTTCTGGGAGGCATTTTCTGTAAAGAATCAATCAATTTATTTAGCTTTTGAATCAAATCTTTGTATAAAAGAAAGGTTTTGTAAAACAGGAATATCTCTTTTTGAAAACAGTTGTAACTAAGTAAATTGAATGCTTCTTTACAGAATATAAACAGTTATGGAAAACAGGGTACATGGTATCACAGGGTATACTGGTGCAATAAATAAGGTAAAGTAAAACAGGTATGATAAAGTAAATGACAGTGTTGGAAAGGAAAAAGGTACTGATATATATAGATCAAAAGTTTTAGGTAGTACAAGCGTAAAGACGCTTCAAAAGTAAAAGCAAAAGGGTACAACATCCTACTCACTAGTCAGCATCGCTAGTCTATAAATACAACTCAAAAGTCTACTGATACACACTACACACTACTGTACATACTACATAATCATAACAACAATGCTCAGCATCTCCCTCTCAGAATTTCTAACTCAGCTCCAAGGAAACTTTGGTCCTGCCAGCCTCTCAAAGTCCTTCATTACCTCAGTAGCCCAGCCCAGCAGTGCATCAGGGCCTCTGCCAGGTAGTGTAGCTCCATGTAGCCTAGCCTCAAGAACCCTCCGTGTCACATGAATCTCCTCTCGAAGCTCCCTCACACCACGATCAACATCTGTAGTCCTGATGATATGTTGTAACTCTTTAATCTGAGCCAACAAGGAATCACGCTCCAATAGAAGAGCCTCATACCGGTAATAAGGAACTGGGGGCAATGTAGACTAGAATGGTGCACTCGCTACTGAATGCCCTGTGGAATCTGAATCAGCTGGTGGGGGTCGTCTGACAGGTGGCCTCATACCTGGAGGTGGAATAGCCTGCAATGGTACGGGCTGCAACACCAGTGGAGGTAGAATAGCCAATGCTGGTGGAATAACAGGACGTGGATCCAATGCTGGTGTTCCAACTGAAGGCTCTGAGTGATCAGCTGATACAGGAATAAAAGAGTCGGTCATCTCTGCTATCTGGAATCATATCGTAATATAAGAATCTCGTACCACGATGCAAACTATACTAATACCGGTTATACCATAACACTCAACCTCTCGACGTTCTATCATCCTATATCTTACTTCTAATCCTATCCCTCTACCCATTCCCGTCAACCTAGGCTTGTGTCAGTGACTTATAACCTGTAGGTCTGATACCAAACCTATGGCGCCCTCCAAACCCGGGTCTGAAGTTTGGGGTCCACACACACCTTAATTATAACCTGCTTATAACAATAATAAAGATAATAATAATATATGCAGTGACCCTACTTACCAACCACCACGGACCGCAGCAGGTTAAAGTATGCACACAAGCCACACACACTAATATATTACAAACCGTTTAAATCCCAACTATTTCAAACTCAAACTGAGTATTAAATATTAATACAAACTTTTACAAACTTAAATTATCCCAAAAGAAGCCTACTAGCTCAGCTTTCTCAACCTGAACCCCTAGCTCTCGCGCTGGACTGGGGATCCTTGCTACCAACTGGTTCCTTTTTAACTGGAAAGAATATAAACAACATCGCACAAATGAGCTAACTAGCTTAGCAAGTCACAATGACATAACTGAGAATAATGATCATCAGGTGAATATGATTAGGATATCAAGTGAACATTGGATTATGATTTAGAATTGGATATTATACTTTTTAATTTAAAAACCAAGGTTAGGCTGCTGATCAGTCACGCACTAACCCCGAGCAAGGCCCACAGCATTGCTCTAACTACTGGATCCAAGGCACACATTGGCCTAACTTGACCATTATATGGTCTGACCACGAATCTGGTCCACAATTTTATAAAAACAATCCAATTCTAACATAATAACAGAATATGCAATAATAAACAATAACAAGAATCATTAACAATAATGAGTGTTTAACATTTAAAGGGTTTCAATCCTTGTAAGGATCAATAAGGTAATTTAAAAGCTTGGGTGCTGGGTAATGAAAGAATTGGATAACAAAGAAATCAACATTTCAGGGTTTCAAAGAATTGGGCTTTCAATGCATAGGATACAATGATTTAATGTACAAGTAATTCAGTTCAGTGTTTGGGATTTTGTTTGCATGTATTTATGGAGTAGTATCGTATACTTGAGGTTCGTGTTTGCATATACAACAATAAATGGTCTAGAAAGAATAAGGTTCATGGCTCAAGAACAATAACTGGAATTAGGGTTTAGGTTTCGGTGCTTCAAAGCACTTGCAATATCAACAAGACTATCATGTATTACAATATTTCTTGAAAGTTCGGAATACTTGCCTGATATTAGCTTACTACACTGCACTCGCTTCCAATCACAACCGTCTTACTCCTTAACTCTCTGTTTCCCTTTCCTACATCTTGCCTCTTATGCTCACATATCATAAGCATCTATCAATAATTTACTCATGGAATTCTATTCAACACATACTTCTATCTACCCTTCGTTTTACCCAAATCCGATTAACGGATTGAAAGTTATGCAATAATCAAGTAAACACAGAATATATAGACCGATAGTCAATTAACAAGTCACATATAGCATATAATACATCATGTAATCAATGATATATCATTTATAAAGAAGTCCCGGGCCATAATAGGCTTTCTGGTATTTAAAATGATTTTTAAAATATTTTTCGGAATTAAAACGGGTCGTTGGATCAATTTCGGGGTAATAAACAGGGTTCAGTTGGCCAATTCTGGCTCCGAAATAATTTTAGAATAATTATCGAGCCTTGGAAATAATTTAGAATAATATTTTAAAGCTCGAAACTATTTTTCAGAATTTTTAAATCATTTTTAAATAATTAAATCTAATAAAATAATTAATTAAAATCAATTAATAATTAATTAAATCAATTAATCAATTAATTTTTGAATTAATTGACCAATTAATTCATTAGAAATTAACTGAAATTAATTAACTAATTAATTTAGATTTATTTGTGATTTAAAAATAATTTTCAGAATTAAAATAATAATTTTTAGAATTTTCAGAAATTAAAAATGAATTTTTATAATAAAAATAAATAGGAAATATGATTTTTAAAAATTTTTAAAACAGAATTCCAATTTTTGCAAAGTCTGGAAACTACAGGGACCAAACTGCATCGTTTTCAAAACTATAGGTACTAAACTGTAATTTTCCACGGGGTCGCCGGAAAACAGTCGGGGATGGCCGGAGAACACGTTCCCGGCGTCCTCACCCCACCAACACCTCCAGATCACATCTACAGGTTACCAGGAACACAACCATGCAATCAAAACAACCTAACAATCCCTGAGTTGACCGGAACTTGGCCGTGAAATTTTCCAGTTTCCAGCGAACATCGGAAAACTTCAAAACACAACTCCCTTCTCTACAGACCTCGTTGGTTCATGAAACTTATACAACTAGATTGCAAATTTCACAGAGAACACAACCCACTATAACACAACATCAATCTATCACAGAATACGAAATCCCCAAATTTCAATTAAGAACATTCATACGGGTTTTAAACCCTAATTTTAAAATTCGAAAATCAAACACAAATTTGAACATGTTATTGAACTCCAAATCAGACGTATGACATATGAAAATTATCAGGAAAACAAGCTCTACAACATGCAATCATCAAATCATACAAAAAATCATCCGAACAAAAATTCATATTTTTAATAAAATAAATTCGAAAAAAATAAATTTTTAGAAAAATAACCTTGATTTCTGCAGGTGTATGGATTACAGAATCTGGTAGAGCTCTTCAAGACCTTCAGATTGGTTACTCGAGCTTTCCAAACCGAATTCAATAATACCTCCAAATGCTTGTTTGATTCTTAGAACAGTTTTAGGAAATTAGGGTTTTTCTCTGAAAATTATATAATTATCTGTCTGCAAATGATTTTGATACGAAATAAATTACGTTAAAAGGCTATTTATAATTACAGAAAATTAGTATCCCGTTGGATCATTCCGGATATAAAACGGTACGTTTATTTGTAAAAACTGATCAAAACGGTATCGGTTTTCGGGATAATTATCCAAATCAGTACAATTTGTACTGCGGTCTTGGTCTCAGCGGCTGGTTACACATATTACGAAGTGATAATTGTGATAGTTTAATAAAAAACTCCCGTTTATCGAAAATACGGGTTTTATTGATTTACCGAAACGAATATTGTATCGAAAATGTTGCGCCGGGACCCGCGCAGGACAAACCGTACGCCGGATCGAAAAAGTCGAAACATGGAATATGCTCAGAATATTACAATTAGGTTAGGAAGGAGTTATCGAAAGAGTTTCGGGTTCCAAAAACGTAACAACGGTTGACGTCGGTTGGTTCCCGTTTTTATAAAATAGATTTTAATTACCCGGAAAAATATTTTAGAAATTTCATATGCTTCTTATAAATCCATAAACCAACATAAAAATAATTAGGAAGATATGACAATTATCTATATTTTATTTTGGACATATAAAAATTAAAATACTCAATTAATATTATTTTTGAATATTCAAGTACAGATAACACTTAACAATTAACTCACAGAATAGATACTGAACACACATAATAATTATATAATAGCAAAAATAATTACACGATATATCCCGGATATTATAATAGACACTGTTGCAATAATCCCAGCTATACATGATATTTGATCTTACAGGTGCAATAACTTAATGTACCATATGTACCATGTGTAATAGCTCTTACATTTCCTAACCTATTATGTTACAGGTATAAGATTAATGGATCAAGATGAAGATAGGAGGGAGCAAAACAGAGAGGAAGACAGAGAGCAAGATAGGGAGCAAAGTTCTGAAGTATTTGTCAAGAAAAGAAGCAGAGGTCCAACGTTGTGCAAAAACCTGAAAAGAAGGATCGCAAAACAGAATTTGGATTATAGCATTTCTTTCAATGAATATGGTGAGCCAATTGGGGATATGCTTAAAGATTTTAGGACTTATGTGGGATCAGTGGTTCGATTCCAAGTTGATATAAATATCGAGAGTTGGGACCTTGTAAATCAAGGCTTGAAAGATGCAATATGGGAAGATATTAAGGTACAATAAGACAATAAGGCATTTGACTTCAACTGTATTTAACATTCTTTGGCTGCTTGCTAATATTTCACTAATAGTAATTTATAACTTACTCATTATGTTCAGACCCGGTGGAAATTGGATGATTCACGGAAAAAGAACGTGTTAGAAAGAGCAGGAAAGCAGTGAAGAGATTTCAATGGAAAGCTTACTAAGAATTATTTTCGAGAAGGCAAGGATCCATGTGAAAAATACAGCTTCATTACCGAGGACACATGGAAAACATTCAAACAGAGACGTGAGACTGCAGAGTTTAAGGTAATTCAATATGAATTCCTGAAAGTAGGCATGTCTGATAAATTATAAATTATAAAGAAGTATAACACATCTAGATTCTGCAAACCAGAAAAAAAATTTGATAAATTATAAGACTATACTCAGACTTTTCGAATGGAATCCATCTCGGTACAATAAAGAACTTACACAAGTGATCGGGTAGGTCAGGGAGTTCAATAAATCTCAATCATTATTTGACAAAAATAATTGATTATAGTAGGCAGAAAGGCTTACTAATAATGAGAATCAGTTGAACTGTTAAGCGACTCAGAAGTTCTCATCCAACAAATCTTGTCTATACCCACCTGAAAAATCCTAGTAATTACCCAGTCTTGTAAAGATGCAGTTCTAGTTCACATTGACAATAAAAAACAATGAAATTAAACAAGGGATTGCAAAATTACAGTTTTGGAAAGTAGAATTTGTTGCACTGAGACAAGTCTGACATATAAAACTGAACTGGATGTGGTATCATCTGTTGTTTCTTCCCCTTTCGTACTCAAACTGGATTCATAAGATTGAAATGTTGGTGGTTCAACGATGGCTCCTCTTGATTTTATTGTCTTGATGGATCTGAAGGACAGTGGGGTGGTTTCAGTGACACCTGAGATGACCCCTCCTGACTATACCATCTTCTCATATTATGAGGAAAATGAGGTGGTTTCAGTGACACCTAAGCCATATGAACTTGTCAATGTTCCCGATGTTCATGGTTCTGAGGCAAAATAGACTGAAAATGTACAATCTTTTCAAGCTAGATGTGGTGGCAGCTGCAGCGTGAAGAACCTGCAATAACTGAAAATGCTATTGACATTACGGATATTTTACAAGCTTTTTTACGGAGTGAGAAGTACAAAGTGGTACCTACTAATCTAGAAGATGGAATTGCTACAGAGCCTGCTATAGATATAAACACAACGTCATAAAAAGATGACACTTAGCTAACAGAATATAATGTCCAAGTTTCTATTGTAAATTAAATTCATCACTGTAGCTAATTCTTCACCAGCATCACATTCTTCTTCATCATTGTCATCTTTTTTATATTCATCTGAATTAATTAATTTTGACTAACATCAAACTTTTTTATCTTTATTAAACAGGAAATAAGCGAAAAGGAAAAAGAAAGTCATAAACATAATGAACATGTTCATTACCTAGGACCTAATGGATATGCTTCAAAAAGAACAAAGTGGTCTATTGATGACCCCATCACTTCTCTCAATCTGTCAATGTTATCAATTGAGCATACTGGACGCGGTTTTGATTGGCTTAGAGCACATGTAAGAGCTGATGGACAGGGTGGTCATTACTTTCCAAATAAGAAGACAAAGCATGTGTGCCTGACCATGGTAATTCACTATACTTTTTAAAATCAATAGGGGTATCCTTGTGAAATGAAGTGTTTCTAATTAATTTATTTTACAGAATGAGTTGCACAATCAAGCATCAGAAGGTTCATGGACCCCACAAGGCCATGATGACTTATTAGCACGTGCACTTAGGAATAAAGAGCACGGGGGACGTGTTAGAGGCGTTGGTGGAGGCGTGAAAATAAAAGATGTATTTAAGTCAGGGCCAAGGAGACATAGTGGTCTTGTATCGACAGATGAATTGGCCACCATTATGGAAGAAATCAGAAAGAAAGTTCAGAAAGAGTGCGAGGAAATGATGAATTCAAAATTGGAAGGCATCTTCAATCAGTTGAAGCAGATGGGTGTGTCACTTGAGGCTGATCAATTTGTAAATGATGCTGGTGCCCAAAATGTTGATAATGCTTGAAGTAGTTGTCACTCGTTGGATCCGGAAGATTATTTCTCAACTATCAGGGTACAGTCAACATAATTTTGGACTATTAAATCTCTTGATTAGTTGGGTTTTACCCGTAAAAAAAAGTTGTTCCTGCTTAAGATTGTGGACTTGTGATTCTTCTTTCATATTAATTCAACACTGATTCAAATCGAAATCCCGACTCAACTGGAAAATTAGTGAAAATTCTACCGTATAGATTCACAGGGGCCAGTGAATCAAATATATATAGTACTTACTATACGACTGAATTATTTTATGCTCTCAAAAGACATGACTTGAACCTGATATAAAAATCTCTTTCTAATGAAAATTTCTTTTGAATATTGAAGGTTCCAACACTTTGTCGGCAATGTGTAATACATGTAGAAACGGGAAAAGTTGTTGCAGCTAGAGGGACTCTTTTCCCAACCAATCAGGGAGAGATGATCCATAATAACCCGATTTCCCCTCAGAATGTTAGAGTATCAGTTGATGATGTTATAACTGAATACCAACTTACTCCACTTCCTGTTCCATGTTACGAACACAAGATAATAGGAAATGCAGCTGGTAGCTTTGTTCAATGGTCGAAGGACCTTGTGATGTTGAGACAAGTATATCTTGTTTGGTTCAATTATGAAAAGTTTCCATTAAATATAACCCAATAAATATGTCTTTGATTAGGATCCTATATTGGAAAAGAAAAAACTCCATGAGATGACGCCAATTCAAAAGTCATCAAAGGTTGAAAGTAAAGGGTCGGTGACTCCCTTGAAGCAAAGCCCTCAAGTAGTTGGTGATGACATAAATTCGAGTGATCACTGTGCAGGTTTAAGTTTCTTACTCAAAAAGAGGCCCCCTTCAAAAAAATCTAATGCATTCGTTTTTGAGGAAAATGGAGATGGTCCAATATATATCACACTCGAAGATATCAATCAGTTTTTGAGAATGAGTTGGTTAAACATACCCATTGTGGAACTGTTTGTAAAGTAAGACTCAGTCTTTTTTTCTAATTCACTTAAGAATTTATTAGCACACACATATATTGTGATAAATAATATTTGTAGGTATGTTAGCAAGTTGTGCAAACAATTGAAGGACGATAAGTTTGCATTCATGTTGCCATTTAGACTAGCAATATCACATAATCATGACCAGCAAAAATGCAAGGACGAAGCAACTGATTACATGACAAGTCTTTTGGTTGCTAATAAGGATAAACATTATATCCTAGCCCCTTACATCCAAGAGTAAGAATAAAATCATAGTAATTGTCATGCTATATATATTATATAATTATATTCCGGCTAATATATTATATATGTTTTTATTGTAGAGATCATTGGATGTTGCTACTTTTTTGTCTCAATGAAAGTGCTATATACGTGTTTGATTCGTTGAAAAAAGAAAGGAAGATACGGTTGACCACACCTGCATGAATGTATGTTAAAATTTCAAATTTCATGTTGTATAATTACTACATAGAACCTAGTCCCATAAGTGATGTGATGAAAGTATACATAATTTACAGGGCATTTAAATTATATGTACCTCAAGGTGGATTGAAGAATAACAGAAAAGAGTTTATTTGGCATCACACCGAGGTTCAGGTATAACTTACTTTGTTTTGTTTATTTCACTTATATTATATGCTCCTCACTTTTTAGTTATTATTTATGAATCTTGTTTGTTTATATGTAGTGTCCCCAACAAAAAGGAGGCACAGAATGCGGTTTTTTCGTGATGAGGTACATGTATGACATTGTCATGCTTTCTCAAAAAAATGCCAACATGAATTGAAAAGTGGTAAGGAAACTAAAACATCATAAATATTGGTTTACAATTTTTAAAATCAAGTACTAATATTTGAAGTATGTTAAATTTTTGGTAGGGTCTTGGTTCTAGAAGCTATGGTAGAAAGGAAATTAGCGATATACGAGAGATTTGGGCTCAATTTTTTACTCTTGAATGTCTATAGTCAGGTAATTTTTTTCAGTACATGTCATTAATTCATGTTCACAATAAATATTGCCATTAATTCATGTTTTGTTGAATAATTTATTCCATATATGATTTTATGTACTAATATAAACTTCTTTTTTCAGGGCATGGTACTTGGAGATACAAGAAGAGAGTGCAGAACAATTACAAGGAGTCTAGATATCATCAAGAATCGAGTTAGTCTGAGGGATTTGTCATTAAAACATTAGTTTTGGATGAATTTTTGTAAATATTGGGTTGTAAACTAAAATTATGAACAATTCCAAATTTATTTTAATATAATTTGTGAACCTTTTTTAATTTTTTGGTGTACCACTATTTTTAATATATGTAGTAAACAGGTTAAAAATGATCAGGAAAAAACAAATGCAAAAAAATTGATCAGGAAAAAACAATTGATCAGGCAAAAAAAATGCAATTATAGACCTAAGGCGTCGGCATTTTAGGACCCGACACATTTGCTCTACAACTTTTAGCGTCTGCATTTTAAGAGGACCGACGTAATTGATAGGCACAATAGTGTCGGCATATTAAGAAGACCGACACAACATGTCTAAGATTTAGCGTCGGTTGTTTAATTGACCGACACTGTTTGTAAAACTATAACGTTGGTGGTTTCATTGACCGACACTATTTGTAAAACTATAGCATCGGTTTTCTCACCTTCTACGTGTGTTATTTAACCAACGCTAAACAGTTTTTTGTGTCGACCATTTAATCGACGCTGTAGGCATTTACCTACAACGTCCCTTGCATTTACTACGCTAAAAACCGACGCCTTAGGCCTTTTTTGACCGACGCCTTAGGTCTTTTCTGTACTAGTGGAAACAAAAAGAACCTTTTATACTTGGATAGTGGTTGCTCAAGGCACATGACTGGAGATTCTATCCTGCTCACTGAGTTCAAGGAGAGAGCTGGCCCAAGTATTACTTTTGGAGATTACAATAAAGGGTGTACTATGGGATATGGCTTAATTTCAAAAGACAATGTCATCATTGAAGAAGTTGCTCTAGTGGATGGACTCAAACATAATATTTTGTGTGTTAGCCAGCTATGTGATAAGGGCAACTTAGTAACATTCAATTCTGGAGTCTGTGTTGTTACAAACAAGAAGGATAATAAAGTGGTTCTCACTGGAGTGAGAAAAGGCAATGTGTATTTAGTTGACTTCAACTCATCAAGTGCAAATTATATTACTTATCTTTTCAGCAAAGCAAGTCAAGATGAAAGTTGGCTATGACACAAGAAGCTGTCCCATCCGAACTTCAAAACTATGAATGAATTAGTCAGGAAAGATCTTGCAAGAGGCATTCCTCAAGTTGTGTTCTCAAAGGATGTACAATGTGATGCATGTCAAACAGAAAAACAAATCAAGGCATCATTCAAAAGGAAGCTTGAATCTACAATGAAGAACCTCTACAACTATTGCATATGGATGTGTTTGGACCACTCAATGTGCTGTCAATCTCAAAGAAAAGATATTGCCTAGTGATTGTAGATGATTTCTCAAAGTTCACTTGGACATATTTTCTTAAATCTAAAGACGAAGCTAGTGAAATCATAATCAATTATGTAAAGCAATTCAACAATCATCCTAATCTCAAAGTTAGAAGAATCAGGAGTGACATTGGAACTGAGTTAAAGAATTCTGTTATGAGGTTGTTTTGTGAAGAAAATGGAATCATGTATGAATTTTCAGCAGCTAGAACTCCACAACAAAATGGAGTGGTGGAAAGAAAGAACATATATCTTAAAATATTAGAAGAATCAAAGTTACCAACATACCTTTTGGAAGAAGCTATAAATACTACGTGCTACACTCAAAATATTTCTTTGGTCAATCAACCAAAATGCATGACTCCCAACCAATTGTTCAAGAACAAGAAGCCAACACTAAACTTTCTTCATGTCTTTGGCTGCAAATGCTATATTCTAAGGAACCAAACTGAGCAACATGGAAAGTTTGATGCCAGAACAGACAAAGGTATTTTTATTGGGTATGTAGTTGAAAAAGCATAAAGAGTCTACAATCTCAGAACCAACATTATTATGGAATTTGTACATGTTATGTTTGATGAAAAGAATATTAAAGGACTGCAAGATGAAGGTTTCCATTAAAGTCTCAAATTTGACAATGTTAAGATGATTTGTGATGATAGTGAAGATGAAAGTGATCAAGAAATAATCTGTAAAGACAATGCAGAAAAGTCAGCAATAAATGAAGCACATAATTCAACATCCATCGAAAGACCAAGTGCATCATCCGTTGAGAGACAATCTGCATCATCTGTCGAGAGGCAAAGATCAACATCCGTTGAGCCACCAATAGGAGTTGAAAGTCAATACAGATCACACACAGAAGGGACCCCAACTTCAAGTCAAAGATCCACAAACTCAGGGGGATTTCTTCTAATCAAAACTCAGTCATACATCAAGACAACTAAGAGGCCTCTTCATCTAGATCTAATCTACCATAACAAAGAAAATGGACTAGAGATCACCCATTTGAACTTATCATTGGTGATGCAACTTTTATAGTGCAAACTAGAAAAGCAACTCAAGAAGAATGTCTATACAGCAACTTCTTGACATTGTTTGGAGTCGGTGTCTTGCTTTTGTACTATTTCCGATGTCATCACTAAGCATCTAAACATACAGAGAAGGGAGAGAGAGAGAGAGAGAGCAATTACAAAAATGAAATAGAGAAAGCGAGACACGGAGAGAGCGAAGTCGGATGAGAAGGAGAAAGGAGAGAGTCGGGAATGTTGGGCGGGGGATTGGGCCGATAATGTGCCTATAGTTGAAAGAAAGTTAGAATCGTACTTTTGCATTCAAGGCATTAAACTCTTTAGTAAACTTATTAAAAAAGAGTGAATAAAATCAACTCTGGCATTTGATTTTACTCATAACACTATAAAAATAGAGTTTTCGCCGACCGTTAAAAAACTGCTAAAGACCACGTGTACATTTCACGTGTCGGGTCACATTTGACATGTGGTGGCCCATGACCTAACATGTTAGTGCCAGGTGCCAGTGTGGCCACAAACACGTGATTTTTGCACCTCAATAATGAAATGAACTAAAATTTATTTTAGTATCTGTTAGGAATATGTGTATTAGTTTGATGATAAGTTAAGCAAAACACTTAAATAGAAATCTAGTGTTTGTAGCCTCAACGGATAAGACCATCTTGGCTATCCATTGAAGGAGTAGCCTTACTTAGCAATAAGTTTGGTATTGTAGTACATTTCACTCTCTGGTTTCAAGCTGTAATTCTTAGATGTTGTTAGGAAATAATCATTCATGTTGACTACTAATGGATGTACAAATAGGAGGGCTAATTGTAAATATTTCATGCCTTGTAATTTTGTATAAGTGAAGAAGTGTCAACGGATATTGAAGACCTTCAACGGATAAGAAACAAAGCTTAAACGGATGTCTCTAATGCTTCAACGGATAATATCCATCAACGGATAAGTGCTTCAACGGATAAAGCTTCAACTGCTAGAGCATCAACGGATAAAGCCATCAACGGATGAAAGCTTCAACGGATGCTCAGTCTCATAGCAGTTGATAGTGACAGTTAACAAAGCTGACAGAGGCACATGGATTGACAGAGATGTGGTAGCCTATTTCATGAACAGCAGAAAAAGCAGCCGTTTTTAGTCTGGTTCAAAATGGAAAGTCAACAGATAATTCCATATTACACTGGATAAAAATGGAATAGAAACAAGTGGAGAACTATTTTCGTATTGTACTTTATCTTTGTCTTCACTTGTAAACTTGGTGATATATAAACCAAGTAGTAGCTAGTAATTAGATGTGAATTTTCCCTGAGCTGTTTACAAATATCAAGAGAGAAAATCATCTAGTTTGTACTACGAAGCAGCTGTGATTTAATTTTGAATCACAGATTTTTTGAAATAACACATCTCTGGTGGAACAACAAATCCACCAGAAAAGTTTTTAAGTTCTTTGTGTTCATTGCATTTGTGTTTGAATATATATCTGTCTCCATCAGCTCCAAGCAATTCACACACATTTGATCACTCAAACACTTAGCCTTACAAACTGCTCAAAACTTGAAAAAGTTTTGAGATTTACATTCAACCCCCTTCTGTAAATCTCATTGTTAGTCCACTGGGAATAACAATTGGTATCAGAGCAAGCTCTTAACATATAAAGAGTTTAAAGATCTATTATGCTAACATCATGAGTGCACAGAAGAACTCTCCTGCTACCATCATGAATAGGAAGGATATTGGTGTAAAGATTCCAGTCCTGGAAAAGGATAATTATCATCACTGGAAAGTGAAGATGCATTTACATCTTCTTTCTCAAGATCAAAGCTACATCAACTGTATTGAAAATGGTCCTCACATCTCTCACAAGGTAGCCACAGCTGCTACTGCAACAGTTGCTGTTGGACAGTCTATTCCCAAGCCAAGAGCAGAATGGACTATTGAAGACATGGAAGAAATCCGCAAGGATAAGAGAGCCATGAACATTCTGTTTAATGGCTTAGATCAAGATATGTTTGACAATGTCATCAATTGCCAAACTGCAAAGGAAGTTTGGGACACTGTACAAATCATCTGTGAAGGTACTGAGCAGGTCAGAGAGAACAAAATGCAGCTTCTTATTCAACAGTATGAATATTTTCACTTTGAAGAAGGTGAATCATTAAATGATACCTTCAACAGGTTTCAGAAACTGTTGAATGGATTGAAGCTGTATGGTAGAGTGTACCAAGTCAAGGATTCCAACTTAAAATTTCTTAGGTCTCTGCCAAAGGAATGGAAGCCCATGACTGTCTCTTTGAGAAACTCTCCAGATTATAAGAACTTCACACTTGAAAGATTATATGGAATTTTGAAGACTTATGAACTTGAAATGGAGCAGGATGAGCTGTTGGAAAAGGGAAAGAGAAAAGGAGGAACAGTTGCTCTTGTAGCTGACTGTGAGAAGATGAAAGCCAGGAATGAAGAGAAGACTATGCCAAGTCTCAAAGTTGGCACAAGCAAATCAGAATCAAGCAAGGGTAAAGAGCAAGTTGCTGAGGATGAAGATAATTCCAGTCAGGATGAATCTGATGATATTGAAGAACATTTGGCCTTTCTGTCCAGGAGGTTTGCAAAGATGAAGTTCATGAAAAACACTAAGTTCACTAAACCAAACAAAAACATGGTGGACAAATCAAAGTTCAAATGTTACAACTGTGACATTAGTGGACACTTTGCAATTGAGTGTAGGAAGCCAAATTCTGAGAAAAAGAAATTTAGCAAGTTGATTACAAAAAGAAGTATTTTGATTTGCTCAAACAAAAGGAAAGAGCATTTCTCACTCAAGATGATTGGGCAGCAGATGGGGCAAACGAAGATGATGATGTGGAATATGTCAACCTAGCCCTGATGGCTAATTCTGTTGAAAATGAAACTAGTTCATCAAGCAACCAGGTAATTACTATTGATCTCTCTCAGCTCTCTAAACATGAATGCAATGAAGCCATAAATGATATGACCAATGAATTATATCATTTGCGTGTTTCCCTTAAATCTCTAGCAAAAGAAAACACTAGGATCAAGGAGAATAATGTGTTTTTAAGTGATAGGAATGCTGTGTTAGAGGATCAGGTAATTGAGCTTGAAAAGATAAAACTTAAATGCCTGACTGTTGAGAGTGAACTAGCAGAAGCTGTTAAGAAAGTGGAAATTCTTTCTAAACAGTTAGAAAGTGAGCAAGAGGTAATCAAGGCCTGAAAAACATCTAGGGATGTCAGTGTTCAGATTGCAAAGGTCCAGGGAATTGAATCATTCTGTGAGGATGCCTGGAAGAAAAATAAAAAGAAGTTAGAATTAATTGAAGGATTGTCAACGGATGTCAAATCAACGGATGATGAAAGTTATCCATTGAAGGAAGAAAAAGAGCATCCGTTGAAGGCTCATCAATTAAAACAGGCAAGTTCTTTTTAAAATAAAAATCTAAATAAAAAAAATGATTCAACTCTCAAGAACTTTGTCAAAGAAGGAGCTAGCACATCCAGAGATGTTAGTAAGGTGAATATAGGACATATGACTTTAGATCAGCTAAAAGATCGACTTAAGTTGGTTGAGGATAAGAAGGAAACTAAAAGAAAATCTAAAAGAAATGGGAAGGTAGGGATTAATAAACACAACAATTACACACCTGATAGGTATGCTCCTAGAAAAAGCTGTGTGCATTATAAAAGAGTTAATCACCTATCTGATAATTGCAAATTTGTTAAAAATGCTCCCATGCCTTCAAATCCCTCCATACCTAAAATGTCTATGTCATCTCTACATGATATGCCTGTTATGTCTCACCAGAATCCCCATGCACATTTTGCAAACATGCCATACATTAACAATCCTTATTTTACTGCATTTAGTATGCCTCAAATGCCATACAGTATGCCTATGTGGAATAACATGCTTGCACAACATATGCCCTATCAAATTCAATCAAATGTGTTAAATGATTCTGTGACTAACCCTACACTTCAACCAACCACATCTGAGACCAAGGTTGACCCAAAGTTACCTAAGTCAAAAGATGCAGGAGGAATGATGTCTAGGAAAAAGACTAACAAGGGTGAACCCAAGGAAACTTGGGTACCAAAATCAACTTGATTGATTTTGTTGTGTGCAGGGACAAAGAAGGAATCTATGGTACTTGGACAGTGGTTGTTCAAGACACATGACAGGAGATTTCACCCTGCTCACAGAGTTTAAGGAGAGAGCTGGCCCTAGCATAACCTTTGGAGATGACATCAAATGATTCACTATGGGATATGGCTTGATTTCAAGAGAAAATGTCATCATTGATGAAGTTGCATTGGTTGATGGTCTCAAACACAATTTATTGAGCATCAGTCAACTATGTGACAGAGGGAATACTGTTTCCTTCAATTCTGAAGCCTGTATTGTCACAAGTAAAAAGGACAAGAAAGTGGTTCTAACTGGAGTTAGAAAAGAGAATGTGTACTTAGCTAATTTCAACTCTACAGATGTAGAATTCATTACTTGTCTTCTCAGCAAAGCAAGTCCAGTTGAAAGTTGGCTATGGCACACGAAGCTGTCCCATTTGAATTTCAAGACAATGAATGATCTAGTCAAAAAGGACTTAGTTAGAGGAATGCCTCTAGTGGAATTCACAAGGGATGGACTGTGTGATGCTTGTCAGAAAGGAAAGCAAAAGAAAGTATCATTCAGTAAGAAGCTTGAATCTGCAATTGATGAACCACTGCAACTTCTACACATGGATCTTTTTGGACCAGTCAATGTATTGTCAATTTCATGGAAAAGATACTGCCTAGTGATTGTAGATGATTTCTCAAAGTTTTCTTGGGTTTATTTTCTTGGATCAAAGGATGAAGCTAGTGAAATCATCATCAATCATATCAAGCAAGTCAACAATCATCCTGATTTCAAAGTAAGGAATATTAGGAGTGACAAGGCATTTTCGATCAACCGAAGCCGATAACAGCTAGAATCGACCATATTCAGTCGAATTAGGGGTCACATGTAAATTCTACCATTTATTGTCGAATTAAGGAGTGGTCGGTTTTAATAGGTCAAATTTAGTGGATAAATTTGACTCGCTTTTTATTTGGTCGAATTGAGTACTCGCCAAAAAATGGGAAAAAATTCTCGTTAAAAACTTAAATTTGGGAAAATAAATTAGACCGAATACGGTCGAATTTAGCCAAATTTTTTGTAATCTTGATATTTTGTATTTTTTATACTTTTGTACTTGTAATAGTAATAAAGAGTATCGATAAAGTTTGATAATATAATAAAAACATTCCTCTATAAATATAAATGAATAAATATTTTTTTAAGTAAGAAAATACTATAATAAATTAAATTCACTTTTAATCTTTTTGTAAATTTTGAAAGGATAATTTCATTGTGATATTTATTAACCCTAAACCTTTTCATATTAATATGAATATTTAAACATCCAAAGTGCAGTAAACAAAATATGTCTAATTTTAGAATTGATAAATGAATATAAGAAATGACTTGCAACAAAACCTCATATAATCAAATCTAATTTAAAAATCAAACGTTTCTTAAATATTATTCATTATAGCATATAATTTATATTGGTCCTTTTGGCCAGAAAACTCACTTATTTAACGTTGTAAATGTGTGGCAACATATATAAGATGTGTTTGTTGAATAATATTTGTTTGACATAGATTATTATATTTTGGGCCTGTTTGAGTGTGTGCATAGTAAGTTTATTTGGAAAATAAAAACTTTTGGGTCTGCTACTTGGCTTAGTAATATATTTGGTGCAAAGATTTATTAGGATTTAAAGTGAGTAATTAATTAAAATCATTATTAATTAGCTAAGAACATAGAGTCCTACGATTAAAGAATCATTCCCATCCTTACATGTAAAAACTACATGTTCATAAGGACAGTTGAGAATCCTAAATGAAGCAAACACTTATTTAACTGAGAGTACCATGCTCGAGGGGCTTGACATAAATTATATAGTGTCTTTAAGAGTTTACCCATAAGGTTGAGATACGTAGACCTCTTGATATACCCCTTAGGTTTATCGACGATATCTTGATATACTCCAAGTCAGAAGAGGAACATGTGAAACATTTGATGATTGCTTTGGAAACTTTGTGGAAAGAAAAGTTATACGCGAAATTTCCAAATGTGAATTTTAGTTAAAGGAAGTTCAGTTTATTGGGCATATAGTTAGTATTGGGCATATAGTTAGTAGTGAAAGCATTACAGTGGATCCCGTCAAGATTAAGGTTGTGATGAACTCGAAAAGACCTAAGACTCCAATGGAAGTAAAAAGTTTTCTAGGATTGGCTGGTAATTATCGATGATTTGTGCAAGATTTTCCTAAAATAGTTGTTCCTTGACTAAGTTGAAAAGGAAAAATGAGAAGTATATTTGGACGGATAAGTGTGAAGAAAGTTTTCAGGATTTAAGGAAACATTTAGTTTCTGCACCAGTATTGGTTCTACACGATAAAAAAGGTGAGTTTGTAATATATAGTGATGCATCTCATAAAGGATTGGGTTGCGCTTTGATGCAATATGGAAAAGTATATTTAGGATTTGCGAATTTCTGTTCATATGTTAAGTCGCAAGGAAAGATTGAATATGATAACTTCATCAACGGAACTGGTAAAAGAATTTGAGAAATTGAATTCATCAACGGAACTGGTAAAAGAATTTGAGAAATTGAAAACAGAAATACGAGTCCCTGAGTTAGAGTTAGCAAAAGGAAGTGATCAATACAAAGACGTTTCAGCCTGAAATTCTAGAAAAGATTCTGGAAAAGATTCGACGTTTCCAGGAGAAGATAATGGATCACGAAAAGGATAAAATATCTGGTGGTGAAGAGAGTAAGGCTCAAAAAGATGATAAAGATGATAAAGGTGTATCTAGATTTATAGATTGAGTATATGTTCTAATAAATTCTCGGAAAGAATAATAGTTCCTTTTTTATTTTTTTTTACTAATAAAATTCATAGACTTATAATTGTGAGTATTTGTTCCAATAAATTAGACCGGGTAACTTGATTTTTATTTCTTTACTAAAAACACTTATAGACTTACAATTATGATTATATATTTCAAAAAAAAATCGGAGTGAGTAATAGTTTATTTTCTCCTTTTTTACTAATAAAGTTTATAGCCCTTATAATTGTGAGTTTATGTTCTAATAAATTCTTTAGTAAAAGTCTAACTTAGGACCTAGAATTTATGAACATGGGCCAATAGAGGATAAGTTCTTAACCACACTTATCCAATCGTGAGCTCAGACCTAATAATTTTATTAATTTAAAAAGAATATTAGAAAGATACTAATTGATTGATCAATAAATTAATAATTATATTAATCTTTGTTATTAAGAAAAAAATATTTTTATAATATAAATGTAAAAAAATGATTTAAGCATTAGAGAGGACTCGTAAATCAATTCCATAAATACACAATAAATTTCTAACTAATATATATATATATTAAAAAAATCTAATAAAACATCCAATCCAATGATGAGGTGTAATCTTTGGTAAAACGTCTCTCAACCATTTATCAATCAACCACCGGTATATTATTTATAATTATATATAATTTTGATCTCATGACCTTCCTTATTTTTGTTCACTGAGTTAGTGCCTCTGTCCACATAACATCGGTAAGGATATAGACTTTTTTGGGGCCTATAGACTTAAAACAATATACATTGAACCAACTAATGATGGATAAATGAAACAAATGAAATCTTACATTATGTTTAATTGACATGTATTGAAAAGTAAAGATCATATCATTAGAATGGAAAAAAACTTTAAAATATTGCCACTGTTGGGCTGGTTTTAATATAAACATGCTTAGTCTTTTATTTGTCTGATTAGTAATAAACCAATGTTATTCGTTAACGTTGGAGAGTTTGATTTAGTGTAGGAAGTTGCTTATGTTTAGGAAGTCGGTGGAGATAAAACAGGAGATGTGAACATGTTTTGTAGGAGTATGTGGTTTTTTCTCTTATATGTATTTTGCAGTAGTAATTTTTAAAAGTAATAAGATTAGTGAATTTTTCATATCAATAATCTATACAGTTCCGTATTTACTTTCAGTTTTATATCCATCATCTGGTATCAGAGGTTTTACGCATCCTGGGAAAACTTTTTAATGGAGTCCAACAGAAGCAAGGAGGGAAGTTATGGTTTAAGCTATCCAATGCTTACAAAGGCGAACTACACGGCCTGGGCAGTTAAAATAAAGGTGATAATACAGGCCTATGGAGTTTGGGAGGCTATCGAACCTAAAGATCCTAAGGCTGCTGTTGAAGAGAAGATGGACAAGCGAGCATTGGCAATTATTTATCAAGGAATCCCTGATGACACCTTGTTAGCGCTGACAGAAAAAAAATCATCCAAGGAGGCATGGACTGCACTTAAAACGCTGAGCCAAGGTGCTGACAAGGTGAAACAAGCTAAGGCAAAGACACTAAAATCTGAATTTGAGGCGTTAAAAATGAAAGACAAGGAACACATTGATGATTTCTGTATGAGACTCAACGGTTTGGTCGCAAATATCAGATCGTTGAGAGAGGTAGTTGGTGAAATATATGTTGTTAAGAAGTTGTTGAGGGTCGTACCAACGATGTTTCATCAAATTGCTTCGGCAATTGAGCAGTTTGGGAACCTCGACAATATGTCCGTAGAAGTGGTCATGGGCTCGCTGAAAGCTCACGAAGAGCGTGTGCAGGGAGGGTCAGAAATAAGTGAAGGACAACAACTTTTGATGACAGAGGAGGAATGGAAAAGCAGGGAGAACAAAGACGGAAAACTTCTCCTAACACGAGAGAAATGTTTATAGGGACTATCGTTTGAAAGATAGTCGAATTATTAGAGATAGGAGCCAAGTTAAGTGTTTCAATTGTGAGGGATACAGTCATTTTGTGTTCGAATGTCAAAAACCAAAGAAATTCAGACCACAGAAGGGAGAGGTGAACCTGACCTAGTTAAATGATGATGAGCCTGCGTTACTTATGGTTATGTGTGAAATAAATGCAGATGAAATTATTTTCCTGACAGAGAATGAGAATTCAAAAACCAAGCAAGAAGTAGAGGCGAACACATGGTACCTCGATAATGGAGCGAGTAACCACATGAGAGGATATCGAGAGAAGTTTGATATTTTGGACAGAATAGTGAAACGAGAAGTGAAATTCGGAGATGGGTCTATAGTCAAAATCGAGGGAAAAGTATCTATAAAAATTATGTGCAAAAATTGAGAAGTCAGGGAGTTACATGGAGTTTACTACATCCCCACGTTAAGGAGCAACATTATCAGCTTAGGACAGCTATCTGAGGAAGGGAATCGAGTCTTTCTGAATGGTGAAAACCTGTGGGTGTTTGATAGGTGTGGGCAACTACTCATGCAAGTCAAAAGATCTGGGATCTGGATTTAGAAAATTCACATAACTGAAGCAAAACAACAATGTTTACTAACGCATCGTGAGGAAGAAATGTGGTTATGGAACCACAAACTCGGGCATGTAAATTTTAAAGCGATGTATTTGATGTCCAAGCACAATATGGCACATGGCCTACTTGCACTTGCCCAGTTGAATGAAGATTACAGTGGATGCATCATGTCCAAACAAACTCGTAAGTCTTTTCCCTCTCAAACTAATTTTTCTATAAAATATGCCTTGGACTTGATACATGTTGATCTTTGTGGACCAATAACTCCATCTATACCTGCGGGTAATAGATATTTTATGCTCTTGGTAGATGATTATACCCGCATGATGTGGGTATATATGTTAAAAATAAATCTGATGTTCTTCACTATTTTAAAAACTTTAAATTGATGGTTGAGAAAGCAGCCGAACCGAGTATACAGGAGTTGCGATCAGATCATGGAGGGGAATTTTGCTCCAAAGATTTTAAATCTTTCTGTAATGAATATAGAATATTGAGACACTATACAGCACCCTACACACCCAAAAAAAATTTTGTGGTAGAGCGTCATAATCGCACAGTTATGGCCATGGTTCGAAGCTTAGTAAAGGAGAGACAGGTACCTACGAAGTATTGGGGCGAGGCAGTGAGGCACGCTGTTTATGTGCTGAATAAATTACCAATGTGTTTATTGTCTTCCATCACACTGTATGAGGCATGGTATAACAGAAAGCCTAGTGTGGAACATTTGAAGATTTTTGGATGCACAGCCTATATGAAGGTCCCATCCGTGTACTAAACTCGATGATCGAAGCAAGTTGGTAGTGCATTTTAGCAGGGAACCAGGGAATAAGGCGTACAGGTTATTCGACCCAGATACCAATAATATCCATGTCACTCGCGATACGAAGTTTAATGAAGATCAAGCTTGGGCCTGGACTCCTCAAAACACCAGTGATCCATCTGTTCCAGGACACTGTACGCTGGACATCAGTGACATAGAGTCTTCAGTCACTCCCGATGAAACACCTGAGTTATAATCTCCGCACACTAGCTTCAGACCTACTGTTGATCCTACAATCGACACTAGTGACCCACCACGAAAGTACAAGAGTTTGACTGATATTTATGATCACACCATAGAGGTCAAACTGGCTGAAGAAGAACTGTTCCTAATGGGGTTGACGAGCTACTGTGCTTCAAACAAGAAGTGTAGGAGAAAGTTTGGAAGGTAGTAATAGACAAGGAAATCAAATCCATTGAAAAAAATCGAACATGGAAACTGACTACGTTACCCAAAGGACATTAAGCTATCAATTTGAAATGGGTTTTCAAACTAAAAATCGTTCAGCATGGTGAAATTACAAAGCATAAAGCTCACCTTGTTGCCAAAGGTTATGCACAAAGGCAAGAACTTGATTATGAGGAGGTGTTTGCCCCTGTCACCCGGTTAGAAACTGTGTGTCTTATTCTTTCTTTGGCAGCTAAAAATGACTGGGAGGTCCATCATCTTGACGTTAAATCTGCATTTTTAAATGGTATATTGAAAGAGGAGGTCTATGTCTCATAGCCAAAAGGGTATGTGGGCAGAAACACATGGTCTATCATTTGTTCAAATATATGTATGGTTTATGTCAGGCCCCCCGGGCTTGGTACACATGTTTAAATCACTACTTGCTGCAACTGGGGTTTGTCAAGTGCCCTTTCGAATACACAGTTTATTCCAAACGCACCAGTACTGAAGTTTTACTCGTTGGTGTGTATGTCGACGATCTTATCATCACAGGCACAAAACTGTCAACCATTGTCAAATTCAAGGGGAAGATGAGCAAAGAATTGTAGATGTTTGACTTAGGCAAACTGACTTATTATCTCGGTTTGGAAGTGAATCAGGGTCGTGGTTATATTAAAATTCGACAATCAGCTTATGCAAAAAAAGTTCTTGAACGAGCTGGTTTGGCAGAGCGCAATTCTTTGAAGTATCCCATAGAGTATAAGTTGCAAACGCACATGGACGGAGAAAGGACACCAGTGAATCCAACGTATATCAAAAGTATTGTAGGAGGGCTTCGTTATCATGTGCATACACGGCCTGACATTGCCTATGCTCTTGGGATAGTATGTCGGTATATGGAAAGGCCTGCGGAGTTGCACATCAATGTCGTAAAACACATTTGTCGATATGTGAAGTGGACATTATATTATGGTTTGTTGTATAAACAAGGGCATGGTGATTACATGTTATCAGGATTCTCGGATAGTGACATGGCAGGGAGTATGGACGATTGGAAAAGCACCAGAGGGATGGCTTTTTATTTGGATGAAAACATTATTACCTGGGTATCTCAAAAGCAACATTGTGTCGCTCTTTCTTCCTGTGAGGCCGAGTTTATGGTAGCTATAGTTGTGGCATGTCAAGCTATATGGCTTCAACGTGTTCTTAGTTATATCATGGATGTTTAAACGAGTCCAGTCACCATATATATCGACAATAGATCAGTTGTTGATCTCGCCAAGAACCCAACTTTTCATTATAGGCGCAAACATATTGATTTACGGTACCATTTTATAAGAGATTGTGTTGAGTAGGGTCTCATTATCATCAAGTATGTTAGCACAAATGAACAGCGAGCTGATATAATGTTCAAGGCGTTGGCAGGGACTAAATTTCAGAAGATGAGGAATTTGTTGGGTGTCATGAAGCTTGAAGATCGATTAGATGAACGGGGAGTATGTTGAGCTGGTTTTAATCTAAACATGTTTAGTCTTTTATTTATCTGATTGGTAATAAACCAATGTTATTTGTTAATGTTGGAGAGTTTGGTTTAGATTAGGAAGTTGCTTATGTTTAGGAAGTTAGTGGAGATAAAATAGGAGATGTGAATATGTTTTGTAGGAGTATGTGGTTTTTTCTCTTATATGTATTTTGCAGTAGTAGTTTTTAGAAAGTAATAAGATTAGAGAATTTTCCATATCAGTAATCTATACAATTCAGTATCTACTTTTAGTTTTATATCCATCAGCCACACAGTCCATGGATAAACATAACATGGATCAAAAGTATGTAAAATATCATCATAATATAAACTAATTGGTTGAAAACTGAACATTAATACATGGTCTCTGGACCTAGAGCTTGAGATCTAAATCAAGATTCATCTCTCCTCCTTCTTCCTCCTTTTCCTCTTCATCTATGGCATCTTCAGCGCTGGATGCTCCATCACCTGAAGGATCTATGGTTGCAGCAGAATGCGGGAAAAAGTCTCACACTCCAATGGTAGTTCTAGGTTGTTCTTGAGGAGGCAAGGGGGCTGGTGGAGGAGATGGAGCAAAACGCTGGAAAAAGACTGGAACTCCAAACAATATAGTTCTTCTAGGTTGTTCAAGAGGAACCAAGGGAGCTGGTGCAGGAGAGGGAGCCATGGGGACCGGTACTAGATTGGGGGCCAAAGGGGCTGACAGAGAAGCCTCTCTCCGGGTCCCAGCAAAATAGTCTAGGAGGTGAGGAAGATTCCTGGAGAATGAGGAAGAAGGAGATTCCCTTACTGGTCCTATAAAAGATGGCTGGGTGCCAATGGACTCCATCCTTAATGCCCGTAAATAAGATGTAAAATATAAGAACATATTTAATGTATATATATTTATAAGCACGTGCAATAAACACTTATTTTGAAAGAACTAGGAAGACATTTTGTTATTAAGTCTCAGAGAAACAAAAAACAACATACAGGTCTCATATATAGACTAATAAAGATAATGGCTATAAATAAGCAAACTTCTCCTGGAAAAAACTCAAACATACCCATCACCCCATGACTCTCCTAAAATAGCTCAACTAAAACAAATGACCAAGTCTAAACTACATGACTAACTACGTGACTAACTAGGTGACTAAATATTAGCCTAAATAATTAAAACATGGATTAAACACATAATTTAGATTAACATCCCAACAATCTCCCCCTTAATCTAAATTTTCCTCAACAAATACTAGCATCCCGTATGGCTTTTAACCTAGCCCATGTGGCTTTCAACTTTTCTGCCCGTTTGGCACTTCAACATAGCCCGTCTGGCCTTTTCTTTGCCCGTCTGGCATTTCTTATTTGCCCGTCTTGCATTTCTTATTTGCCCATCTGGCATCTACTTCTGTCTATAACAAAGCTGGTTCATCATCATCCACATGTTTGAGGTTCACTTCTTATTTTCGTTCCTTGTCTTGTCTTTGTTTATAACATTCTGCAGCGTAGTGGCCAAAGATGTTACAGTTATAGCATTTTATTTTGCTCTTGTCACGTCAACCATTTCTATTATATGATCATCCACAGGATCTTGCCTTCCATTCTTCATGAGTTAACAACAGCTGATTTCCATTTTCTTTAACATGTCCACGAATCCTCTCTTCATGAGCTCTTAGACTCCCGATAAACTCCTCAACAGACATGTTGTCCAAGTCACCAAATTGTTCAACAGTTGAAGTAATCTGCAGAAATATTGGTGAGACTGCTCGTAGTAATTTTTTCACAACACAGGACTCTTCCATTTTATCTCCCAGAGCTCGAATATTACTCACAATATTATTCAATTTCATGGAGAAATCATCGATATTTTCTGTCTCTTTCATGTTGAGAGCTTCAAACTCGGACCTAAAAGTCTGCACTTTTACTTTCTGAACACGATCAGCTCCGACACACATTATTTTGATAGCATCCGAAGCCTCTTTGGATGTCTCTTTCTCTGCCACGGACAACAATATATCTTCTGGAATCCCTGATAAATGGCTGCCAATGCCACATTATCCTGCCTTGGATCAATTACACCCTTTAGGTCGCTAATCTCAATAGCTTCCTAGACGCCTTGTGCCCACATGAATACCTCCATTTTTAACTACCATGTCATGTAATTGTTTTTGGCCAACATAGGATAACTGAGTCCGACAACACCTTCCTTTATCCTTGGCACGTCCATGCTTGTTTTTCTCGCCATGTACATGGGCATAAACTACCTAGCTCGGATACCAAGTGTAGAATATAAGAACAGATTTAATGTAAATATATTTATAAGCATGTGCAATAAACACATATTTTGGAAGAACTAGGAAGACATTTTGTTATTAAGTCTCAGATAAACAAAAAAAAACTTACAGGTCATATATATAGACTAATAAAGATAATGGCTACAAATAAGCAACATTCTCCTGGAAAAACTCAAACACTCCCATCACCTCATGACTCTCCTAAAATAGCTCAACTAAAACAAATGACCGAGTCTAAAATATATAACTAACTACGTGACTAACTAGGTGACTAAATATTAGCCTAAATAATTAAAACATGAAGTAAACATATAATTTTGATTAAAATCCCAACATAAGACGGGCCAACACTCCTTGGTTTTTCCATTCTGGTGCCCACCCATTGCCATTGAAGTGGAGAAAGTTTTGGGGGATGTTTTCTTTGTTATTAGCATCAGAGTGGGGATAAGACATGATTTAGAAGAGAGTGGGGGATAGGGTGAGTTCTTTGCTCTAGGTATAAATGAGAAAGGAAGACATGGTTTAGCTGTGATGAAGGGCAGCCATTATATTGATATTTTACGGATTACCAGATACCACATTTAGTGCAATTAGTGATAATTTTTATTCTTTTAAAATTTTAACAACATAGTTCAAAGCAGTACCATAAAGTCAAATTATTTCTTATTTTTTTTCAATATTTTTATTAACTCCAAATTATTTTAAATGGTCAAGTGACAAAAGTAGATGAAAAGAATTGAATGAATAAATAAAACATATGAATCATTATAAAAAAATTAAATTAAATTGCTTTCACATTACAACCAAACACAACTATTATCATATATACAATTAAATTTGTAATCATATATATAATTGAACTTGTAATTATATAAGCATTAAGCAATTATTCAATTACATGATAAATCTTCCTATAACAAATTACAAACTTGTAATTAAATAAACATTAAGCAATTATTCAATTACATGATAAATCTTTCTATAACAAATTACAAACTTGTAATTATATAAACATTAAGTCATTATTCAATTACATGATAAATCTTCCTATAACAAATTACAAGGGTCTGTCTAGTCATGGGCTTAACTTATTACTAGCCTATAACGCGACGGATTATTTTTAACATTCGATAGTTTTTAATAATATATTTTATAATATAATTTTTAATAGTTGAAAAATAAATCCAAGAATATAATAAATTATAATTTTTAATAGTTAAAATAAATCGAAGAATATAATAAATTATAACAATATACGTTTTTTAATAATTTGAGACTTGACTGAAAATAATATAATATAATATATTGTTTAAATAAAGAATATAAAAGTTTAAAATAATAAGCAGTTAAAGGGATTCGAACCCTGAATCCATGAGAGCAGTTTAAATATTAATATAATAATATTTTATTATTGTATCCAATTGTTCTCATTTTTCTGACGGTTGTTATTTGTTATACTACCGAGCAACTATCAAATAACTGTACCCAGTAACTAACAAATAGAGGGTGTTTTGCTTATAATAGTATAGTATAGATAGATTGGTAATATTTTTTGTGCATACACGAGTCTAGTATCATTAATAAGGCAACATTTTACAACTCTTCTTTCATTGTGTACGTTAGACACACTTGAAAATGAGAAATTACAATATTAAAAAGGTATCCTATAACAGTTGTACAACCTTGTCTTTTTAAATAATATTAGTGGGTAACCTTAACAAGCACCTAACTGTGAGATTAAAAATATTAAATTAGTATTTACAAATATTTGAACCTTATGATCAAGGCGAAACACCGATCGAAATTATAATATCACTATCAAATAATAAATTGGTTATATAATTTTACCGTATAATTTTAATTATGCACTTAGTTGTTTACTTCTTATATAAATCTAAGGATTGTTATTAACCACATATTTTTTGAAACGGATTGTATATGTAATTATCTTATGACCAAACACCTTTTTGATTTTAAATACAACTCATTTATTTTTTAAAGTTTAAAAATATTTATTAACTTAATATAAATATACGTTGGGACGCACACTAAAAAATACAATCGTTGAACCAATGATTTTCAGTTTAAAAACTAAAGTAAAATCAAAAAAGATATTTACTACTTAACTATTATTAAAAAAAAAGTTTTCCAATTTAAAAAGTAACTCATTTTGATACACACTAACTAACTGAAAATATTGTTTACAAATAATAGAAGTAAATTAGTTAAATTTAAAAATATCAAATATTAAAATATTTATATAACTATCTTGTAAGTACCAAAATTTGCACTACAAAATACGCGGGCATTTTCGACCAACCGAAAACGATAACAGCTAGAATCGACCATATTCAGTCGAATTAGGGGCCACATGTAAATTCTACCATTTATGGTCCAATTAAGGAGTGGTCGGTTTTAATAGGTCAAATTTAGTGGATTAATTTGACTGGTTATTTATTTGGTCGAATTGAGTACTCGTCAAAAAATGGGAAAAACTTCTCGTTAAAAACTTAAATTTGGGAAAGTAAATTAGACCAAATACGGTCGAATTTAGCCAATTTTTTTGTAGTCTTGATATTTTGGATTTTTGATACTTTTGTACTTGTAATAGTAATAAAGAGTATCGATAAAGTTTGATAATATAATAAAAACATCCCTATGTAAATATAAATGAATAAGTATTTTTGTAAGTAAGAAAATACTACAATAAATTATATTTAGTTTTAATCTTTTTGTAAATTTTGAAAAGATAATTTCATTGTGATATTTACTAACCCTAAACTTTTTCATATTAATATGAATATTTAAATATCCAAAGTGCGGTAAACAAAATATGTCCAATTTTCGATTTGATAAATGAATATAAGAAATGACATGCAACAAAATCTCATATAATCAAATCTAATTTTCATTACAATAACAACACAATAGGAGGTAATCATGTCTGCAATTACTTAATTGAATGGTAAATTTTTATGCAACAAAATCGCTCTATTAAAAAGGTATCGTGCTAACTATACAAATTTGTCTTTTCAAATAATATAAATTTTAATAAGATAATAAATGTATCATGAATTTCTTTCCAAATGATTTAATATATTTGTATGTAAAACAAATACTACATTACAAATTGAATTAATTTTTTATCCTTTCCTCATGCTCGTCTTCTTCACAGGCGCCGCTTCGAGGGCTGGATGCTCCATCACCCAGAAGGAGTTGTAGGTCCAAAAGGCATGGTACTTCTAGGTTGAATTTATTTTTTATCTTTTTAGATTTTGTAAACTTAGAAAACATAAGAAAAAATTGCATAATGCACCACTTAACTTTAAGTTCGTATGTAAAATACACCTTTTGAAGTTAAAACTAAAATAATGAGGGTAAAATATGAATTTAATATTAAATTTTAAAAAAAATTGTAGGTATAATTCGAAAAAAACTAAAAATATTTATAATAATGAATTTTTCCCCTACACTAAAAAAATAATAATGTCCCATTATTTAAAAAAAAATGATGCAACTGATTTAATATTAAAATTTAATATACATGTAATTTAAATTAATTTTAGTGGATTAAAATTTTTTGAAATTAATAACATGTAATAAAAACTAAATTTGAAACTATGACTCAAAAACTGAAAAATATAAAATATATGTAAAATGTTTCAATTTTTAACAAAATTTAGAACAGATAAATATTTGTTAATTATTTTTTCAAGCCGAAATTCTTATTTTTTCGAAATTAGGTAAAAGGGGTGCTTTTTGTACCGAGTTTCAAAGAAAAGGGATGCAAACTGTAATTTCTGATAATATGTGTATAATATTGATTTTGGACCCAAACGAAGGGATGTAAAATGCAATTTTCTCAAAAATGTAAGTATGTTTTAGTTATGAAAGTACTAAATTACCCTGTTGACTAACATTAACCATCATATTTGACCGAAAATTACAAAAAAGATGCAACTTAAAAAGGGTTTTTAAAGTAATGGGATGCAAACAAAAACTCTCATAATACCATCTATTTACCAACAATTAGCCAATAATATGATATATATTTTGTTCCAACAACCTTGATTATATCATCTTTACTTTGTCAAGTTGATTAGAAATTGGTGGTGCAATCATATATAT
Source organism: Apium graveolens (assembly GCF_009905375.1). Classification (NCBI taxonomy): domain Eukaryota; kingdom Viridiplantae; phylum Streptophyta; class Magnoliopsida; order Apiales; family Apiaceae; genus Apium; species Apium graveolens. The sequence continues at coordinate 27,316,739 of NC_133649.1, read as the reverse complement.
TTTTTAACCAACTTATAATCAATGAAACAAAACGAGATATTAAACACTGTTTGATTGACTAGTTTTGAAAAACCCATAAAAAAAACCAGTGAATCTTGCTAGAGTCCACGAGAATAATCTTAATTGGTAACTATAACTGAATTTGAGTACAAAATATATGGTCTCCTACAGGTTAAGATCTAAATCAAGATCAACTTCTTCTTCATCCTGCTCGTCTTCTTCAGAGGCAGCGCTTCCAGGGCTGGATGCTCCATCACCAGAAGGAGCTGTAGGTCCAAAAGGTATGGTACTTCTAGGTTGTTCCGGAGGAGCGAAGGGATTAGCTGGTGGAGAAGAGGGTGAAATTCGTAGGCTCAACAGAATTAGTTAAAGTGTAACTGTTCACAAATGAGACAGTCTCTTTTGTCTTAGCAAATGAGACAGATACTATATATTCAGCAGAATGTAAGTTGCAGAAATATAAACATGCAATGCTGGAAATATGTTAATGCAAGAACACCAAATCTTTTCACTTGGTTCGGCCCTTATACCTAGTCTATGGCCTACATCCAAGTCCTCATGCCAACTAGCATAGAGAATGTATTATATCCACTTAAATAAAGTACTTACAAACTTTTCCTTGATTACAATCTTGGCCCTGAATGAAAGAACCCTTTCCCTAGCACACAGCTACCTAGCACACAGCTACTTGGCCTTGATCTTGTAATCAATATTCCCACAACCCGGGACAAGTGATACAATACACCTTCCTTTCAAATACAAAGATAATAATGTGAAAGATTACAACTCGACTATAAACTCTTAATTGACTGGATAATCAATGAATGTAATTAAGAGGATGTTTTTCTCAGAAAGATATAAGATGGAAAGTGCAGAGAGTTGTATGTTTCTGAAAAACATCAAGTCGGTTTATATAGAAAACGTGTAACGGATATAATGGATTTCAAACTCCTTTAAAAATAATAAAAGATAAGATTAGGTTTAAAATATTTGAATGTGTAAAATAAGTAATCCGTTAGAATTGTTTCTTGAAAGAGATAAACCTGAGAGAGATAAGGAATTTGAAATATGTTAGGTTTATCTAAGATAGAGTTTGTTTTGAAAAGATAAGTCAAAGGTTATCCAGTTAACTAAGTTAACATTAAACAAAACTCTAATACTTATCTAACTAACTAACAATCTGATTTGCTGTAGACTTCTTCAATGCATCATCAGAAATCACGGATTAACATTCTCCCCCTTTTATGATGATGCCAAGGGTAAAGAAGTGTTATGCTCCCCCTATCAAAAACACTTTAATCTCATGTTGCAATATGTTAGATAGTAACAGTGTATATATGCAACAATCAGTTGATAATCATGAGAATATGCAAATGAAACATAAGACTTATCAAATGAGACAGGTAAACAAATGGGACAGAAAATAAGAAACAAATGGGACAGCAAATAAGATTAAAAACCAAGATTAAAAACCAAGCACTCAGCAGTACTTAAAGTTATAAAACCTTAAATATTTAATCCAGCACATAAACCAGTGCTATCCAACCAAAATCATCCGATCAACAGATAATTAAACCAAGTATCAAGAAGAGCAATCGTCTTTAATCAAACAAACACATTAAAAATTCTCCCCCTCAACATCATAAAAGGCGGGTAAAGAAACTAGTCAGAATCATCAACATCGACAGGAGCAGATTCTCGAGTCTTTCGCTTTCCCTTGTTGTGGTAAACTGGAGAAGCACCATACTCGGAGAACAGTTTGTCTAACTTGCCTTCATCTGGAGCTTTCCCATCCCTCTTGCGAAGCCATTCCAGAATATACGAACGATATTCAGCACGAGTCATCCCAAAAGCTTCAGGTGGAGGAACTGCAGGCAGGGGCAAAGGGGAAGTAATCTCGGCTAGAGTCAAATCACCAAGCCAGTCCTTCTTCTGGTGCCATGGCATGCTACGGGTAGAGACCTGCTGAGATATGTACTTGGTTTCTGTACCAAGTTTATAGAAGAGCTTGACAAATTCTTCCTCCCACGCCTTGGCAGTGGTAACCATCCCCTCATGAAGCACACCAAATTCAAAATCTATAGCCCTACTCACCTTCTTATCATGGACATGTAAAATCTCCAACTTAGCATTTATTGATTCAAGAGAAGCAGTAACAGATTTATTAAACATCTCATAGGAGGCACGCATCATACTTACTTGAGAAGTCAAGGATGCCAGGGACTTAATAGAAGCAAACTGTGTTTTAAGAGACTCTAAAAGTTTGTTGTTTTTAGAAACTTTTGACAACAACGAGTTCAACAAAACAGAATCCTCTTGATCAGGATCAGACATATAATGAGGAGACTCAGGAAACGAACCAAATGACTTATGACCCTCACCAAAAATAAGAACACCAGACTCAATAATCTCAATATTATTAGCAGACAGGACAGACAGATTAAACATAGTAGACACTGGCTCAGTTCTATCATCATCAGAAATAATTGAAAAATGTCTAAAGATCTTTGTCAACAAAGCAGGAAAGGACAAGTTCATAGACTCATGAGACGCACAATGACTCATGTATTTGATAATCAACGAAGCAATATCACAAGGAGTTTTAGTCATGAAAACCGAAATTAAAACAACATCTTGATAAGTAACACGGTCACGACCACTCTTACGAGGCAAAAGATTTGTATGAAACAATTTAAAAAGCAATAAAGCCAGTAGAGTAAGATCATGTACCATGGGCTTAAGAGAGGTACCGATAAAGTTCTCACCAAGAATCACTTTCAGTTGTTCTTCATACTGTAATCCTGGAAACTCCATGAATGCTGCATGCGTGGTATACGGACAGACACCGGAGCACGAGATATCACAAACTCGAGACAACAGATTAGCATTGAACACAATCGGAACACCTTGAACCTCAGAATAAACCATATCCTCCTTCATCATTGAGAAATTAGAATAAAATTCCCGAACCAAAGAAGGGTAAATAACATCTGGTGGGGATAAAAGAGGTTCACAACCGAGAGCGGAGAATAAATCAACAACACCCACTCGCTGAAGCAGAGAAAGATCACAAATTCGTTCTTTAAGAATGGGTTTTGACACGATTTTAGGCTGAGAAAATTTTTCGGGTGACATTGGAGTAGAGGTATCAGGATTAGTTCTTTGACGTTTAAGAGAAGAAGATGATGGGTTAGGGGTTTTAGCGGGTTTAGATTTAGATCGAGTATGAGGGGTCGACATTGTTGAAGAAGAAGAGAAACGTTTGGAAAGAGGAAAAGAAAAAGAAGTTGAGATTAAATAAGACAGGAGAAGAATATGAAGAGTTAGAAGTGAGATAGAAGTAGAAAGGTGGAGTGTATCTCGAAAAACGAGGAGACACACAGAGATTGAGAAGAAACAGATGGAGTAGTCAAATCAAAGTTAAAGACTTGAAGGAAAATGCATGCAACTCGGTTCAGTTCCAAAGTTCAAGAGTCCCATCAAATAATTACATATAAAATATATAATTAAGACTGAAACACGCAAACTAATTAAACCAAGCACGATAATTAATTCACAAAAATTCATCAATAAATTCCATAGATAAATCAGCATTAAATTAATCAATCAATTAAACACTTGATTATACAATTTCAGTCATAAAGATGAATTATACAAATAATTGACACAAATAAGCTAAATAGAATGCATGCAGGGATGTAAAAATGAATTAATGAGAAATAGTGCACATACCAAGTTCACGTCTCATAAGACAAAACCGGTCTTCACCTAAAGGTTTGGTGAAAATATCTGCTCTTTGCTTATCAGTTGAGATATAAATTAACTCAATATTACCTTTTGAGACATTATCTCCCAGAAAATGGTGACGAACATCAATATGTTTAGTACGAGAATGCATAACAGGATTTTTAGAAATATTAATAGCAGAGGTATTATCACAATAAATTGGAATATTTGTATAAGAAATACCAAAATCCTGCAATATTTGTTGCATCCACAAAATTTGAGCACAACAACTACCAGCTGCAATGTATTCTCCTTCAGCAGTAGAAAGAGCTACAGATGTTTGCTTTTTACTGTGCCATGCAACCAAACAATCACCTAAATATTCACACGCACCACTTGTACTTTTTCTATCAACCTGTGACCCTGCATAGTCAGCATCTGAAAAACCAATTAAGTTAAAAGAAGTAGAACTAGGATAAAATATTCCAAGATCTCTAGTTCCCTTAAGATACTTAAAAATCCGTTTAACTGCATTCAGATGAGATTCTTTCGGTTGAGATTAAAAACGAGCACAAAGACAAACACTATACATAATATCAGGACGAGAAGCAATTAAATATAATAACGAGCCGATCATACCTCAATATTTAGTAATGTCTACAGGTGTACCTTGTTCATCTTTAGTGAGCTTGACAGATGTACTCATCGGAGTAGCTTTAGCAGAAATATTTTCTAATGCAAATCTCTTAAGCAAATCATTCACATACTTACTTTGATGTATGAAAATACCTGCAGCAGATTGGTTAATTTGCAAGCCTAGAAAATATTGCAATTCACCCATTAAACTCATATCAAATTCTTTATGCATGCAGTTAGAAAACCACTTACACAAAGATTCATCAGTTGATCCAAACACAATATCATCTACATAAACCTGTACTAATAGAAAATGATGGCGTTTATGAAAAATAAAAAGAGTTGGATCGAGTGTACCACGAGTGAAACCATTCTTTAGCAAAAATTGACTGAGACGCTCATACCAACATCGAGGGGACTGTCTCAATCCATAAACAGACTTTTTGAGCTTGTAGACATAGTGTGGATATTTTTCATGAATGAAACCTGGAGGCTGCTTCAAATAAACTTCTTCCTTAAGATGACCATTTAAAAATGCGCTTTTAACATCCATTTGGTAAAGCTTGAATCCTTTGTGAGCTGCAAATGCCATTAGAATCCGAATAGCTTCGAGACGTGCTACAGGGGCATATGTCTCGTCGAAATCAATTCCTTCCTGTTGGTTGTATCCATGAGCCACCAAGTGAGCTTTATTTCGAATAATGTTGCCATCTTCATCCTTCTTATTCTTGAAAACCCAACGAGTACCGATGACTTTTGCATTAGAAGGAGGAGAGACAAGTTCCCAGACTTGACAACGTTCAAACTGGTTCAATTCTTCTTGCATGGCAACCGACCAACATTCATTTGCAACAGCTTCTTGAGCATTTTTCGGTTCAAATTCAGCAACAAAAGCACAGAATGCACATAAGTTATGAAGCCTGCTTCGCGTAGAAATCCCTTGATCTAAATCAGTAAGAAGATTATCTGGTGGATGATTCTTCACAGTCCTAGATGATTTAGGAAGTTGAATATTACTCATCTCTTCCTCATTAGAATTGTCTGCCTGGAAATGAATCGGAGTTGTCTCATTCAAAAGAGACTGCCTCATTTCCGCTTGTGAAGATTTATCCAGAGGAGTAACGGAATTCACATTTGAAATACTATCGGGAGTCTTTGGAGAGCCAGAAGATTCATCTGAAGCTTGAGTAGATCCCAAAGAATTATCAGAAGACTGAGATGGACCTGGAGAGTCTTGACTGCTTGATTTGTCAAAATGGGACTGACTCTTTTTAGAATGAGACTGTCTCATTTGGGAATGAGACGATAGATCCGCAACATCTTCTTCAATTTAAGATATCTTCAAGGCAGATTCATTAAATGTAATGTTGATAGATTCTTCAACTTTGAGCTTGATAGAATTATAAACTCTATAGGCCTTGCTTGTAGTAGAATATCCCAAGAAAATTCCTTCCGTAGACTTAAGATCAAATTTTCCTCTAGTGTTCTGTGTATCTAAGATAAAACATTTTGAACCAAATACTCGAAAATAACTGATGTTAGGCGTTTTATTCTTAAGCAATTCATAAGGAGTTTTAAGCAAAATAGGACGAATAAGCACTCTATTTAATACATAACAGGAAGTGTTTACCGCTTCTGCCCAGAATTTACACGGCAGATTACTTTCATGAAGAAGAGTACGAGCAGTTTCCTGTAGAGTTCTGTTCTTGCATTCAACAACTCCGTTTTGTTGAGGTGTACGTGGGGCAGAGAATTCATGAGTAATGCCTCTAGATTTGCAGAAAGTCACGAAATCTTTCTCGAATTCTCCTCCAGGATCACTACGAATAGTCTTGAGCTTTAAGGAATACTTAGTCTCAAGGTTAGTAATAAGATCTTTGAATTCACTAAAAGCTTCATCTTTAGTACGCAAGAATAACACCCAAGTAAAACGAGAGTAATCATCTACTATAACAAAAGCATAATTCTTACCTCCCAAACTTACATATCTTTCTGGACCAAAAAGATCTAGATGTAACAACTGCAGAGGAACAGAAGTTGATACTTTATTCTTCGCAGTAAAGGAAGTTTTCACCTGTTTTCCAAGCTGGCAAGCTGAACATGGTTCCAACTTCTTGAATTTCAGCTTTGGTAAACCTCGAACTAACTCATGTGAAGATATCTTTCGAAGTAGATCCATGTGAACATGACCAAGATGCCTATGCCAAAGATTATGTTGTTCTTGAATGGTAGCTAGACAGATTTCTTCTTGCTGTTCATCAAAATCTAACACAAAGATGTTTCCCTTTCTTTTGGCTACTAAAGCAAACTCGTTAGCTTTATTACCGATATAGCAAACATCTTTATCAAACTTAACACTATGACCAGCATCAGTTAACTGACTTACGCTAATAAGATTATATTTAAGACCATCAACTAAACGAACATTGTTAATAGCAAATTTGTCGTTACCTATGGTACCTTTACCTACAATACGTACGGTAGTGGAATCTCCAAGAGTAACTAAGCCTCCCTCTTTAGCGATTAATGAGAGAAACTTTGATTTATCTCCAGTCATGTGACGAGAGCAACCGCTATCAATAATCCACTTGTTCCGAGGAACATGGACTTTAAAACAGACCTGCAAAAGATCCTTTATTTCTTAGTACCCATGTGACTTTGGGTCCTTGAATGTTAGTATCATAAATCTTATACAAATGCCTGTCAGATTTCTTAATCCACATTTGAACAATATTAACAGATTTATGTACAGATTTAGATCTAGTTGCTGAGTTAGTATCGTGGCCCTTAATACCACATAACCGAGATGCAGAATTGGTGTGACCAGATTTGCCACAGTCTTGACATTTTTCATAAGGCATCTTGTATTTCATAGGAGTTCTTTTGTAGCCACTTTGAAAAACCTTCTTTTTGTTGGCTGATCCATACCCCAAACCTTCTTTGTCAAGAGAAGATTTCTGTTGGGCAAGTAAAGCATTCAAGGTTCCTTCTCCATGAAAATATTTGGCTAGATCAGTTTCCAGCTGGGCAACCTTTTGCTTGAGTTCAGGAACTATAGAATCAGAGGATGCATTTGCTTCAGCAGAAAAAGTTTCCTTCTTTAATGCATCAAGACATGCATCTTTCATCTCGATCTCATTTTTGAGGTAGTTGACTTCTTCTTTCAGCTTAGAGACCTTCTCAAATAGTAGCTTATTTTCTTCTACAAAGGATTCATCTTTGATGGAATCATCAACCTCATTAAGAACCTCACTCAATGCTTGTTTAAGATAAGCATTCTTTTCTTTTAATTTTTTATTTTGAGCCTGCAAGGTTAGTACATCCTGAGATATATATGAATTTCTATTAACTTGAACAGTATGTACCTCATCATTGTCACTAGAGTCAGATTCAAGTCCAGCAAAGCATAGTTGAGCTAATTCATCGTCTAAGTCAATTTCCACTTCAGAATCATCATCACTCCACGTGAGTAAAGCTTTCTTTTTGGCTTTGAGCTTGTAGCAGTCCTTCTTGAAGTGACCTTTCTTTCCACACTCAAAGTATGCATCCTTGTTTTGATTATTTTTGCCTTCCTTGTTTGAACTAGGTCTGAATTCTTTCTTTGGAAATGAAGACTTCATGGGTCGTTTAGATGTATTCTTTTTGGCCAGAAATTTGTGGAACTTCTTAGTGAGAAGTTCAATCTCTTCATCAGAATCTTCAGAAGAATCACCTGCATCTGCATTAAGAGCCAGAGTTTTCTTGCGAGGAGCTTCATCTTCTTCATCATATCTGCGTAGTTGGTTCTCGAATTCTTCCAATTCACTGAACAGTGTTAGAGTATCCATAGTCGAAAGTAGTGTCGAATCCTGCAGAATTGTCACCTTTGGAGCAAATTTCTTTGGCATTGCTCTGAGGATTTTCCTATTAATCTCAGATTGAGGAATGATCCTTTCCAGAAGTGAGATGGAGTACATTAATGTCAGAAACCTCCCTTGAGCATCTCGAACGCTTTCATCTCTTTCCAACCTGAAACCTTCATAGTCACTCATTAGCATACTTAATTTTACTTCACGTACCTTAGACGTGCCTTCGTGGCTGACTTTGATCGTATCCCAAATCTGCTTGGCAGTAGTACATGCTGAAACTTTTCTTAATTCTGTAGCTACCATGCCATTGAGAAGTGAGTTCATCGCTTTAGCATTGGAGTTCATTGCATTCACTTCTTCAGGAGAAAGATCCTTGAGAGATTTTGGCTTCCCTTCTTTCATGGGAATTGTAAAACCATTTTCTACAGCATCCCATTCGAATGCATCACGCTGGAGAAAGATCTTCATACGAAACTTCCAATCATTGTAGTTTTCAGCACCATGAAGCAGTGGTGGATAATTGTTTGAGTACCTATCTGGTTGAGCCATGGATCGCTAGCAAAATAAACACTAAAAAGAGAATTAAATGCACCTGCTCTGATACCAAATGAAATTCGTAGGCTCAACAGAATTAGTTAAAGTGCAACTGTTCACAAATGAGACAGTCTCTTTTGTCTTAGCAAATGAGACAGATACTATATATTCAGCAGAATGTAAGTTACAGAAATATAAACATGCAATGCTGGAAATATGTTAATGCAAGAACACCAAATCTTTTCATTTGGTTCGGCCCCTATACCTAGTCTATGGCCTACATCCAAGTCCCCATGCCAACTAGCATAGAGAATGTATTATATCCACTTAAATAAAGTACTTACAAACTTTTCCTTGATTACAATCTTGGCCCTGAATGAAAGAACCCTTTCCCTAGCACACAGCTACCTAGCACACAGCTACTTGGCCTTGATCTTGTAATCAATATTCCCACAACCCGGGACAAGTGATACAATACACCTTCCTTTCAAATACGAAGATAATAATGTGAAAGATTACAACTCGACTATAAACTCTTAATTGACTGGATAATCAATGAATGTAATTAAGAGGATGTTTTTCTCAGAAAGATATAAGATGGAAAGTGCAGAGAGTTGTATGTTTCTGAAAAACATCAAGTCGGTTTATATAGAAAACGTGTAACGGATATAATGGATTTCAAACTCTTTTAAAGATAATAAAAGATAAGATTAGGTTTGAAATATTTGAATGTGTAAAACAAGTAATCCGTTAGAATTGTTTCTTGAAAGAGATAAACCTGAGAGAGATAAGGAATTTGAAATATGTTAGGTTTATCTAAGATAGAGGTTGTTTTGAAAAGATAAGTCAAAGGTTATCCAGTTAACTAAGTTAACATTAAACAAAACTCTAATACTTATCTAACTAACTAACAATCTGATTTGCTGTAGACTTCTTCAATGCATCATCAGAAATCACGGATTAATAGAGGGAGCCAAGGGGAGCGGTACAGGATGGGGAGCCAAAGGGGCTGACAGAGGAGATCTTACTGTCAGCAGATTTTCTTCTCTCCTCCTGGCGAAATAGTCCAGGAGGTAACGAGTATTCCTAGAGAATTGGGAAGAAGTTGATTCCCTTATGGGTCCCACCAATGGCACGGTGCCAATGGACACTACCTGGCCGGTGGAGATGGGTTGTTTTTCACGCCTCTTTTGTCTGTGAGCATTTTGGTGCCCACCCAATGCAGTTGAAGTCGAGAAACTTTTGGAGCAGTGACGACAAGGATATCTACGCTCTGAGATGGGATTTTCAGAGATATTTTCATTATCGTTAGCATTAGGGTTGGGAGTAGACATGATTGAGAGGACAATAGGGGAGAGCGTGAGTTCTTTGCAAAGGCAGAAATGAGAAAGGCTGAGATGAGTTAGACTGATATAGGGGGCAGCCTTATAAATAGGTTGTTTTGTGAAGAAAATTAGATACAGGATATTAATAGGTTGTTTTCCCAAGAAAATCACATACAGGATATTAAAAGATACATTCCACATATCAATTTTTATTCTTTTTAACAATCTATTTTTCTAAAGAACTTGTCTTAGGTGAGATTTCCTATATAAGACAAGTTTTAAATGTTGCAATTAGATCAGCACAACAATAAAGAAATCTATAAGAAGAAGTAAATATATTATTTTCTCCAACTGAAGTATCAAATTTTTTTATCAAGAAAAAGGAGAACATTGTTATGAAAAAAAGGTTTTGATATATTCTTTTGTTGTTACGTTGTGTAACGTATTTTAAACTTGTAAATATTGAACCTTTAAACTTGTAAATGTTGAACCTTAAATCTCCTTTGTCTAAACACAGTTGATGTTACTTTTATTTTATGGGCATATATTATTTATTTATGATTTACAATACCGACAGAACATATCTAAAAAAAGAAAATAATACTAAAAGGTAGTTGATATTGTAAATGAAAAACTCCTAAAAGATGCATTCCACATATCAATTTTTATTCTTTTTAACAATCTATTTTCCTAAAGAACTTGTCTTACTTAGATTTCCTATATAAAACAAGTTTCAAATGTTGCAATTAGATCAACATAACAATAAAAAAATCTATAAGAAATAAAAATATTATTTTCTCCAACGTTATGGCTGAAGTATCAAATTTTTTTATCATGAAAAAAGATAAAATTATATGCAAAACGCTTTTGATCTATTCTGTTGTTATGTTGTGTAAGGTATTGTAAGCTTGTAAATACTGTAAGTTAAATCTCGTTCGTCTATCCCAATAGATGTTACTTTTGTTACATGTGCATATATTATTTATTTATGATTTATGATATGTACTTAATATTATTAGCAAGAGAACATCTCTGAAAAAGAGAAAAAACATCAAAAGGTGGTTGATAATTGTAAATAAAAAAAAATTCTAATACCGTAAAAACTTGATATTTGGATATTCGATAAACAAATAACCTTCTTAAATAAATACTTATTTCGGTTTCGACTTCGAAAAATGGGTTTAATGAATAGTATTGCTAAATACATTAACCAATCATTTTGTTAATATGTATTGGCCCTATATAAATAATTAATATATTTCAAATTATATATATATATATATATGTGAATACAATTGATGTCATAAGTAATTTATAAGTCATATATTTCTAGAAAAACACTTCTAAAGGTGATTGTTTTTTCCTCCACAAAATGCACATGATCCTTAATTTTATCTATGCATCCAAATTATTCTATACCCAAGAGTTTCGACGATTCTTTAAGTCTAATTTAAAATATAGATCATCTTATGTACACAATTATATCCAACATGTAATAGTACATGTTATAGCCAAAATTTGGTACTAGATCATCTCGGATCAAATACGGGTCAATTGGAATTGAATTGGGGCAAAAGGATGAAGAATTAGGTTTTAGGCTGCAATGCACGAGGGGAGGATGCTTCCTAGGGGTAGGACGCGCCCAATATTGGGTGAAGTGAGTAATATGAGTCATTTGAAAGTAAGATGTAATGGGTGTACCCCATAGAATGAGGACGCGCCATGGGGGTGGACGCGCTCTCATTAGATAAAATGCAGGATATGGATTATCTATGTGTTTGGATTACAAAGGAGAATGTGTGCATTACACAGGGTGAGGACGTGTCCTAGACTAGGGAGATGAATATATTTAGATTCATTTGGATGGTTCAGCTTGTTCTCACCTAGGACAAAGAAAATAGGGACAAGTTCGAGACAAGGCAAACATGGAAGGAGTAATGTAGGATTAATTTCACAAACATATTTATTGTAGGTACTTTTTGAAGAATTCCCTCCTTGAGTCGGTCAAGGAGGGGATGTCAGTCAAGGAGGGGATGTCCGTGAAAAGCTTGAAGGCCTCCAGGGGTATGCCTGATGATTGAAGGCTTCCTCCTGTATTCAACGGGTGTCCTCGTTGGGGATGCGGGGTGAACTTTGGTGTGTACTTTGGGAGCTCTATTCTTGTATTCAACGGGTGTCCTCATTGGAGAAATTTGGAGTCATCCTGTACTTTGCACCCAAGAGCTTGGGATCACCTGTTCTGCTATCTAGTGAGTTATCCTCATTCGGGGGACAGGGACGTGTCTGGCATTTGGGGTGAACCGTGGCTATACATGCGTTCGTAACTCGAGGGAGATAGCTGTAGCGGAATGTTATTCTTGTGCAGGGAGATGCATTATCCGTGAAGTTCTACGATTACAAAAGAGCCTTGGGCCTTCGCGGTTGGGCCTCATAGTTGGACATTCCTTAAACTAGCGGAAGATGGATTCTGGACCGGGCCTAGGAATAGGAAGTCTAAGCCCATTAGATTTCTTGTATTCCAAGAACTACGTGGGCTTGATTTCCTATAAATAGGGATACGTAGGCAAATTGTAAAGGGTCGGAAGCGAGAGCCATAAGGAGCCACCACCAACCCTAAGAAATCTCAGCCCCCAATTTATCACAACCACCACACTCCGCTCACTTTCAGGCGAAGAACCATCATCATAGATCTTGATTCCGGCAACGAAACTCAAATTTTGTTGATACCAAATTCCTCCGTCAACAAATTGGCGCTAGAAGGAGGGGTGCTGATCAAGATCATAATCTCAGGAGGAAGAGATGTCTTATCATGATGAATGTTCTTTACGCAAGATTTGAAGGAAAGCCACGGAGGGGTTTGCAAACAACGACCACGAAGGAGATTGAACAACCATTTTTGGCTGGGGGTCGAAGGAGATTTGAATGTAGTATCTGCGACTACGATCGAGATTCATGGATGATGATTTCCAGCCATGGGGGTTGAAATTTTTATCCATGGCCACGAAGGAGCGAAGTTGGATGAAAAATTCAGATTTGATGGGTTAAGCGATTTACTTACACTATTTGGGCCTTATCTTGAGTTCCGTAAGTCATATTTGGACGATTTTACGGCCTACGGAAAACTTATTGAATTCTCTTTAATTCAGAGATGATATGTCTACGAGAATCCAAGTTGAACAGCCCAAAAATAGAGGAAAACAGCAGCTACGAATTTTTACCAAAAAATCCTATTTGGTTTAGAAGATTGCAAGAAACCCATTCCATTAAGAAGATTGGGAGAAACCTATTTGGTATAGAATATTGGAGAATCCTATTCTAATTAGAATATTGAAAAATTCTATTCGATCTAGAAGATGGGAGAATCCTGTTCTAATTAGAAGATTGGAGAATCCTATTCCATTTAGAAGATTGGAAAATACTATTCCAACAAGAAGACTGAACAATCCTATTTGATTTAGAAGATTTGAGAACACTATTCAGATCAGAAGACTTAATCAGGCGCAAATCTGAGGATGATCGGGAGGAGAACACTCCAAGAAGAAGGCATTACTATCATGAGCTAGTCATCACCTTTAAGATGATCCCTCAAGGTAACACTCAACTATTTTATTATATTTTTCGTTACTCGTTTCCGGGACTTGTGCAGGAAGAGGATTGGGAAAGAGACTTGGCATGGAGAAAATCCCCACAAACTCTTATGACGCGACTTGATTAAGAAATTTGGGGCCTAGACGACTTCCAGCAAATTCCAGGAGAATTCACCGACTGGACACGTCCGTCCCTCTCAGACGCGTCCTCCAGGTAACATTCCAAGTTCCATATGAATGAGCTCCTCATCTAAGGATGTAATGTTATATCATCAACAATTATAAGTAAACTCTCCAAGGCTAGCTCTCTTAAGGCGCGCCTTCATTGAAATACCCATGTCATCTTCCTCGATATTATATACATGATTTATAACGAAGCAAATAAAGTACAATGAACTTCCTAGTATGTCGAAAGTTTAGTTTCAGCGAACGCGCTCTCACATCCTCAATAATCTGAGTGAGTTTTCAGGATGTGCCCTTGGCATATCTGGCTCATATGTTAAGGCTTCTTCTTTCGATATTATTACCAAGGTCATCTGGTTGTCCTTAGCAAAAACGAAATATGAAAGTTGCGTTAGAAACAGATGAGAAAGATGAGGCTACAAAGTACTTTTGACAGGGTACACGCTCGGGGGTAAGTCACCTCTCATTAGTTCGGTGGTGTTACGTATTGCCACATGAGTAATATACATGGCTTTCCCTATAAATAAGAGAGATGCTCAAGGTCAGAAAAACATCCATGTTTAAGAAAACGCTCAACTTCAAGAAAATGTCTCTGAAAGTGAGATGTCGTTTATTAGATACCACTTCGTGAGATGCCTCGCTGAGAGATGTTTCAACAAGAGATAGTTTATGTATTTATTGAGCTTTGTTAAAGATAAAAGCCTTCTAAGAATATTGATCATTAGATTAGTTTTGTTACATGAAGATTCTGTTGAAGACCCTTGTCAAGGTAAATGCTCCTCTTACAGAGGACGCACCCTCCAAGGATGATTCCCCTTGTCGAGGTAGATGATCCTTTGATAGAGGACGCGCCCTCCAAGGATGAATACCCTTGTCGAGTTGGATGCGTCTCTGACAGAGGAAGCGCCCTCCAAGGATGATTTCCCTTGTCAAGGTGGATGTGTCTCCGACAGAGGACGCGCCCTATAAAGATGATTTTCTTTGTCGAGGTAGATGCGCTTCTTACAGAGGACGTGCCCTCCAAGGACAAATACCCTTGTGGAGGTAGATGCTCCTCTTATAGAAGATGCGCCCACCAAGGATAATTTCCTTTATCAAGGTGGATGCGTGTCTGATAGAGGACGCGCCCTCCAAGTATAAATACCCTTGTGGAGGTAGATGCTCCTCTTATAGAGAACGCGCCCTCCATGGATAATTCCCCTTATCGAGGTAGATGATCCTCTGACATAGGACGCGCCCTCCAAGGATGAATACCCTTGTCGAGGTGGATGAGTCTCTGACAGAGAACGCGCCCTCCAAGGATGATTTCCCTTGTCGAGGTAGATGAGCCTCTTATAGAGGATGCGCCCTTCAAGGATAAATACCCTTATGGAGGTAGATGCTCCTCTTACAGAGAACGTGCCCTCCAAAGATAATTCCTCTTGTCGAGGTTGAGATGATCCTCTGACAGACGACACGCCCTCCAAGGATGAATACCCTTGTCGAGGTGGATGTGTCTCTAACAGAGGAAGCGCCCTCCAAGGATGATTTCCCTTGTCGAGGTAGATGCGCCTCTTACAGAGGATATGCCCTCCATGGATAAATACCCTTGTGGAGGTAGATGCTCTTCTTATAGAGGACGTGCCCTCTAAGGATAATTTCCCTTGTTAAGGTAGATGCTCCTCTTACAGAGGACGCGCCCTCCATGGATGATTTCCCTTATCGAGGTGGATGCGTCTTTGACAGTGGACGCGCCCTCCAAGGATGATTTCCCCTGTCGAGGTAGATGCGCCTCTTACAAAGGATGCGCCCTCCTAGGATAAATACCCTTGTGGAGGTAGATGCTCCTCTGACAGAGGACGTGCCCTCTAAGGATGAATACCCTTGTCGAGTTGGATGCGTCTCTGACAGTGAATGCGTCATCCAAGGATAATTTCCCTTGATGGGGTAGATTCGCCTCTTATAGAGGACGCGCCCTCCTAGGATAATTCCCTTTGTCGAGGTAGATGCTCCTCTTACAGAGGATGCGCCCTCCAAGGATGATTCCCCTTATCGTGTTTGTATTGTATGAGTTTAGCCTCTCAACCTCTTATGTGTTTGTATTATATGATTTTTGAACTAAATATGGTGGTGGTCGACTGTAAAGATTAAAATTTTAAAATGTAGAAATGATCAGATTTTCAAGAAATTTGGAAATTTGATGACCCTTTTGATTGATTAGTATAGTGGTGAGAGTAAATTTGATGAATTATGAATGAAACGATTGTGACAAGAAGATGTTATAGTTGTTAGTAAAAGTGTTTTTCATAGTGGTGAAGGGCAGCAACAGAGGAGATTGTGAGTGAAAGACAGGTTGAAAGCTTGGTGGGGATTTGTGTGATAGTTAAGATTTTCCTTATGATGAGTTTGAGAAAGCTTTTCGAATGAGTAAAGCTACGTTTGATATGACTTATGAAGAGTTTGATTCTGTTTTGACAAAGAAAGATACAATGTTATAGTTAGCAATTCCGGTTCGACAAAGGGTTGTTGTTGTATATGGAGATTAATTTGTATACAGAGACTAGCTACCAATGAGCCATCAAGTCTTGTTTCGAAAAGATTTGGATTAGGAATATTTTGATGACTAAGTATTTACAATGGCCTAATAAGAGTAAGTTGAAGGAGATCAAGATTTAGTTTTTTTTTATGAACCTTTCATGGAGCAGTTCATTCTTACAGTTGAAGATCGAGTTCACCACTAAACAAAATATTCTGGGGATGATTAGCTTACCACCGATTGTGTTCGATAAATGGATAGACCACGGGCCTAGTTCACTCTATAAAGTATATTGTAATGTAATATTTAATCGAGATAATATAACTCAACATGAAACAGAAACAGATTAATAATATTAACTGTGTAGCACAAGAACCCTGAAGATGAAGACTGGATAAATACAAAGAATCAAAAGATGGAATTAATGCTCCAAATTCGTAACCAGGTCATGCAAAGTAATTAATTAACATGTCCAGGCCTCCGGAAGAATAAAGTGTCAAAGGACTTCCAGTGTCAGTGAAATATATTGATTTGAAGTATTAAAGATCAGGGTTCAGTGAATAAAGTAATGAATAACCGAGAAAGTTGTATCAGCTCAAAATTATAAAAGAAATTGAATTAAATCAATTTAGTGTTAGTTATTTGTGAACCAAACCAATGCACCAAGCATCAGCACATTAGAAAGGAATTAATTTGATCATACTAGAGATTTGAGGGTGTTATAATTTAAGGGAAGTACAAGAGAGCGAATGATTTGTCCAAGTAAAAATAGTTACAAGGAAAATACTTTTCCTTGTGGTCGCAATCTAGAGAATTTTTTCTAAGGGATTAATTCTTCCTTAAGGTCGCAAGTTAAGAAAATTCTCTAAGGAAAAGCAATCTCCTGTTGTCACAAGACAGATGAAATTGTCTAAAGCAAGTGTGTACCCTTGTATGCACAACCAAGAATATATGTCCAAGGCAATCAGCCTCCCTTCTATGCGCAACTCATATAATTGATTAGCAAGGAGGGCATTTTCTTGTGCTCGTAACTTAGAAGAAAAGGAAAAAGACAAGGTTTCTTATTTTCCATGTATGCGCAAGTAAGAAGGAAAACAAAGACCATTTATTCCCTCTTATCCCCAGTCAAGTGTTGGTAATTTCGTTGATACAAAAAAAAACAAATGTTTTTATTTGCATGGCTGAGAATATGACACATGTCCAAACATTTGAAAGACTACATATTGAAGCAGAATGAATTTATTTATTCAGTTATCTTTCTCAGATCCGAACTGTATTTTACGAAGCTCCATTGAAGACCATTTATTAGCCGGTAAACATATTGTTATGCTGTTGAATTTATTATAGCTAATCATTTGATTGATTAGAGTGTAGCAACCTCAAGGTTTATATTAATAAAATAAAATAGTTCTCGAAATATTTTGTATCTATTTTGATTATGTATATTGAACGAAGAACTTGAAACGAATCGAAAAAGAGTGTAGGTATCGTATTCAACCCCCTCCCCCTTCTACGATACTTTAGGACTAACACACTCTCGTTGGTTCAACCTCAATAAATTTGGTTTTGGTGCCTTCGAAGTGGATAGGAGAAAAGAGCTCAAGTTTTCAAGTAGGATTCCCTTGCAAGTGTGTCGCAAAGGTGGATATCATGTCCTGGATGAATCAACTATGTACATAAGTGGTCAAAAGCTTACTCCAACGCAGCTCTGGAGGCAACATATTGGAATCCTAGAGGTGGGAATAAATCGAAGAATATAATAAATTATAACAATATATGTTTTATAATAATTTGAGACTTGACTGAAAATAAATAACATAATATAATATATTATTTCAATAAAGAATATAAAAGTTTAAATATAATAAGCTGTTGACGAGGTTCGAACCCTGAATCCATGAGAGCAGTTTAAATATTAATATAATAATATTTTATTATTGTATCCAATGGTTCTCATTTTTCTGACTTTAGATCTGACGGTTGTTATTTGTCATACCAAACAACTGTACCGAACAACTCTCAAACAACTGTACCGAGCAACTACCAAATAGAGGGTGTTCTGCTTATAATAGTATAGTATAGATAGATTGGTAATATTTTGTGTGCATACTCAAGTTTAGTATCATTAATAAGGAAAAATTTCACAACTCTTCTTTCATTGTGTACTTTAGACACACTAGAAAATGAGAAGTTATAAAATTAAAAAGGTATCGTATAACAGTTGTACAACCTTGTCTTTTTAAATAATATTAGTTAATAACCTTAACAAGCACCTAACTGTAAGATTAAAAATATTAAATTAGTATTTACAAATATTTGAACCTTATGATCAAGGCGAAACACGGATCGAAATTATAATATCACTATCAAATAATAAATTGGTATTATATAGTTTAAAGAAATCGAATCAAATATAGTTATATAATTTTACCGTAGAATTTTAATTATGCACCTAGTTATTTACTTCTTATATAAATCTAAGCTTTGTTACTAACCACATATTTTTTGAAACGGATTGTATATGTAATTATCTTATGACCAAATATCTTTTTGATTTTAGATAATTTAATAATATTTGATAATTTTCTTTTTCAATATAATTTATTTAAATATTACTTCTTTAATTAAAAAATCAAATTAATAGTAAAGAGATGTTTTTACTTAATTTAATATTACTTAATAAAAGCTAAATACAACTCATTAATTTTTTAAAGTTTAAAAATGTTTATTAACTGAATATAAATATACGTTACGACGGACACTAACAAATACAATCGTTGAACCAATGATTTTCAGTTTAAAAATAAATTAAAATCAAAAAAGTTATTTACTACTACTTAACTATTATTAAAAAAAAGTTTTCCAATTTAAAAAGTAACTCATTTTGATACACACTAACTAATTGAAAATAATATTTACAAATAATAGAAGTCAATTAGTTAAATTTAAAAATATCAAATATTAAAATATTTATATAACTATCTTGTAAGTACCAAAATTTGCACTACAAAAAAAGCGGGCCTTTTCGATCAACCGAAGCCGATAACAGCTAGAAATCGACCATATTCAGTCGAATTAGGGGTCACATGTAAATTCTACCATTTATTGTCGAATTAAGGAGTGGTCGGTTTTAATAGGTCAAATTTAGTGGATAAATTTGACTGGCTTTTTATTTGGTCGAATTGAGTACTCGTCAAAAAATGGGAAAAATTTCTCGTTAAAAACTTAAATTTGGGAAAATAAATTAGACCCAATACGGTCGAATTTAGCCAATTTTTTTGTAATCTTGATATTTTGTATTTTTGATACTTTTGTACTTGTAATAGTAATAAAGAGTATCGATAAAGTTTGATAATATAATAAAAACATTCCTCTATAAATATAAATGAATAAATTAAATTCAGTTTTAATCTTTTTGTAAATTTTGAAAGGATAATTTCATTGTGATATTTATTAACCCTAAACCTTTTCATATTAATATGAATATTTAAATATCCAAAGTGCAGTAAACAAAATATGTCCAATTTTAGAATTGATAAATGAATATAAGAAATGACTTGCAACAAAACCTCATATAATCAAATCTAATTTAAAAATCAAACGTTTCTTAAATATTATTCATTATAGCAAATAATTTATATTGGTCCTTTTGGCCAGAAAACTCACTTATTTAACGTTGTAAATGTGTGGCAACATATATAAGATGTATTTGTTGAATAATATTTATGTGACATAGATTATTATATTTTGGGCCTGTTTGAGTGTGTGCATAGTAAGTTTATTTGGAAAATAAAAACTTTTGGGTCTGCTACTTGGCTTAGTAAAATATTTGGTGTAAAGATTTATTAGGATTTAAAGCGAGTAACTAATTAAAATCATTATTAATTAGCTAAGAACATAGACTCCTACGATTAAAGAATCATTCCCATCCTTACATGTAAAAACTACATGTTCATAAGGACAGTTGAGAATCCTAAATAAAGCAAACACTTGTTTAACTGAGAGTACCATGCTCGAGGGGCTTGACATAAATTATATAGCGTCTTTAAGAGTTTACCCATAAGGTTGAGATACGTAGACCTCTTGATATACCCATTAGGTTTATCGACGATATCTTCATATACTCCAAGTCAGAAGAGGAACATGTGAAACATTTGATGATTGCTTTGGAAACCTTGTGGAAAGAAAAGTTATACGCGAAATTTCCAAATGTGAATTTTAGTTAATGGAAGTTCAGTTTATTGGGCATATAGTTAGTAGTGAAAGCATTACAGTGGATCCCGTCAAGATTGAGGTTGTGATGAACTGGAAAAGACCTAAGACTCCAATGGAAGTAAAAAGTTTTCTAGGATTGGCTGGTAATTATCGATGATTTGTGCAAGATTTCCCTAAAATAGGTGTTCCTTAACTAAGTTGAAAAGGAAAAATGAGAAGTATATTTGGACGGATAAGTGTGAAGAAAGTTTTCAGGATTTAAGGAAACATTTAGTTTCTGCACCAGTATTGGTTCTACACGATAAAAAAGGTGAGTTTGTAATATATAGTGATGCATCTCATAAAGGATTGGGTTGCGCTTTGATGCAACACGGAAAAGTAATAGCTTATGCTTCTCGTCAATTAAAGAATCATGAACAGAAATATCCTATGCCTGATTTTGAATTGGAAGCAATTATGTTTGCCCTTAAGATTTGGAGACACTATCTGTATCAAGAGACGTGTGATATTTATACGGATCATAAGAGTTTAAAGTACATCTTTACTTCGAAAGGGTTGAATATGAGACAAAGGCGATGGTTGAAACTAATCAAAGATTACGATTGTACCATAAAGTATCATCCGGGGAAGGCGAATATTGTGGCAGATGTGTTAAGTCGCAAGGAAAGATTGAATATGATAACGTCATCAACGGAACTGGTAAAAGAATTTGAGAAATTAAATTCATCAACGGAACTGGTAAAAGAATTTGAGAAATTGAAAACAGAAATACGAGTCCCTGAGTTAGAGTTAGCAAAAGGAAGTGATCAATACAAAGACGTTTCAGCCTGAGATTCTAGAAAAGATTCTGGAAAAGATTCGACATTTCCAGGAGAAGATAATGGATCACGAAAAGGATAAAATGTCTGGTGGTGAAGAGCGTAAGGCTCAAAAAGATGATAAAGATGATAAAGGTGTATCTAGATTTATAGAATGAGTATATGTTCTAATAAATTCTCGGAAAGAATTATAGTTCCTTTTTTATTTTTTTTACTAATAGAATTCATAGACTTGTAATTGTGAGTATTTGTTTCAATAAATTAGACCGGGTTACTTAATTTTTATTTCTTTACTAAAAACACTTATAGACTTACAATTATGAGTATATATATTTCAAAAAATTATCAGAGTGAGTAATAGTTTATTTTCTCCTTTTTTACTAATAAAGCTTATAGCCCTTATAATTGTGAGTTTATGTTCTAATAAATTCTTTAGTAAAAGTCTAACTTAGGACCTAGAATTTATGAACATGGGATAATAGAGGATAAGTTCTTAACCACACTTATCCAATCGTGAGCTCAGACCTAATAATTTTATTAATTTAAAAAGAATATTAGAAAGATACTAATTGATTGATCGATAAATTAATAATTATATTAATCTTTGTTATTAAGAAAAAAATATTTTTATAATATAAATGTAAAAAATTGATTTAAGTATTAGAGAGGACTCGTAAATCAATTCCACAAATACACAATAAATTTCTAACTAATATATATATATTAAAAAAATCTAACAAAACATCCAATCCAATGATGAGGTGTAATCTTTGGTAAAACGTCTCTCAACCATTTATCAATCAACCACCGGTATATTATTTATAATTATATATAATTTTGATCTCATGACCTTCCTTATTTTTGTTCACTGAGTTAGTGCCTCTGTCCACATAACATCGGTAAGGATATAGACTTTTTTGGGGCTTATAGACTTAAAACAATATACATTGAACCAACTAATGATGGATAAATGAAACAAATGAAATCTTACATTATGTTTAATTGACATGTATTGAAAAGTAAAGATCATATCATTAGAATGGAAAAAAACTTTAAAATATTGCCACTGTTGGGCTGGTTTTAATATAAACATGCTTAGTCTTTTATTTGTCTGATTAGTAATAAACCAATGTTATCCGTTAACGTTGGAGAGTTTGATTTAGTCTAGGAAGTTGCTTATGTTTAGGAAGTCGGTGGAGATAAAACAGGAGATGTGAACATGTTTTGTAGGAGTATGTGGTTTTTTCTCTTATATGTATTTTGCAGTAGTAATTTTTAAAAGTAATAAGATTAGTGAATTTTTCATATCAATAATCTATACAATTCCGTATTTACTTTCAGTTTTATATCCATCATCTGGTATCAGAGCTTTTACGCATCCTGGGAAAACTTTTTAATGGAGTCCAACAGAAGCAAGGAGGGAAGTTATGGTTTAATCTATCCAATGCTTACAAAGGCGAACTACACGGCCTGGGAAGTTAAAATAAAGGTGATAATACAGGCCTATGGAGTTTGGGAGGCTATCGAACCTAAAGATCCTAAGGCTGTTGTTGAAGAGAAGATGGACAAGCGAGCATTGGCAATTATTTATCAAGGAATCCCTGATGACACCTTGTTAGCGCTGACAGAAAAAAAATCATCCAAGGAGGCATGGACTGCACTTAAAACGCTGAGCCAAGGTGCTAACAAGGTGAAACAAGCTAAGGCAAAGACACTAAAATCTGAATTTGAGGCGTTAAAAATGAAAGACACGGAACACATTGATGATTTCTGTATGAGACTCAACGGTTTGGTCGCAAATATCAGATCGTTGAGAGAGTTAGTTGGTGAAATATATGTTGTTAAGAAGTTGTTGAGGGTCGTACCCTACGATGTTTCATCAAATTGCTTCGGCAATTGAGCAGTTTGGGAACCTCGACAATATGTCCGTAGAAGTGGTCATGGGCTCGCTGAAAGCTCACGAAGAGCGTGTGCAGGGAGGGTCAGAAATAAGTGAAGGACAACAACTTTTGATGACAGAGGAGGAATGGAAAAGCAGGGAGAACAAAGACGGAAAACTTCTCCTAACATGAGAGGAATGTTTAAAACGGAGTGGGAAGAATGTGTCTCCTGGTGGTAGGGACTATCGTTTGAAAGATAGTCAAATTGTTAGAGATAGGAGCCAAGTCAAGTGTTTCAATTGTGAGGGATACAGTCATTTTGTGTTCGAATGTCGAAAACCAAAGAAATTCAGACCACAGAAGGGAGAGGTGAACCTGACCTAGTTAAATGATGATGAGCCTGCGTTTCTTATGGTTATGTGTGAAATAAATGCAGATGAAATTATTTTCCTGACAGAGAATGAGAATTCAAAAACCAAGCAAGAAGTAGAGGCGAACACATGGTACCTCGATAATGGAGTGAGTAACCACATGAGAGGATATCGAGAGAAGTTTGATATTTTGGACAGAACAGTGAAAGGAGAAGTGAAATTCGGAGATGGGTCTATAGTCAAAATCGAGGGAAAAGTATCTATCAAAATTATGTGCAAAAATGGAGAAGTCAGGGAGTTACATGAAGTTTACTACATCCCCATGTTAAGGAGCAACATTATCAGCTTAGGACAGCTATCTGAGGAAGGGAATCGAGTCTTTCTGAATGGTGAAAACCTGTGGGTGTTTGATAGGTGTGGGAAACTACTCATGCAAGTCAAAAGATCTGGGATCTGGCTTTAGAAAATTCACATAACTGAAGCAAAACAACAATGTTCACTAACGCATCGTGAGGAAGAAACGTGGTTATGGAACCACAAACTCGGGCATGTAAATTTTAAAGCGATGTATTTGATGTCCAAGCACAATATGGCACATGGCCTACTTGCACTTGCCCAGTTGAATGAAGATTACAGTGGATGCATCATGTCCAAACAAACTCGTAAGTCTTTTCCCTCTCAAACTAATTTTTCTACAAAATATGCCTTGGACTTGATACAAGTTGATCTTTATGGACCAATAACTCCATCTACACCTGCGGGTAATAGATATTTTATGCTCTTGGTAGATGATTATACCCGCATGATGTGGTTATATATGTTAAAAATAAATCTGATGTTCTTCACTATTTTAAAAACTTTAAATTGATGGTTGAGAAAGGAGCCGAACCGAGTATACAGGAGTTGAGATCAGATCATGGAGGGGAATTTTGCTCCAAAGATTTTAAATCTTTCTGTAATTAACATGGAATATTGAGACACTATACAGCACCCTACACACCCAAATAAAATTTTGTGGTAGAGCGTCATAATCGCACAGTTATGGCCATGGTTCGAAGCTTAGTAAAGGAGAGACAGGTACCTACGAAGTATTGGGGCGAGGCAGTGAGGCACGTTGTTTATGTGCTGAATAAATTACCAATGTGTTTATTGTCTTCCATCACACTGTATGAGGCATGGTATAACAGAAAGCCTAGTGTGAAACATTTGAAGATTTTTGGATGCACAGCCTATATGAAGGTCCCATCCGTATACACAACTAAACTCGATGATCGAAGCAAGTTGGTAGTGCATTTTAGCAGGGAACCAGGGAATAAGGCGTACAGGTTATTCGACCCAGACACCAATAATATCCATGTCACTCGCGATACGAAGTTTAATGAAGATCAAGCTTGGGCCTGGACTCCTCAAAACACCAGTGATCCATCTGTTCCAGGACACTGTACGCTGGACATCAGTGACACAGAGTCTTCAGTCACTCCCGATGAAACACCTGAGTTATAATCTCCGCACACTAGCTTCAGACCTACTGTTGATCCTACAATCGACACTAGTGAGCCACCACGAAAGTACAAGAGTTTGACTGATATTTATGATCACACCATAGAGGTCAAACTGGCAGAAGAAGAACTGTTCCTAATGGGGTTGACGAGCTACTGTGCTTCAAACAAGAAGTGTAGGAGAAAGTTTGGAAGATAGTAATGGACAAGAAAATCAAAGCCATTGAAAAAAATTGAACATGGAAACTGACTACGTTACCCAAAGGACATTAAGCTATCAATTTGAAATGGGTTTTCAAACTAAAAATCATTCAGCATGGTGAAATTACAAAGCATAAAGCTCGCCTTGTTGCCAAAGGTTATGCACAAAGGCAAGAACTTGATTATGAGGAGGTGTTTGCCCCTGTCACCCGGTTAGAAACTGTGTGTCTTATTCTTTCTTTGGCAGCTAAAAATGATTGAGAGGTCCATCATCTTGACGTTAAATCTGCATTTTTAAATGGTATATTGAAAGAGGAGGTCTATGTCTCACAGCCAAAAGGGTATGTGGGCAGAAACACATGGTCTATCATTTGTTCAAATATTTGTATGGTTTATGTCAGGCCCCCGGGCTTGGTACACATGTTTAAATCACTACTTGCTGCAACTGGGGTTTGTCAAGTGCCCTTTCGAATACGCAGTTTATTCCAAACGCACCAGTACTGAAGTTTTACTCGTTGGTGTGTATGTCGACGATCTTATCATCACAGGCACAAAACTGTCAACCATTGTCAAATTCAAGGGGAAGATGAGCAAAGAATTGTACATGTTTGACTTCGGCAAACTGACTTATTATCTCGGTTTGGAAGTGAATCAGGGTCGTGGTTATATTAAAATTCGACAATCAGCTTATGCAAAAAAAGTTCTTGAACGAGCTGGTTTGGCAGAGCGCAATTCTTTGAAGTATCCCATAGAGTATAAGTTACAAACGCACATGGACAGAGAAGGGACACCAGTGAATCCAACGTATATCAAAAGTATTGTAGGAAGGCTTCGTTATCATGTGCATACACAGCCTGACATTGCCTATGCTGTTGGGATAGTATGTCGGTATATGGAAAGGCCTGCGGAGTTGCACATCAATGTCGTAAAACACATTTGTCGATATGTGAAGTGGACATTATGTTATGGTTTGTTGTATAAATAAGGGCATGGTGATTACATGTTATCAGGATTCTCGGATAGTGACATGGCAGGGAGTATGGACGATTGGAAAAGCACCAGAGGGATGGCTTTTTATTTGGATGAAAACATTATTACCTGGGTATCTCAAAAGCAACATTATGTCGCTCTTTCTTCCTGTGAGGCCAAGTTTATGGTAGCTATAGTTGTGGCATGTCAAGCTATATGGCTTCAACGTGTTCTTAGTTATATCATGGATGTTTAAACGAGTCCAGTCACCATATATATCGACAATAGATCGGTTGTTGATCTCGCCAAGAACCCAACTTTTCATTGTAGGCGCAAACATATTGATTTACGGTACCATTTTATAAGAGATTGTGTTGAGTAGGGTCTCATTGTCATCAAGTATGTTAGCACAAACGAACAGCGAGCTGATATAATGATCAAGGCGTTGGCATGGACTAAATTTCAGAAGATGAGGAATTTGTTAGGTGTCATGAAGCTTGAAGATCGATTAGATGAACGGGGAGTATGTTGAGCTGGTTTTAATCTAAACATGCTTAGTCTTTTATTTATCTGATTGGTAATAAACAAATGTTATTTGTTAATGTTGGAGAGTTTGGTTTAGTCTAGGAAGTTGCTTATGTTTAGGAAGTTAGTGGAGATAAAATAGGAGATGTGAACATGTTTTGTAGGAGTATGTGGTTTTTTCTCTTATATGTATTTTGCAGTAGTAGTTTTTAGAAAGTAATAAGATTAGAGAATTTTCCATATCAGTAATCTATATAATTCGGTATCTACTTTTAGTTTTATATCCATCAGCCACACAGTCCATGGATAAACATAACATGGATCAAAAGTATGTAAAATATCATCATAATATAAACTAATTGGTTTAAAACTGAACATTAATACATGGTCTCTGGACCTAGAGCTTGAGATCTAAATCAAGATCCATCTCTCCTCCTTCTTCCTCATTTTCCTCTTCATCTATGGCGTCTTCAGCGCTGGATGCTCCATCACCTGAAGGATCTATGGCTGCAGCAGAATGCGGGAAAAAGTCTCACACTCCAATGGTAGTTCTAGGTTGTTCTTGAGGAGGCAAGGGGGCTGGTGGAGGAGATGGAGCAAAACGCTGGAAAAAGACTGGAACTCCAAACAATATAGTTCTTCTAGGTTGTTCAAGAGGAACCAAGGGAGCTGGTGCAGGAGAGGGAGCCATGGGGACCGGTACTAGATTGGGGGCCAAAGGGGTTGATAGAGAAGCCTATCTCCGGGTCCCAGCAAAATAGTCTAGGAGGTGAGGAAGATTCCTGGAGAATGAGGAAGAAGGAGATTCCCTTACTGGTCCTATAAAAGATGGCTGGGTGCCAATGGACTCCATCCTTAATGCCGGTAAATAAGATGTAAAATATAAGAACAGATTTAATGTATATATTTATAAGCACGTGCAATAAACACTTATTTTGAACGAACTAGGAAGACATTTTGTTATTAAGTCTGAGAGAAACAAAAAACAACATACATGTCTAATATATAGACTAATAAAGATAATGGCTATAAATAAGCAAATTTCTCCTGGAAAAACTCAAACATACCCATCACCCCATGACTCTCCTAAAATAGCTCAACTAAAACAAATGACCAAGTCTAAACTACATGACTAACTACGTGACTAACTAGGTGACTAAATATTAGCCTAAATAATTAAAACATGGATTAAACATATAATTTAGATTAACATCCTAACAATCTCTCCCTTAATCTAAATTTTCCTCAACAAATACTAGTAGCCCGTATGGCTTTTAACCTAGCCCATGTGGCTTTCAACTTTTCTGCCCGTTTGGCACTTCAACATAGCCCGTCTGGCCTTTTCTTTGCCCGTCTGGCATTTCTTATTTGCCCGTCTTGCATTTCTTATTTGCCCGTCTGGCATGCTACTTCTGTCTATAACAAAGCTGGTTCATCGTCATCCACATGTTTGAGGTTTACTTCTTATTTTCGTTCCTTGTCTTGTCTTTGTTTATAACATTCTGTAGCGTAGTGGCCAAAGATGTTACAGTTATAGCATTTTATTTTGCTCTTGTCACGTCCACCATTTCTATTATATGATCATCCACAGGATCTTGCCTTCCATTCTTCATGAGTTAACAACAGCTGATTTCCATTGTCTTTAACATGTCCACGAATCCTCTCTTCATGAGCTCTTAGCCTCCCGATTAACTCCTCAACAGACATGTTGTCCAAGTCACCAAATTGTTCAACAGTTGAAGTAATCTGCAGAAATTTTGGTGAGACTACTCGTAGTAATTTTTTCACAACACAGGACTCTTCCACTTTATCTCCCAGAGCTCGAATATTACTCACAATATTATTCAATTTCATGGAGAAATCATCGATATTTTCTGTCTCTTTCATGTTGAGAGCTTCAAACTCGGACCTAAAAGTCTGCACTTTTGCTTTCTGAACACAATCAGCTCCGACACACATTATTTTGATACCATCCCAAGCCTCTTTCGTTGTCTCTTTCTCTGCCACGGACAGCAATATGTCTTCTGGAATCCCTGATAAATGGCTGCCAATGCCACATTATCCTGCCTTGGATCAATTACACCCTTTGGGTCGCTAATCTCAATAGCTTCCCAGACGCCTTGTGCCCGCATGAATACCTCCATTTTTAACTACCATGTCATCTAATTGTTTTTGGCCAACATAGGATAACTGAGTCCGACAACACCTTTCTTTATCCTTGGCACGTCCATGCTTATTTTTCTCGCCATGTACATGGGCATAAACTACCTAGCTCGGATACCAAGTGTAGAATATAAGAACAGATTTAATGTAAATATATTTATAAGCATGTGCAATAAACACATATTTTGGAAGAACTAGGAAGACATTTTGTTATTAATTCTCAGAGAAACAAAAAACAACTTACTCATCATATATATAGACTAATAAAGATAATGGCTACAAATAAGCAACATTCTCCTGGAAAAACTCAAACACTCCCATCACCCCATGACTCTCCTAAAATAGCTCAACTAAAACAAATGACCGAGTCTAAAATACATAACTAACTACGTGACTAACTAGGTGACTAAATATTAGCCTAAATAATTAAAATATGAAGTAAACATATAATTTAGATTAAAATCCCAACATAAGACGAGCCAACACTCCTTGGTTTTTCCATTCTGGTGCCCACCCATTGCCATTCAAGTGGAGAAAGTTTTGGGGGATGTTTTCTTTGTTATTAGCATCAGAGCGGGGATAAGACATGATTTAGAAGAGAGTGGGGGATAGGGTGAGTTCTTTGCTCTAGGCATAAATGAGAAAGGAAGACATGGTTTAGCTGTGATGAAGGGCAGCCATTATATTGATATTTTACGGATTACCAGATACCACATTTAGTGCAATTAGTGATAATTTTTATTCTTTTAAAATTTTAACAACATAGTTCAAAGCAGTACCATAAAGTCAAATTATTTCTTGTTTTTTTGAATATTTTTAGTAACTCCAAATTATTTTAAATGGTCAAGTGACAAAAGTAGATGAAAAGAATTGAATGAATAAATAAAACATATGAATCATTATAAAAAAAATAAATTAAATTGCTTTCACATTACAACCAAACACAACTATTATCATATATAAAATTAAATTTGTAATCATATATGTAATTGAACTTATAATTATATAAGCATTAAGCAATTATTCAATTACAAGATAAATCTTCCTATAACAAATTACAAACTTGTAATTAAATAAACATTAAGCAATTATTCAATTACATGATAAATCTTTCTATAACAAATTACAAACTTGTAATTATATAAACATTAAGTCATTATTCAATTACATGATAAATCTTCCTATAACAAATTACAAGGGTCTGTCTAGTCATGGGCTTAACTTATTACTAGCCTATAACGCGACGGATTGTTTTTAACATTCGATAGTTTTTAATAATATATTTTATAATATAATTTTTAATAGTTGAAAAATAAATCGAAGAATATAATAAATTATAATTTTTAATAGTTGAAAAATAAATTGAAGAATATAATAAATTATAACAATATACGTTTTATAATAATTTGAGACTTTACTGAAAATAATATAATATAATATATTGTTTAAATAAAGAATATAAAAGTTTAAAAATAATAAGTTGTTAACGGGATTCGAATCCTGAATCCATGAGAGCAGTTTAAATATTAATATAATAATATTTTATTATTATATCCAATTGTTCTCATTTTTATGACGGTTGTTATTTGTTATACTACCGAGCAACTACCAAATAACTGTACCCAGCAACTAACAAATAGAGGGTGTTCTGCTTATAATAGTATAGTATAGATAGATTGGTAATATTTTTTGTGCATACACGAGTCTAGTATCATTAATAAGGCAAAATTTCACAACTCTTCTTTCATTGTGTACGTTGGACACACTAGAAAATGAGAAATTACAATATTAAAAAGGTATCCTATAACAGTTGTACAACCTTGTCTTTTTAAATAATATTAGTGGGTAACCTTAACAAGCACCTAACTGTGAGATTAAAAATATTAAATTAGTATTTACAAATATTTGAACCTTATGATCAAGGCGAAACACCGATCGAAATTATAATATCACTATCAAATAATAAATTGGTTATATAATTTTACCGTATAATTTTAATTATGCACCTAGTTGTTTACTTCTTATATAAATCTAAGCATTGTTATTAACCACATATTTTTTGAAACAGATTGTATATGTAATTATCTTATGACCAAACACCTTTTTGATTTTAAATACAACTCATTTATTTTTTAAAGTTTAAAAATGTTTATTAACTTAATATAAATATACGTTGGGATGGACACTAACAAATACAATCGTTGAACCAATGATTTTCAGTTTAAAAATAAAGTAAAATCAAAAAAGATATTTACTACTACTTAACTATTATTAAAAAAAAAGTTTTCCAATTTAAAAAGTAACTCATTTTGATACACACTAACTAACTGAAAATATTGTTTACAAATAATAGAAGTAAATTAGTTAAATTTAAAAATATCAAATATTAAAATATTTATATAACTATCATGTAAGTACCAAAATTTGCACTACAAAATAAGCGGGCATTTTCGACCAACCGAAGACGAATTGTAAATTCTACCATTTATGGTCCAATTAAGGAGTGGTCGGTTTTAATAGGTCAAATTTAGTGGATTAATTTGACTGGTTATTTATTTGGTCGAATTGAGTACTCGTCAAAAAATGGGAAAAACTTCTCGTTAAAAACTTAAATTTGGGAAAGTAAATTAGACCGAATACGCTCGAATTTAGCCAATTTTTTTGTAGTCTTGATATTTTGGTTTTTTGATACTTTTGTACTTGTAATAGTAATAAAGAGTATCGATACCATGTTGACTAACATTAACCATCATATTTGACCCAAAATTACCAAAAAGATGCAACTTGAAAGGGGTTTTTAAAGTAATGGGATGCAAACAAAAACTCTGATAATACCATCTATTTACCAACAATTAGCCAATAATATGATATATATTTTGTTCCAACAACCTTAATTATATCATCTTTACTTTGTCAAGTTGATTAGAAATTGGTGGTGCAATCATATATATTTTTTAACCAACTTATAATCAATGAGACAAAACGAGATATTAAACACTGTTTGATTGACTAGTTTTGAAAAACCCATAAAAAAAACCAGTGAATCTTGCTAGAGTCCACGAGAATAATCTTAATTGGTAACTATAACTGAATTTGAGTACAAAATATATGGTCTCCTACAGGTTAAGATCTAAATCAAGATCAACTTGTTCTTCATCCTGCTCGTCTTCTTCAGAGGCAGCGCTTCCAGGGCTGGATGCTCCATCACTAGAAGGAGCTGTA
This sequence comes from Apium graveolens, assembly GCF_009905375.1. Lineage (NCBI taxonomy): Eukaryota > Viridiplantae > Streptophyta > Magnoliopsida > Apiales > Apiaceae > Apium > Apium graveolens. Next base: position 27,284,522 of record NC_133649.1, on the reverse strand, counting down.
GGTCCAAAAGGTATAGTACTTCTAGGTTGTTCCGGAGGAGCGAAGGGCTTAGCTGGTGGAGAAGAGGGAGCCAAGGGGAGCGGTACAGGATGGGGAGCCAAAGGGGCTGACAGAGGAGATCTTACTGTCTGCAGATTTTCTTCTCTCCTCCTGGCGAAATAGTCCATGAGGTAACGAGTATTCCTGGAGAATTGGGAAGAAGTTGATTCCCTTATGGGTCCAACCAATGGCACGGTGCCAATGGACACTACCTGGCCGGTGGAGATGGGTTGTTTTTCACGCCTCTTTTGTCTGTGAGCATTTTGGTGCCCACCCAATGCGGTTGAAGTCGAGAAACTTTTGGAGCAGTGACGACAAGGATATCTACGCTCTGAGATGGGATTTTCAGAGATATTTTCATTATCGTTAGCATTAGGGTTGGGAGTAGACATGATTGAGAGGACAATAGGGGAGAGCGTGAGTTCTTTGCAGAGGCAGAAATGAGAAAGGCTGAGATGAGTTAGATTGATATAGGGGGAAGCCTTATAAATAGGTTGTTTTCTGAAGAAAATTACATACAGGATATTAATAGGTTGTTTTCCCAAGAAAATCACATACAGGATATTGTTGGGTTTATTAATCTAAACTTGGTATATTTCCCTTGAATCATGGATGTTATCAGATATGGTATGGTGTTACAATCCCTGGTTCATGGCAACTGATGGATATGCTTGGAGGATTTGTAGGAGTATTAGGAGAATAAAACTCTCGTTTATTTAGGCTTATCATTTGGCTTTAGTTTATTGCTTTCCTATTTTCATGGGATATCTCATATCTCTTTTCCTTTATATTGTAAACGTTTCTCATAATAATAAAGTGGTGGTTCAGAGTTATCTTTGTTCTTCTCCTAGTTCAAATATATTGCAGGTTGTATTATCCCAATAATCTGGTATCAGAGCTTGGTCACGAGTTGATGCCCAAGTATATGCCTAGGGCATTAAAGATGGAGACAGATAAGAACAACGAAGGGAGGATCCAGTTAAACTACCCCATGTTAACTCGAGCAAATTATACGGCTTGGGCTATGAAGATGAAGGTGTATATGCAGGCCCACACTGTTTGGGAGGCTGTATCGCCAAAGGATCCTGAGACAGCGGTGGTTGATGAGAAGAAGGACAAGGTTGCGATGGCGGCAATATATCAGGCTATCCCGGAGGACGTACTCCTCTCAATTGCAGACAAAGAATCGGCTAAGGGAGCATGGGAGGCTATCAAAATACTGTGTCAAGGTGATGATAGAGCCAAGACGGCAAAAATACAAACCCTCAAGGCAGAGTTTGAATCTATGACTATGCAGGATACAGACTCAATAGACGACTTCACCATGAACTTGAACGGATTGGTCACCAACATACGCTCACTAGGAGAAACTGTTGCAGAGAGCTATGTGGTTAAAAAGATCTTGAGAGCAGCCCCCTCGAAATTTCTACAAATCGCCTCCACTATAGAACAGTTTGGAAATATCGAAAAAATGACTGTGGAAGAAACGGTTGGATCACTAAAGGCTCATGAAGAAAGAATTAAGGGACAAACTGAGACAAAGGAAGGAAAGTTACTTCTCACCAGGGAGGAATGGGTCGAAAGAGAGAAGGAAGAGAGCAAGCTATTACTTACAAAAGAGGAATGGATGAAACGCTCAAACAAAGGAAATGCCGATGCATCGTATGTAAGGAACAGGGGAAAAGGATACATCCGAGGTGGACGAGACAAAACTAAAGTGCGATGCTTCAACTGTAACGCTTACGGTCACTATGCCGTGGAGTGCAAAAAATCAAGACGAGATAAGGAAGACACTGAGGAGGCTCATTTCGCCCAGATACCTGACGACGAACCGGCTTTACTTTTGGTTGAAAGGGAAAAGAATGGTACAGTGATCAACGAGGAACGAGTAAAACCAAAGTTGGGTCAAGGAGAAAACGGACTAATGGAATCAAATTTATGGTACTTGGACAATGGTGCAAGCAACCACATGACTGGTCAATACTCGAAATTTGACAAGCTTGACACAGGGGTAACGGGTCAGGTAAAATTCGGTGATGGTTCGATGGTACAAATAAGAGGCCTGGGATCAATTACACTAAGGTGCAAGAATGGAGAAAACAGGACATTAACTGAGGTATATTATATTCCCTCACTTAGAAGTAATATAATTAGTCTTGGACAACTCTCAGAAAATGGATATAGAATATCTATCAAGGGGGAGAATCTCTGGGTTCATGAAGAATAAAGTGCCCTATTCATGAAAGTCAAACGGTCTTCGAACAGGTTATATAAAATCATTATCTACAGCAGCGAGACAAAGTGCTTACTGTCTAAAAATGAAAATGAGAGTTGGTTGTGGCACTCTCGTCTAGGCCATGTAAATTTCAAGGCGATGAAGCTCATGTCCTCAACAAACATGGTTCGTGGAATGCCAAAAATTGATCAGCAACATGAGGTCTGCACTGGATGTTTGATGTTAAAGCAAGTCAGAAAATCATTCCCTCAAAAATCGAGCTTCTCGGCAAAGAAACCACTTGAACTAGTTCACGGTGATTTGTGCGGACCGATCACACCATGTACTCCAGGAGGTAATAAATACATACTTGTCTTGATTGATGATTATAGTCGTGTTATGTGGACTTATTTGTTGAAAAACAAAAGCGATGTATTTGATGCTTTCAAAAGGTTTCGTGTGTTGGTTGAGAACAGCTCTGAGAGGAAGAAAATCATAACATTTTGAACAGATAACGGCGGAGAATTTACCTCAAAAGAGTTTTCTAAGTATTGCGAGGAAGCTGGAATTGTCAGACATTTCTCTGCACCCTATTCGCCTCAACAGAATGGCGTGGTCGAGAGACGTAATAGAACACTAATTGAAATGTCACGAAGCCTACTGAAGGAGATGAACCTGCCAAACCATTTTTGGGGAGAAGCCATTCGTCACTCCACTTACTTGATCAACAGACTTCCCACACGTGCATTAACTGGAACTACACCATACGAAGCCTGGTCGGGTAAGAAACCACATGTAGAACACCTCCGTGTTTTTGGTTGTGTTGCCTACATGAAACTGCCCAGTGTCAATTTAAAAAAAACTGGACAGCAGGAGCAAACCCGTTATTTACCTTGGGAAAGAATCGGGTACAAAGGCTTTCAGACTGTACGACCCTGTGACCAAGACAATCTCTGTGAGCCGAGATGTAGAGTTTGAAGAAAGAAGAGCTTAGAATTGGGTTGATGAAATGGAAGAAACACAGTCACCAGCCGGTACCTTCACTGTTTTTACAGGTACTTTGGACGAAACAACCGAAATCAATGAAACTGGGGCATCGAGTTCGAATGGAGAATCAACACCAGACCCTATGCCGAGGCACTCAAACATTGACACTGGCTCAGGCAACTTTGCAAGCCACAGTTCGATGAATAGTTTCTCTGGAGGTGAAGCACACACACAGAGATCTCAAATTTCAGCCAGTCAAATTTCAACATCAACGCCAACTACAAACTCAACAAGTTCTGAAGAACAACCTCGAAGAAACAGGAACTTGAGCGATATCTACAATGAGACGGTGCCGTTCGAGTTGGAAGATGAAGAACTTTTCCTCATGGGCATAGATGAACCAACAAACTACACACAAGCAGTGAAAGAAAGTGAATGGACAAAGGCAATGGAGATAGAAATGGATGCAGTAGAGAGAAACGGAACTTGGGTTTTAACAGAACTGCCTCGAGACAGGAAACCCATTGACTTGAAGTGGATCTACAAATTCAAACGAGATGCAAATGGGAATATTGTGAAGTACAAGGCCAGGATTGTAGCCAAGGGATATGTACAGAAGCAAGGTGTAGATTATGATGAAGTGTTCGCCCCAGTCACACGTATTGAGACCATACGATTGTTACTCGCAATTGCAGCAAAAGGACAATGGAAGGTGCACCATATGGACGTGAAAACGGCCTTCTTGAACGGAGAAATTAAGGAAGAAGTGTATGTTAGACAGCCTGAAGGCTTTGTCAAACATGGGAAGGAACATCTAGTTTATAAACTCATAAAAGCACTATACGGTCTACGTCAAGCTCCAAGGGCCTGGTACTCCAAACTGAATAAATGCTTGGAGGAGTTGGGTTTTGTCAGGTGTGCATACGAACAAGCCGTGTACACAAAAAAAACAGGAAAAGGTGTGCTTATAGTAGGTGTCTATGTTGACGATATCTTGGTGACAGGATCGAGAATAAAAGAAATTGAAGAGTTCAAGAGGAAGATGGGACACAAGTTCGATATGAGTGATTTGAGGGAGTTAACATACTATCTAGGCATCGAAGTCATGCAAAGAAACAGCTATATCCAGCTAAAGCAGTCAGGGTACGCAAAGAAAATTCTCAATAAAGCTGGTATGTTGCAGTGTAATTCAGCAAAAATTCCGATGCACCCCAAAGAAATCATTAACAAAGATGAAGAAGGAATAGTAGTAGATCCTACGAAATTCAAGAGTATAATAGGAGGATTGAGATACTTGGTGCACACCAGACCTGATTTGGCGTATTCTGTGGGCATTTTAAGTAGATTCATGGACAGACCCACACAGTTGCATCAAGGTGCTGTAAAACGCATACTCCGATACGTGAAGGGAACGATTGATTTCGGTCTGGTGTACTCACAGGACAGTGACAATGAAGTACTGATTGGATATTCCGACAGTGATTTGGCTGGCAACATAGAGGATAGGAAGAGTACCGGAGGCATGGTGTTCTACCTCAACAAGAGTTTGATAACCTGGACATCTCAGAAACAAAAATGTGTCGCACTTTCTTCATGCGAAGCTGAGTTCATGGCAGCCACAGCTGCCGCTTGCCAAGCTGTTTGGTTAAGGAAATTATTAGCTCAGATTACCAAGTATGACATTGGCCCAGTCACTCTATTCATTGATAACAAGTCCACAATCGACTTGGCTAAAAATCCGGTGTTTCATGGGAGAAGCAAGCATATAGACATCCGGTATCACTTCATACGTGAATGTGTAGAGAACGGAGAAATCATTGTAAAACATGTATGCTCTGAAGAACAACGTGCAGACTTCCTCACCAAAGCTCTTGCAGCTGTCAAATTCGAAATCATGAGAAATTTGCTTGGAGTGGTAAAGTGCATTTAGACAAGTTTAGATTAAGGGGGAGTTTGTTGGGTTTATTAATCTAAACTTGGTATATTTCCCTTGAATCATGGATGTTATCAGATATGGTATGGTGTTACAATCCCTGGTTCATGGCAACTGATGGATATGCTTGGAGGATTTGTAGGAGTATTAGGAGAATAAAACTCTCGTTTATTTAGGCTTATCATTTGGCTTTAGTTTATTGCTTTCCTATTTTCATGGGATATCTCATATTTCTTTTCCTTTATATTGTAAACGTTTCTCATAATAATAAAGTGGTGGTTCAGAGTTATCTTTGTTCTTCTCCTAGTTCAAACATATTGCAGGTTGTATTATCCCAATAGATATTAAAAGATGCATTCCAGATATCAATTTTTATTCTTTTTAACAATCTATTTTCCTGAAGAACTTGTCTTAGGTGAGATTTCCTATATAAGACAAGTTTCAAATGTTGCAATTAGATCAGCACAATAATAAAGAAATCTATAAGAAGAAGTAAATATATTATTTTCTCCAACGTTATGGCTGAAGTATCAAATTTTTTTATCATGAAAAAGGAGAACATTGTTATGAAAAAATAGTAAATGTTGAACCTTTAAACTTGTAAATGTTGAACCTTAAATCTCCTTTGTCTAAACACAGTTGATGTTACTTTTATTTTATGGGCATATATTATTTATTTATAATTTACAATACGGACAGAACATATCTAAAAAAAGAAAATAATACTAAAAGGTAGTTGATATTGTAAATGAAAAACTCCTAAAAGATGCATTCCACATATCAATTTTTATTCTTTTTAACAATCTATTTTCCTAAAGAACTTGTCTTACTTAGATTTCCTATATAAAACAAGTTTCAAATGTTGCAATTAGATCAACATAACAATAAAAAAATCTATAAGAAATAAAAATATTATTTTCTCCAACGTTATGGCTGAAGTATCAAAATTTTTTATCATGAAAAAAGATAAAATTATATGCAAAACGCTTTTGATCTATTCTGTTGTTATGTTGTGTAAGGTATTGTAAGCTTGTAAATACTGTAAGTTAAATCTCGTTCGTCTATCCCAATAGATGTTACTTTTGTTACATGTGCATATATTATTTATTTATGATTTATGATATGTACTTAATATTATTAGCAAGAGAACATCTCTTAAAAAGAGAAAAAACATCAAAAGGTGGTTGATAATTGTAAATAAAAAAAAATTCTAATACCATAAAAACTTGATATTTGGATATTCGATAAACAAATAACCTTCTTAAATAAATACTTATTTCGGTTTCGACTTCGAAAAATGGGTTTAATGAATAGTATTGCTAAATACATTAACCAATCATTTTGTTAATATGTATTGGCCCTATATAAATAATTAATATATTTCAAATTATATATATATATATGTGTGAATACATTTGATGTCATAAGTAATTTATAAGTCATATATTTCTAGAAAAACACTTCTAAAGGTAATTGTTTTTTCCTCCACAAAATGCACATGATCCTTAATTTTATCTATGCATCCAAATTGTTCTATACCCAAGAGTTTCGATGATTCTTTAAGTCTAATTTAAAATATAGATCATCTTATGTACATAATTATATCCAACATGTAATAGTACATGTTATAGCCAAAATTTGGTACTAGATCATCTCGGATCAAATACGGGTCAATTGGAATTGAATTGGGGCAAAAGGATGAAGAATTAGGTTTTAGGCTGCAATGCACGAGGGGAGGATGCTTCCTAGGGGTAGGACGCGCCCAATATTGGGTGAAGTGAGTAATATGAGTCATTTGAAAGTAAGATGTAATGGGTGTACCCCATAGAATGAGGACGCGCCATGGGGGTGGACGCGCTCTCATTAGATAAAATGCAGGATATGGATTATCTATGTGTTTGGATTACAAAGGAAAATGTGTGCATTACACAGGGTGAGGACGCGTCCTAGCCTAGGGAGATGCATATATTTAGATTCATTTGGATGGTTCAGCTTGTTCTCACCTAGGACAAAGAAAATAGGGACAAGTTCGAGACAAGGCAAACATGGAAGGAGTAATGTAGGATTAATTTCACTAACATATTTGTTGTAGGTACTTTTTGAAGAATTCCCTCCTTGAGTCGGTCAAGGAGGGGATGTCCGTGAAAAGCTTGAAGGCCTCCAGGGGTATGCCTGATGATTGAAGGCTTCCTCTTGTATTCAACGGGTGTCCTCGTTGGGGATGCAGGGTGAACTTTGGTGTGTGCTTTGGGAGCTCTATTCTTGTATTCAACGGGTGTCCTCGTTGGAGAAATTTGGAGTCATCCTGTACTTTGCACCCAAGAGCTTGGGATCACCTGTTCTGCTATCTAGTGAGTTATCCTCATTCTGGGGACAGGGACGTGTCTGGAATTTGGTGTGAACCGTGGTTATACATGCGTTTGTAACTCGAGGGAGATAGCTGTAGCGAAATGTTATTCTTGCGCAGGGAGATGCATTATCCATGAAGTTCTGCGATTACAAAAGAGCCTTGGGCCTTCGCGGTTGGGCCTCATTGTTGGACATTCCTTAAGCTAGCGGAAGATGGATTATGGACCGGGCCTAGGAATAGGAAGTCTAAGCCCATTAGATTTCTTGTTTCCCAAGAACTACGTGGGCTTGATTTCCTATAAATAGGGATACGTAGGCAAATTGTAAAGGGTCGGAAGTGAGAGCCATAAGGAGCCACCACCAACCCTAAGAAATCTCAGCCCCCAATTTATCACAACCACCACACTCCGCTCACTTTCAGGCGAAGAACCATCATCATAGATCTTGATTCCGGCAACGAAACTCAAATTTTGTTGATACCAAATTCCTCCGTCAACAAATTGGCGCTAGAAGGAGGGGTGCTGATCAAGATCATAATCTCAGGAGGAAGAGATGTCTTATCACGATGAAGGTTCTTTACGCAATATTTGAAGGAAAGCCACGAAGGGGTTTGCAAACAACGACCACAAAGGAGATTGAATAACCATTTTTGGCTGGGGGGTCGAAGGAGATTTGAATGTAGTATCTGCGACTACGATCGAGATTCATGGATGATGATTTCCAGCCATGGGGGTTGAAATTTTTATCCATGGCCACGAAGGAGCGAAGTTGGATGAAAAATTCAGATTTGATGGGTTAAGCGATTTACTTACACTATTTGGGCCTTATCTTGAGTTCCGTAAGTCATATTTGGACGATTTTACGGCCTACGGAAAACTTATTGAATTCTCTTTAATTCAGAGATGATATGTCTACGAGAATCCAAGTTGAACAGCCCAAAAATAGAGGAAAACAGCAGCTGCAAATTTTTACCAAAAAATACTATTTGGTTTAGAAGATTGCAAGAAACCCATTCCATTAAGAAGATTGGGAGAAACCTATTTGGTATAGAAATTGGAGAATCCTATTCTAATTAGAATATTGAAAAATTATATTCGATCTAGAAGATGGGAGAATCCTGTTCTAATTAGAAGATTGGAGAATCCTATTCCATTTAGAAGATTGGAAAATACTATTCCAACAAGAAGACTGAACAATCCTATTTGATTTAGAAGATTTGAGAACACTATTCAGATCAGAAGACTTAATCAGGCGCAAATCTGAGGACGATCGGGAGGAGAACACTCCAAGAAGAAGGCATTACTATCATGAGCTAGTTATCACCTTTAAGACGATCCCTCAAGGTAACACTCAACTATTTTATTATATTTTTCGTTACTCATTTCCGGGACTTATACAGGAAGAGGATTGGGAAAGAGACTTGGCATGGAGAAAATCCCCACAAACTCTTATGACGCGACTTGATTAAGAAATTTGGGGCCTAGACGACTTCCAGCAAATTCCAGGAGAATTCACCGACTGGACACGTCCGTCCCTCTCAGACGCGTCCTCCAGGTAACATTCCAAGTTCCATATGAATGAGCTCCTCATCTAAGGATGTAATGTTATATCCTCAACAATTATAAGTAAACTCTCCAAGGCTATCTCTCTTAAGGCGCGCCTTCATTGAAATACCCATGTCATCTTCCTCGACATTACATACATGATTTATAACGAAGCAAATAAAGTACAATGAACTTCCTAGTATGTCGAAAGTTTAGTTTCATCGAACGAGCTCACACATCCTCAATAATCTGAGTGAGTTTTCAGGATGTGCCCTTAGCATATCTGGCTCATATGTTAAGGCTTCTTCTTTCGATATTATTACCAAGGTCATCTGGTTGTCCTTAGCAAAAACGAAATATGGAAGTTGCATTAGAAACAGATGAGAAAGATGAGGCTACAAAGTACTTTTGACAGGGTGCACGCTCGGGGGTAGGTCACCTCTCATTAGTTCGGTGGTGTTACGTATTGCCACATGAGTAATATACATGGCTTTCCCTATAAATAAGAGAGATGCTCAAGGTCAGAAAAACATCCATGTTTAAGAAAACGCTCAACTTCAAGAAAATGTCTCTGAAAGTGAGATGTCGTTTATTAGATACCACTTCGTGAGATGCCTCGCTGAGAGATGTTTCAACAAGAGATAGTTTATGTATTCATTGAGCTTTGTTAAAGATAAAAGCCTTCTAAGAATATTGATCATTAGATTAGTTTTGTTACATGAAGATTCTGTTGAAGACCCTTGTCGAGGTAAATGCTCCTCTTACAGAGGACGCGCCCTCCAAGGATGATTCCCCTTGTCGAGGTAGATGCTCCTTTGATAGAGGACGCGCCCTCCAAGGATGAATACCCTTGTCGAGTTGGATGCGTCTCTGACAGAGGAAGCGCCCTCCAAGGATGATTTCCCTTATCGAGGTGGATGTGTCTCCGACAGAGGACGCGCCCTCCAAAGATGATTTTCTTTGTCGAGGTAGATGCGCTTCTTACAGAGGACGCGCCCTCCAAGGACAAATACCCTTGTGGAGGTAGATGCTCCTCTTATAGAGGACGTGCCCACCAAGGATAATTTCCTTTATCAAGGTGGATGTGTCTCTGATAGAGGACGCGCCCTCCAAGTATAAATACCCTTGTGGAGGTAGATGCTCCTCTTACAGAGGACGCGCCCTCCATGGATAATTCCCCTTATCGAGGTAGATGATCCTCTGACAAAGGACGCGCCCTCCAAGGATGAATACCCTTGTCGAGGTGGATGTGTCTCTGATAGAGGACGCGCCCTCCAAGGATAATTTCCCTTGTCGAGGCAGATGAGCCTCTTATAGAGGATGCGCCCTTCAAGGATAAATACCCTTGTGGAGGTAGATGCTCCTCTTACAGAGAACGTGCCCTCCAAAGATAATTCCTCTTATCGAGGTTGAGATGATCCTCTAACAAACGACACGCCCTCCAAGGATGAATACTCTTATCGAGGTGGATGTGTCTCTAACAGAGGAAGCGCCCTCCAAGGATGATTTCCCTTGTCGAGGTAGATGCGCCTCTTACAGAGGAGATGCCCTCCAAGGATAAATACCCTTGTGGAGGTAGATGCTCTTCTTACAGAGGACGTGCCCTCTAAGGATAATTTCCCTTGTTGAGGGTAGATGCTCCTCTTACAGAGGACGCGACCTCCATGGATGATTTCCCTTGTCGAGGTGGATGCGTCTTTGACAGTGGACGCGCCCTCCAAGGATGATTTCCCCTGTCGAGGTAGATGCGCCTCTTACAAAGGAGGCGCCCTCCTAGGATAAATACTCTTGTGGAGGTAGATGCTCCTCTGACAGAGGACGCGCCCTCTAAGGATGAATACCCTTGTCGAGTTGGATGCGTCTCTCACAGTGAATGCGCCATCCATGGATGATTTCCCTTGATGGGGTAGATTCGCCTCTTATAGAGGACGCGCCCTCCTAGGATAATTCCCTTTGTCGAGGTAGATGCTCCTCTTACAGAGGATGCGCCCTCCAAGGATGATTCCCTTATCGTCTTTGTATTGTATGAGTTTAGCCTCTCAACCTCTTATGTGTTTGTATTATATGATTTTTGAACTGAATATGGTGGTGGTCGACTGTAAAGATTAAAATTTTAAAATGTAGAAATGATCAGATTTTCAAGAAAGTTGGAAATTTGATGACCCTTTTGATTGATTAGTATAGTGGTGAGAGTAAATTTGATGAATTATGAATGAAATGATTGTGACAAGAAGATGTTATAGTTTTTAGTAAAAGTGTTTTTCATAGTGGTGAAGGGCAGCAACAGAGGAGATTGTGAGTGAAAGACAGGTTGAAAGCTTGGTGGGGATTTGTGTGATAGTTAAGATTTTCCTTATGATGAGTTTGAGAAAGCTTTTCGAATGAGTAAAGCTACGTTTGATATGACTTATGAAGAGTTTGATTCTGTTTTGACAAAGAAAGATACAATGTTATGGTTAGCAATTCCGGTTCGACAAATGGTTGTTGTTGTATATGGAGATTAATTTGTATACAGAGACTAGCTACCAGTGAGCCATCAAGTCTTGTTTCGAAAAGATTTGGATTAGGAATATTTTGATGACTAAGTATTTACAATGGCCTAATAAGAGTAAGTTGAAGGAGATCAAGATTTAGTTTTTTTTTTGATGAACCTTTCATGGAGCAGGTCATTCTTATAGTTGAAGATCGAGTTCACCACTAAACATAATATTCTGGGGATGATTAGCTTACCACCGATTGTGTTCGATAAATGGATAGACCACGGGCCTAGTTCACTCTATAAAGTATATTGTAATGTAATATTTAATCGAGATAATATAACTCAACATGAAACAGAAACAGATTAATAATATTAACTGTGTAGCATAAGAACCCTGAAGATGAAGACTGGATAAATACAAAGAATCAAAAGATGGAATTAATGCTCCAAATTCGTAACCAGGTCATGCAAAGTAATTAATTAACATGTCCAGGCCTCCGGAAGAATAAAGTGTCAAAGGACTTCCAGTGTCAGTGAAATATATTGATTTGAAGTATTAAAGATCAGGGTTCAGTGAATAAAGTAATGAATAACCTAGAAAGTTGTATCAGCTCAAAATTATAAAAGAAATTGAATTAAATCAATTTAGTGTTAGTTATTTGTGAACCAAACCAGTGCACCAAGCATCAGCACATTAGAAAGGAATTAATTTGATCATACTAGAGATTTGAGGGTGTTACAATTTAAGGGAAGTACAAGAGAGTGAATGATTTGTCCAAGTAAAAATAGTTACAAGGAAAATACTTTTCCTTGTGGTCGCAATCTAGAGAATTTTTTCTAAGGGATTAATTCTTCCTTAAGGTCGCAAGTTAAGAAAATTCTCTAAGGAAAAGCAATCTCTTGTTGTCACAAGACAGATGAAATTGTCTAAAGCAAGTGTGTACCCTTGTATGCACAACCAAGAATATATGTCCAAGGCAATCAGCCTCCCTTCTATGCGCAACTCATATAATTGATTAGCAAGGAGGGCATTTTCTTGTGCTCGTAACTTAGAAGAAAAGGAAAAAGACAAGGTTTCTTATTTTCCATGTATGCGCAAGTAAGAAGGAAAACAAAGACCATTTATTCCCTCTTATCCCCAGTCAAGTGTTGGTAATTTCGTTGATAAAAAAAACAAATGTTTTTATTTACATGGCTGAGAATATGACACATATCCAAACATTTGAAAGACTACATATTGAAGCAGAATGAATTTATTTATTCAGTTATCTTTCTCAGATCTCAACTGTATTTTACGAAGCTCCATTGAAGACCATTTATTAGCTGGTAAACATATTGTTATGTTGTTGAATTTATTGTAGCTAATCATTTGATTGATTAGAGTGTAGCAACCTCAAGGTTTATATTAATAAAATAAAATAGTCCTCGAAATATTTTGTATCTATTTTGATTATGTATATTGAACGAAGAACTTGAAACGAATCGAAAAAGAGTGTAGGTATCGTATTCAACCCCCTCCCCCTTCTACGATACTTTAGGACTAACACACTCTCGTTGGTTCAACCTCAATAAATTTGGTTTTGGTGCCTTCGAAGTGGATAGGAGAAAAGAGCTCAAGTTTTCAAGTAGGATTCCCTTGCAAGTGTGTCGCAAAGGTGGATATCATGTCCTGGATGAATCAACTATGTACATAAGTGGTCAAAAGCTTACTCCAACGCAGCTCTGGAGGCAACCTATTGGAATCCTAGAGGTGGGAATATTGAGTACAAAAGGACTTTTACTGATAAAGATGAAGGATGGCCATGGAAGTACAAATGCTTATTGTGTTGCTAAATATAGGTTTGGATAAGAACAATTCTTGACACCCTTAGTCCAAAATGGAATAAGCGGTACACCTCGGAAGTTTATGATCCATGCACAGTTATAACATTGGGAGTTTTCAACAATTTACACTTGGAAAATGAGAAACAAGGTACAACTTCGGCGAGGAATACAAAAATTGGAAAGATACGAATTCGATTATCAATTCATGAAGTTCATCGAATATACAAACACGTGTATCCTCTTCTTGTTCTTCGTCCCTCTGGGCTGAGAAATATACAAACACTCGTACCCTTGAGAATTTGTAGACTTTAGGGACTTATGGGTGCAATTTCGAATTTTAAGGTACACAAGATACATTTCAAAATTATCTGAATATTGACTGAATAATTAATGAAATATCCCAGCTGTTACATACCATTTTATGACATGACTCGGCCCAAGGGTAAACCAGCACATTTTGGATACTCAAACGCTAAAAAGAAATACTTTCAAACTTCAGGGTTTTATGAGTACACTGGTGCAAATAATGAGGCTAAAAAGGTCATTAAGCCTTTTTTATCTTATACTATACGCACATTAGGTCTTCTTGTTATTATTTTAGATTTCTGCACGTTGACCTCGTGGGACAATTTTTTTCCCCGGTACTTTATGATTGGATTAATCATAGGCACATTAAATATTCATGAGATTGTTGGAATCTTTCTCTTGATCAATCTCTAGATTTGTTCAAATTTTGATAATGGTTTGAATTTAGATTCAGCTTTTGTTCGGTTTAAGATTAAATAGAGTTTGTTGACTTGATTTTTGGTTATAATTTATATTTGGATATGAATTCAAAGTTAATTTTTTAATAATAATTGAATTGGATACAGTTTGTTGGTTAGATTTGAATACGGTTTTGATACAATATTTATTTTAGTTTAGATTTGGATTTGGAGTTGGTTTGGATAGATTATTAGGTTTAATTTAATTATAATTTGGATATAATTTTGTCAATTTGAATTCAATTTTGGTATTGGTATTGGTTTTTATGGATGCAGAGTTGCTTTCCTTTTCAAGTTGTTATAATTTGTTATTGGATTACATTGATGGTTATTCTTTTAGCTTAATGACTTTGTGGACCCTAAAGTATGGGCAGTTATACCTATCAGCCCCAAAAGTATGAAGTCATACCTTTTAACCCTTTTAGTATTAGGTATCGTTCCTTTTAACCCTTTTCGGAGATAAAATGATATATCGACCAATATCGGAGGGTAAAAATGTCTTTTACTAAGGCAAAGGGTTAAAAGGTATGAAGACCGATACTACAGGGGTCAAAAGGTATGACGTCATACATTTCATATAATTATTAATAATATTTATTTTACAATAAATAGACATTAATGAGTAGCAAATTAGTTGTCCAAGGGGATGTATTTTGCAAATAACTCTATTTAGATATTAGTAAATTCACGATTAAGAAAGTATTAGTTTTATGATAAAAACTTTTTTTGTTGCTTCAGTTTATATCCTGAACATCACAAGCATTTGTGTGACTCATGTCTGATGAAGTTTTTTTCATATTGCCAACAATTTGTTCTCTTTTGGTCTTGTTGTATGAGTAGTCGGTGCCTGCTTTCTTTGTCACTTTGTAATCTAATATGATTTCAATTTACATGTTCCTTCTGCAGCTACTTCAGTTTTCAGTTTGCTTTGTACCTATATCTTGTATATTTACAGTTCTGTCTCTTTTTATGCTTTACCAAGATAAACTTATCTGCTTCAGTTTTAAATAGGTCAGTTTATATGTATAAGTGTGTCGATAATTGCTACTCTATTCACAGTATTGCGAGCACTAAATTCACGATGTTGATTGTTATTGAAGGATGTTACAAGTGGGAGGAATATTTCATCTGTCGCTAGGGCATCATCCAGTGATTTGGTGGAGAATCCTCCATCAGTCTTAAAGACTGCTCTTCAGACCACTAACACAAATAGCGGTTTACCAGAATGTGAGACAGAAGTTACCAGAGCTCCATCTTCTAAGGTTACATTGTTGTCTAGGGTGCAAGGTGCGGATGGTCAAGGTACCATTGCAATAGGTTCAGCAGATTTCAATGAACTAAATAGATAACATCAAGCTGCTACAAAGGCACGGGCTGCTTTCAGGGGCTACTTGGTAATATTTTATGGTAACATTTAGTATTTCCTGACTAGCCTTTTATTAAGTACACGTTTAAGCTGCTGTTCTTGTACATCTTGTCTGAAATAGTGCTGCTGACTTTCTCACCCTTGTTCTTATTATTGTTGGAAACGTGATGAGCTTTTATTTTACCAACTTTGTAAATTTTAATATCAGGCTATATAAGTTTTACTAAGAATATAAATAAACAAACACACTTGTATATATTTTATAATATATAAAATTACAGCTTTTTCTTGGTACACACAAGGGCTACAGCCTTGTTTCTTTGTTTTCAAGAGCTACAGCTCTTATTTTTCTAACAGGCTACAATTTTACTTCGTTGTGTCTCTTCTACTAAAATAGAGACCTTATTTATAGGCTACAAATACTACCACCTACATCACTGCTTACATATACATGTATTTAATAGCCTACAAAGTTAGACCATAGATTAACCTGTTGTTTTATGAACATGAAGAATGCTGCAACACTAATTTCTACCAGCCTACCTTATATTTAGGGTTTGAATAGACCTGCAGCTGTCTAAATTAATGTGCCTCCATCTAGATGTTACCTTATTTTCAAGAGGTGCATTCATCAATATAAACCAGCTCATTTAGCCGTGTATATTATTTTGCACACCTCATTCATCAATTTATCTGTATGTTTATGATTATCACTTCCTCGTGATGCAAGCTGTTGTTTCTATCTTTTCTCCAGCTCTTAATATTTATTATTACCACCTGGTGTTGACTTGTTGTATATATATTTATATAACTGATTTATTTTATTTAATTCTTCTGCTTCGAGAGAGTTTGACTTCTAACACTCCCCCTCAAACTCGACTTTGCATTCCGAGCTTCTCTTTCATTTTCTTAAACACTTCTGGCTTCAATGGCTTAGTGAAAATATCCGCTAAATTTTCTTTTGTGCTACAGTGTACCAGCTCCACAATTTTCTCGTTCACCTATTCTCGAATAAAATGATATTTTATATTGATGTGCTTGCTCCGACTGTGTGACACTGGATTTTTCGCGAGGGAAATAGCGGATTTATTATCCACGTTAATTTTAACCGGACCTTCCTCTGCAAGATTTAAGTCGCCCAATATGTAGCCTAGCCACATAGCTTGACATGCACATGCTGCTGCCGCGATGTATTCTGCTTCACATGTTGATAGTGCCACTGTTGGTTGCTTCTTTGATGACCACGAGAATATGGCAGAACCAATGTGAAAAGCATAGCCTGAAGTGTTTTTCCCGTCATCCAAGTCACCGCCATAGTCACTGTCTGAGTAACCAACTAATTTTGAATTTTGAGAATGCGTGTAAAATAGACCTTGATCAAGTGTACCTTTTATGTACCTCAAAATCCTTTTAGCTGCCATGAAGTGATCTTGCTTCGGCTTTTCCATGTACCTGCTAACCAGTCCAACTGCATACATAATATCTGGACGAGTGAAAGTTAGGTACCTCAGACTTCCAACCAAACCTTTGAACAATGTCGGATTTACCAACTCCCTCGTTGAATCAATCCTGAGCTTTATGCTTGCTTCTGCTGGCGTGCTCACTGGCTTGCATTCCTCCATTCTGAACTTCTTTATAATTTGCTCCGCATATTTTTTCTGAGACATAAAAATCTCATCTTTGCTCTGCTTCACCTCGACTCCAAAAAAGTATGACATTTGACCAATATCTGTCATCTCAAATTCATTAGTCATAACTTTCTTAAAATCATCAAACATACCAGGATTGTTTCCAGTAAAGATCATGTCGTCCATGTATAAACAAACAATCAAAATATCTCCCACTGAATTTGTTTTCGTGTAGAGGGCATGCTCATATTGACTCTTCATGAAACCATTTATCTGAAAATATTCATCAACCCTTGTATGCCATGCTCGCGGAGCTTGCTTCAAACCATATAAGGCTTTCTTCAGTCTGTAGACTTTGTTTTCCCGGCCTTTCTGAACATATCCGGGAGGCTGCTCAATATAGACTTCTTCTTCAAGATAACCGTTTAGGAATGCTGACTTCACGTCCATCTGAAAAATCTTCCATTGATTTTGAGCGGTAATTATTGTAAGAAGTCTGATGGTGTCAACTCGTGTAACTGGAGCAAACACCTCATCATAGTCAATGCCATATCGCTGCTTGTAGCCTTTAGCCACCAGCCTCGCCTTGTATTTCTCCACTTCTCCATCCTGATTCGTCTTGGTCTTGTAGACCCACTTGACACCAATTGCTTTGTGTCCTTCTGGAAGATTTGTGAGCTCCCAAGTATCATTTTTCTTTATTGCACCAATTTCCTCATCCATGGCTTTGTTCCATTTGCTTTCTTCAGAAGCCTCTTCAAATGTAACTGGAACACATTCAGCCATTAAACAAAATAGAGAATAATCAAAGGTTTTTTGTATCGGACTTGTTGCTTCATAGATATTATCAAGACTTCGCATCTTTCGTGGTGCTCCCCCTGAACTGCTGCTTCCTCCCGTGGATGGTGTCGATCCAGGAGTTTGTTGATTTGGACTTGGTGGAGGAGTTTGATCATCATCTCCGTCATCTTCAATGTTCTGGTTATCACCGTCATCACCATTAAAAAATAAACCAGCAACTTTTCTTTCATTCTCGCTCCATCTCCAGTAATCTGATTCATCGAACTCAACATCTCGAGAAATGATTAATTTTTTCGTCAGGGGATTGTAGAGTCTGTACGCCTTGCTTCTTTTGTCATATCCGGTAAAAATACACTTTTCGCCTTTGTCATCCAGCTTCTTTCTTTTTTGATCGGGAATATGGGCATAAGCAATACACCCAAAAATTCTGAGATGCCCAACTGATGGTTTGCTACCACTCCATGCTTCATTTGGAGTTTTGTTCCTGGCACTTTTTGTTGGACAGCGATTCAACAAATAAACTGCACATTGAACGGCTTCCGCCCAGAAAGTTCTTGGCAAGTATTTTGCTTTCAGCATACTCCTTGCCATATCAAGAATAGTGCGATTCTTCCTTTCTGCAACGCCATTTTGTTGAGGAGTGTAGGCCGTTGTTAATTGATGATTTATTCCATGTGCTCGGCAGAAGCTTCTAAACAAGTTTGAAGTGTAATCGCCTCCTCTGTCTCATCTGAGTATCTTCAAATACTGGCCACTTTGTTTTTCCGCCAGTGCTTTGAACTCCTTAAATTTATCAAGAGCCTCCAATTTTTCTTTGATGATATACACCCAACTTTTCCTGCTAAAATCATCAATAAAAGTTAGGTAATACCTATTACCTCCAAGTGATGAGATATAAAATGGACCAGCAATATCTGTGTGAACAATCTCCAATGGCCTCCTGGCTCTCCAAGATTTTCCAACGGGAAAATTTTGTCGATGTTGCTTCCCCTTTACACATGCTTCACACAAATTTTCTGGTTCGTTGATTTCTGGCAAATCGTCCACCATTTTTGTCTTTGACAATAATTTTAGGCCAGAAAATCCAAGATGACCATATCTCAAATGCCACAACCACGAGTCATTTTTAATGACCGACTTTAAGCACTTTTGCATATTTGTTTGCATATCAAGCATAAACAAACGATTCTTTGACATCTCCACATTTGCAATCAATTCCCGAGCTTGATTTCTGATAATGAGGGAATTGTCCTGCATCTGTATATTATATCCTTTTTCCACAAGTTGGCCAAGACTGATAGTATTATTTTTCAATGCAGGAATATAATAAACATCATTTATATATTTCTTTTCACCTTTCTTTGACATGATTGTGACGGTACCTTTTCCTTTCACCGGAATCTTTGACGAGTCACCAAAAGTAACATCTCCGCTGATGATGTCGTCTATCTCCGTGAATAATTCCTTGTGACCAGTCATGTGATTACTGGCCTCTGAGTCAAGATACCAAACATTCTTCTTGCTTTCCTCGTCTCCTTTGTAAGTGAGGAACATAGCAGTGCCAACGTCTTTGTCTTCTGTTGCTGCTGCAAAATGACTTCTTTCTTCCACCTTTGGTGATCTACACTCATAACTGAAATGACCATATTTATTACAGTTATAGCATTGATATTGAGACTTATCACCTCGTTGTTGATATCCGCCTCGGCCTCTGAAATTTTGACCACGACCAGATGGCTGATACCCTTCAGAATTCTGGCCTCTATTGAAGGACTGCCTTCCTCGTCCTCGTCCACCACGGTAGCCACCTCTAAAGCCACCTCTGCTACTGCCAGAACTGTCACTAATGGACACCTTACTTTGCAACGCCTTTTCCAAATGGCTTACATCATCATACTGGTTCATTCGTTGCTCGTGGGCTTGAAGAGAACCTATGAGCTCATCAATAGAAATCGTGGACAAGTCTTTTGACTCTTTGATAGAAGTAACAACATAATCAAATTTTCTTGTTAATGAACGGAGCAACTTTTCCATGACCCGAACATCATCGAGACTTTCCCCATTTCTTTTCATATCATTTGTCACCGTTTTCAAACGCGTAACAAATTCACCAATATTTTCAGAACTCTTCATCTTCAAATTTTCGAACTCCCTACGTAGCACTTGGAGCCGAACCTTTTTGACTTTCTCGACACCCTGGAATGATTTCTGCAGAATCTCCCACGCGTCTTTTGCCGTTTTTGCATTTGAAATTTTTTCAAAGGTTGATTCGTCAACTCCTTGAATAATTGTATATAACGCCTTTTTATCTTTTTTCCGGGTCTCTTTCAAAATCATCTTGTCAGCATTTGGAAGCGCTGCTTCAACGGTTGCATCAGCGGGCTCGTTGAACCTATTTTTGACAATTTCCCAATTATCGTAAGAACCGAGTAACACCTTCATTTGGATACTCCAATTCCCGTAATTTGTGGACGTCAATTTTGGAATGTTGGGTTGCACCATATTTGCCATTTTTCACGAATGTAACATTTGCTCTGATACCACTTGTTGGAAACGTGATGAGCTTTTATTTTACCAACTTTGTAAATTTTAATATCAGGCTATATAAGTTTTACTAAGAATATAAATAAACAAACACACTTGTATATATTTTATAATATATAAGATTACAGTTTTTTCTTGGTACACACCAGAGCTACAGCCTTGTTTCTTTGTTTTCAAGAGCTACAGCTCTTATTTTTCTAACAGGCTACAATTTTACTTCGTTGTGTCTCTTCTACTAAAATAGAGACCTTATTTATAGGCTACAAATACTACCACCTACATCACTGCTTACATATACATGTATTTAATAGCCTACAAAGTTAGACCATAGATTAACCTGTTGTTTTGTGAACATGAAGAATGTTGCAACACTAATTTCTACCAGCCTACCTTATATTTAGGGTTTGAATAGACCTGCAGCTGTCTATATTAATGTGCCTCCATCTAGCTGTTACCTTATTTTCAAGAGGTGCATTCATCAATGTAAACCAGCTCATTTAGCCGTGTATGTTATTTTGCACAGCCACCTTGAAAAAGTAAATTTCCAGAAGCTTTGACATCCAGGGAAAAAATTTATCTGTATGTTTATGATTATCACTTCCTCCTGATGCAAGCTATTATTTCTATCTTTTCTCCAGCTCTTAATATTTATTACTACCACCTGGTGTTGAGTTGTTGTATATATAGTTATATAACTGATTTATTTTATTTAATTCTTCTGCTTCGAGAGAGTTTGACTTCTAACAATTATGTTAAAACCTTTAATTTTACATACCAAATATGTCGATACTGCCTTGTTTGTCACAATCATATGCCACTGTGGAATGTTGCCTTTTATGCTAGCTTCTAGGCCGCATCAAGAGTGTTGTGACTAAAACCTTGCACATAATAATATTGGCCAAATAATAGTGGAGTAGTTACTCGAGTTTGATATAAGAAGTTCATTAGTTATATACCTCCTCTTGTATCATTATTGCACTTAACCTTTTAATTATTTACCTAAGTAATTAATTTATTTAATCATTTGGAAGAATTCCTGATAATTCCAAACCATGTAAACTCAATATAAATGCATTTTGATAGTTTTAAACCATGTAACCTCCTCTTGTTCATTAGTTATTTTGTTTTATTGTAAAGTGTTCTTTAGGTCTGTTATCTTTGTAAATCATTCATAGTTTTAAACACTAGTTGTATTCGAGGACTGAAAAGCTGGTAGCTATGAACCAAGAAATTTATTACATGCTGGAATTTGATGACCGATTCTCTTATATATGTATGTGTTAAGAGGTCAACCTATTATTAATTTATCATACTAGAAAGGATTTAAAAAGGATTGCTTCCTGGAAGCGTGTAAAGTCTTGTATAATTCTAATGTCTCATCCTATAGTATCGGTCTTCGTACCTTTTAATCATTTTTCTTAGTAAAAGATAATTTTACCCTCTAATATTCACCGATATATCATTTTGGAGCGAAAAAAGGGTTAAAGTTATGAAGACAGATATTATAGGGGTCAAAAGGTTTGATTTTATACTTTTGGGGCTGGTAGGTATAATAGCTCATATTTTAGGGGCCAAAAGGTTATTAAGCCTATTCTTTTCTAGCTAGTCGGATTTTATGTTAAATCTGATTTTGGTTCTAGCACACTTGGGTTACCATTTTGTTTATGTTTTTTGTTGAATGACATGGGTACTTTGTTTTATCTTTTTCTTGCGATTGCATCTTTGGATTATATATTCTCATACTTTGCGCTTGTGCGCGGCTTTGGATTATGTTAGAAATTTTTATTTATTTTTATTTGTCTCTATTTTGAATTTGTTTGTGTTGTGAAATAAAAATTAGGGTTTTGTTATTATTTAATAATAGGGTTTGTGAGCTTCAAGTTAGATGGATGTTCTCGCGTTCAGGACAGGTTATCCTTGTAAGATGCATATGTACCTCTGTGTTGTAGACCATCAATTTAAAAAATGTAGTTCTCGATTGAGGGGTAGATCTCTTTATATAGAGGATGAGCTTAGGGTTATACTAGGATTGGGAGACTTGGTGGAAAAGTCTCCAAGTTAGAAGAAAATCATGACACAAGAAGCAGATTCTAGATCCTTTCTTATAAGAGTTAGTATCCATGTTGGATGTCATGTCTCTAGTCTTTTATCCGTATCGGGCCTGGTCTACGAACAGCCTTCATTCGTGGACATTAAGGACCTGGGCCATTTTCGGTCCCTGATAGGCCTTAACCGGCCTCGTCTCTAGTAGGCTTTGGACATTACTCCCATGTATAATTAATGCGACATTTATTATGTCTTTAGGGTTTATTTTCAGCCCATATCAGTTTGGATGCTCCTACTTTTTATTTTGCATCTTTTCTTGTTACATGTCTTCATTTCTTAGTAGGTAAATTCTCAATTCACCATCATGAATTTTAGGGTGAATTTCATGATATATATATATATATATATATTATCATTATTATTCAATAATTATGTTATTATAATAGTTTTTTCTTATGATAATTTCCTTTATTATTATTTAGTTGTCAGCTATATAAAATCCTACTTTTTGCTCTATCCTCTATAAATTTATCACTAAGCTCATGAGTTGACTTTATTTTTTCTAATCACAAACAATTAGGACAGATTGTTGTAGAAATATGTACTACTTTGTTGGTTCTTCCTAATTTTAAAGCTAATTTTCATTGCAATTTTAGCCTTAAGTAAAATTATAGGTCGGGTTAATCATATAGATCTCTGATTTTGTGTTTAAGGTTTTATGTTTAATTAGGTTTGCACTTAAGAGATTTCGTTGAGTACTCAATTCTCAAATGATCCTTTAAAAGTGCATATTTAAAGTGCATGCGTACCTCTGTATACATGGAGGACAAAATCCATGTATTTCTAATTTAGGGTTTTTACCGCCTCATCATATTTCTTGGGCGCAAGTTACGTATTTCTGTATTTATTATCTTCTAAAACAATATACTAATTTAAATATATTTTATAATTTGTATGATTGTAATGATAGAGTAAGTTTTTATGTCCATTTGATTTTGGGTTGTCTGTCGGCTACATCGCTATTGAGTTTAGTGTTAGGAGTTGTCCCACATCGTTTGTGGGAGGGGAAGATTGCTAGTATATAAGAAGCCATATAGCTACAATTAGTATGAGGCCTTTTGGGAGTGACCCAAAAACAAACTTGTGTGGGCTCAAGCCCAAAACAGACAATATCATACTAATTTGAAGTTAAGCCTGCTTAGTAAGCCCAATAAGTGGTATTGGAGCTTCAGGTTGTAACAAGTGGTATCAGAGCTTCAGGTTGTAACAAGTGGTATCAGAGCTTCAGGTTGTAACGGTCCAGAACAATCTCATTTGGGCTTCCAGAATTAACCTAGGAGGAGGCAGATGGGCTACCCAGTATGGGCTCAAATAAAAGGCAGGTCGGCCTTCCAGTATGGGCCTAGGGGGAGCAAAAATAGCCAGATGGACTTCCAGTATGGGTCAAGGGGGAGCCAGATCACACAATTAGGAGGAAGAATTGATAGGTGTTGGGGTCGATGTGTGAAGGGGAGATTGTTAGGAGTTTTCCCACATCGTTTGCGGGAGAGGTAGTTTTCTAGAATATAAGCAGCCAGATAACTCCAATTAGTATGAGGCCTTTTAGGAGTGACCCAAAAACAAACCCGTGCGGGCTCGGCCCAAACCGGACAATATCATAATAATGTGGAGTTAGGCTTGCTCAGCAAGCTCAATAATTGATATCAGAGCTTCAGGTTGTAACGGTCCAGAACAATCTCAGACGGGCTCCCAGAATAGACCTAGGAGAAGGCAGGCGGGTTTCCCAATATAGGCTCAAGGAAAAGGCATGTGGATATTACAGTATGGGCCTAAGGGGAGCCAGATAGCCAAATGGACTTTCAATATGGGTTGACGGGGAGCCTGGTCACACTAAAGGAGGCAAAATCGACAGGTGTCAGGCCCGATGTGTGAAGGGGGATTGTTGGGAGTTGTCCAACATCATTTGTGGGATGGGCAGTTTGCTAGTATATAAGCAACCAGATAACTTCATTAGTATGAGGCCTTTTGGGAGTGACACAAAAACAAACCCGTGCGGTCTCGGGCCCAAAGCGAATAATATCATACTAAAGTGTAGTTAAGCCTGCTTAGTAAGCCCAACAAGTGGTATCAGAGTGTCAGGTTATAACAAGTGGATTAGAGCTTCAGTTTGTAACAATCCAGAACAATCTCAGTTAGGCTTCCAGAATGGACCTAGGAGGAGGAAAATGGGTTACCTACTATGGGCTCAAGTAAAAGGTAGGTGGGCCTTCCAGTATGGGCCTAGGGGGAGCAAATAGCCAAATGGACTTCCACTATGGGTCAAAGGGAGCCAGATCATACAATTAGGAGACAAAATTGACAGGTATCGGGCTCGATTTGTGAAGGGGAGATTATTAGGAGTTGTCCCATATCGTTTGTGGTAGGAGCAGTTTAAAAGAATTTAAGCAGCCAGATAACTCTAATTAGTATGAGGCCTTTTGGGAGTGACCCAAAAACAAACCCATGCGGGCTCGGCCCAAAGCGGATAATATCATACTAATATGAAGTTAGGTTTGCTCAGCAAGCACAACAATTGGTATCAGAGCTTCAAGTTGTAACGGTCCAGAACAATCTCATACGGGCTCCCAGAATAGACCTAGGAGAAGGCAGACGGGTTGCCCAATTTGACTCAAGGAAAAGGTAGGTGGGTCTTTCAGTATGGGCCTAAGGGGAGCCAGATAGCCAAATGGACTTTCAGTATGGGTCGAGGGGGAGCTTGGTCACACTGAAAGAGGCAGAATCGACAGGTGTCAGGCCCGATGTGTGAAGGGGGAGATTGTTGGGAGTTGTCCCACATCATTTGTGGGATTGGCAATTTGCTAGTATATAAAAAGCCAGATTACTTCATTAATATGAGGCCTTTGAGGAGTGACCACAAAATAAACCCATGAGGGCTCGTCCCAAAGAGGATGATATCATACTAATGTGGAGTTAGGCTTTCTTAGCAAGCCCAACAATTGGTATCAGAGGGCTTTCTTAGTTCGGTCCATAACAATCTCAAACGGGCTCCTAGAATGGACCTAGGAGGTGTCATATGGGCTACCCAGTATAGGCTAAAGGAAAAGGCATGTGGGCCTTACTGTATGGGCCTACGAGGAGCATATAGCCAGATGGATTTCTAGTATGGGTCAAGGAGGAGCCAGATCACACAATCAGGAGGCAGATTGACAAGTGTCAAGCCCGATGTGTGAAGGGGGGATTGTTAGGAGTTGTCCCACATCGTTTATGGGAGGGGAAGATTGATAGTATATAAGCAGCCGGATAGCTCCAATTATTATAAGGCCTTTTGGGATGTGCCCAAAACCAAACCCGTACGGGCTCGACCCAGAGCGGACAATATCATACTTATGTGGAGTTATGTCTTCTCAACAAGCCCAACATTTTGGAATGGCAATATTTGGCCTAGGGGCTTTTAAAAATTGCTCAGACCTCTGTTATTACTGTTTATAAATTATAAAAAAACAAGAAAATATTTTAGCCTCTAAGATTTCAATATCTAAATACACTTTACAAAGTTATATTGAATAATATATGTGATATCTCTAAGCTAGCAGTACAAGAAAAACACACATTTATGACCATTAATTTGGTCAGAAATGAGCTTTCATTTAGGAAAAAGACCAGAAACTGAATTTCATGATTTGTTTTTGTTTGTGATAATGATTGGTCAAGTCGCCAAGACTTGATTTTTACCAATTGGTAAAATGGACCGCTAGTAAAAGTGATCCCACTTATTGGCTGATCGTTACATGGCAACCATGTTAGTTTATATCGACAAATTTTCCGAACTAAATTGCGGTTGACTTTTGCCTTTCATTTTTAATAATATAAATTTTTTATTCTATCCTTCTCTAAAATACCGCCAGTGCCAGCTCTCTCTCTCGCTCTCTCAAGAACCACAATCAAGAACCCTAATTTTTTAACATCGTAATCACCTCATCTAATTAGTAAGTTAATCTTTCATAATCTTCTAATTTATAAGATTAAAGTACACTTTGTTCACTTGTATTATGGCTTTCAGACCACTTAGGATACGTGACCTTTATAAGCAAAACTTGGTATACCAAAAATTCAGATTTTTTACATAATATGTGATTCCGTCAAATTCCTTTAACTACATTAGTTTTACGAGGGTTTATTTTATAATGAAATTGTTCCTTTCATTGATGCATGTTTAATGGGTTTATTTTTTGTTTATGTGTATATATTTTTGTTAATGTTTTTAAGCTTTTTATGTGTTATTAAGTTAATCCTTGTATATCAATATGTATTGAAGTATATGTTGTAATTTTATTTTTAAGGTTTTTTGTATATTGAAATATATGTTGTATATACATGTATATTTCATGATTTAAGTAGGTCGTAAAAAGCCACAAACTGATCAATATGATTACTCGGTTAAAACCTGGTTGTAAATGATCATTCGGTCGGTTATATTTTTTCATTACTGATCGTCGTCCGACCGACAATGGTCGGTTATTACATTCCACTTCCTTGATGCTTGGCCCAACATACGGTTTGGGATCCACATGTTCACTGTCATGTCACGTTATAACCTACTGTCATTGGTTGGTAATGTTTAAACGATGAGTTTTGAGTTGTTGCCACATCACATACATAATAAATGCTAGGTTTTGACGTTGTTCATTGGTTATTAGTTGGTCAAAAATGACATGATGTAGTTATGGTCCTCTCTTACCTTATATTTGGTCGGTTTTGACCTAGTTTGTTTGTTATAAGTGGGTCATAAATTACATGGCGTGGTTGTGGCCCCACATTTGGTCAATTTTGACGTAGTTGGTCGATTATGAGTTAGTTAAAAGTGATATTGACATGAATATTTGGTCAAATTATTTCATAACCGACCACTTTTGGTTGGTTAAGTTTAGAGCTGGAAAAGAACAGAACCGAGACGAATTCTGTCCGAGCCGAGCATAAGTTTTTCTAAAACGAATCGAGCCGAGCCGAGTTTAAAAACAAAGCAAAAAAAAATATTCACGATCGGCTCATTTGTAGCCGCGCCTAGCCGAATACGAGTTTGCTCACGAACAACCGAGTCGAGCTGAACTCGAGCCGAGTCGAGTTATCCACTAATAGTTCGCATATATTTTTTAGTCGACCAAGCTTAAAGTATAATTTATAATTTTATAAATTATATAGAGATGAAATACTAGTTTTATCTTACAATTATATATGCACGCTCACACTCTACACTTGTTTCCTATCCATGTAATTTTATCAATTTATTTCGTAAGTCGAGTTTTAAGAACAAAATCAATTTTATTTTACATTATTGAGACATTTGTACCTTTAGAAATCATACATTACTTTTAAATTGTTGATATCGATTGTCAAAGATTTAGTAATTTTTGATATTTCAGTTAAATTAGTTTAGATTAGAAAAGACATATAAAATAAAATAAAGGGAGCAAGCCTCTTTAAGTGGTCGAGAAGTATAATTATTAAAAATTATTTTATCTTTTCCTTAAAAATATTATAATATTATAATTTATTTTAACAACTCACTATTTTAATTTATTTCAAATCGTAATTTTGGTCCATTTTATCATAGACTCCTCTATAAAAGTGTGAGGTGAAATTTAGGGTTAAGTTTAATTATAAATTATTTATTAAAGTAATCAAGCTCTAATGATATTTATTAAATTAATTATTTTATTTATTGTTAAAATATGTATAATATTTTAATTAAATTAATCATTTCACTTTAAAATAAGTATTAGATTTTAATTAAAAAATTTAAAATTTTTATACAAGTAATTAGTAAATATTTATTATTTATTATATATAAAAATTTTATCCGAGACGAGTCGAGTTACCGAGTTCGAGCCGAGTCCGAGCCGAGTTCAAGCTAAACGAGCAGAGTCCGAGCCGAACATACAAAAAACTCGGCTCGGCTCGTTTAATTAACTAAGCTTGTTTTTTGTTCGCGATCGGCTCGTTTAAAAAAAAAGTCGATCCCGAATTCTGTTCACGAACGGCTCTGTTCATTTGCAGCTCTTGTTAAGATACGATCGATTTCGGTGGTCTGTTATTTAGGTCAATTTTAAATTGGTTGAAATGAGTATGTGAAAAATGTTCGTTTTTCTTTGTGTCTATAGAATCAATGTATGTTGGGGATAAAAATAAAGAAAATTTATCAATTTATATGCTTCTTTTGTTTCTCTAATATATATAAATATATATATATTATATGTAATTATATGTAAATATTTTTCTATGTATCAGGTATTTTTATATTTTTTTATCCTGGCGGGGGCTTTACCCTCCCAACTTCTATATAACTCATCAGCCGACCTAGTTTTTATTTAAATGTCTGAAAGAAGTCAAATTTTTTATCTTTCATGCCCAAAGTGCGTTCATCAAAAAAATAAAACATTAAACTAAAAATTTGCCACATTTATAAATCAAATATAATTTGGGAAGGAATTATGGCCTCGTTTGTTACGTCAATTGTGTGGTTATATAGGAACTTTAACTTTCTCGTAACTATGTTACAATCACAAATTTCTACGTAATTAAAAAACATGTGTTTGATTTATTACTATGCAACTATAAGTTACGTAGTTAAATTTGGTAAGTAATTAATATATTTATATTGGATAGATATGTAATTTGTGGTGATCGTGATGGACCGTGGTATCTAAGTTCCAATATTTTGTGGTAACTACAAAAACTTGGAACTTGGAGTTTCCTTGCATAATCTAAAATTCATCAAACCAAACATTGTAACTCTTTTTTATTCGAAGACATTTCAAGTTCCGTACTTGGATTACATCAAAACAAACGAGAACTATGTCTATAAACTCAACAATTGATTTGCTAAAATAAGCACTTAAAAAATGACAGCCTAATCCACATATAGGTATTAAATGGTAGGGGTGAGCAAAACTGGTATCCGGTCCGGTTATGATGTATGAAACAATATATATCTAGTTTTTATATCAATAAAAATCTAATCAGGTTCTTGTTTAACCGGATATCCGGTTATTCGGATAACAATTTAAATCGGATCGGAAAATGAATTATCTGGATCCAAATAACTACTCAACCATATCTTCTTACTTCTCATAAAAGGAGAATGCCACGACAAAGAGTGTTGGGCTTATTAAGCATGTCAAACTTCACATTATTATGATATCGTGCGCTCTAAACCCACACTGGTTTGTTTTAACTGTTATATCTGTTATACCCAGTGTTCCAGAAATCGCTAGTCGTGCCAGGGCGGTGAGGTTACCTTCGAGAGATTAATCGGCAAGTCGGAGATTAATCGGACCGATTAATCGGAACATTAATCGGAAGAATATAAATATTATTTTTAATTTTTATAATTATATAATGATCAACATGTCAAATATTTGTTTGAAAAAAGAAATTAGAATGGTATTAAACAATATCTACACATTTGACATGCGTTATGTACTAATTATTGAGTTTACAATATTAACTATATTTTAATTCACACTTTTAAATTAATTATAATATGTTATTTTTATATTTTAAGTGAGAAAATAAATATATTAGATTACTTGTTTCTTCTTACCAATACTATATATTATAAATTGACATGATATTGTGTGAAATTATGAAATTAATGATTTAAAATTATAAAAACGTAAAAATAATATTTTTTTTAGTTATTTTATGCCTAGACCGCCTAGGACCGATTTTTGACCGCCTAGGCCGCCTAATCCCGATTTTGACCCGATTTTTTGAGAAAAAACGCCTAAATCACCGCCTAGGTCGTAGTCGGGGTGTTTTACCACCGCCTAGCGCCTAGGCGGCCGCCTAGACCGATTTTTAGAACATTGGTTATACCAACCAACAAATATTCTTTAATTTTTTTTTAATAAATAGATGTTTTAAATTTGTATTTACATTGTTATGTAATAGGGGGAACACTTGCAATGTCTAGCTGGAATAAAGAGATGGTTTTAGTATATTGTAATAGTAATTGTCGGATTTTTTGAGCCATTAAATCAATTGGTTGACATTATTTTTTATACATTTGTGTTGTATTAGTTGCATATAATATTGTATAGAATTATTGTTGTTGAAATGATACGTTCTAGTTAGGTTACGTTGAAACTTGAAATTATAAAATGAAATTTAGTAGCATTTTACTCTCTTTTTTAAAAAATCTGGTGTTAGTTGAAATTGATCGAAGTCGGTTGAATTTACGTTGCAATCAAAAATAGTTGAAATTAATTTTCGATTACATATAGTTGAATTTAATATTTTAGCGGTATTTTTAAATTTTTCGAAAAATTTAATTATTTGGGTGGGATTTTTAATTTTTTTTCAAAATATTTAATTATTTGGGCGGGCTTTTCAAAATTTAGGTGAAAAATTGTATTCGACTGCCCTCGGTCGAATTTCTTCTGTTGAATTTAAGTGGTCGTAAATATTCGGTCATAATTACCCGGTCGAATTTAGTTAAATACGACCAAACTCGTAAATTCGACTCCGTTATTACAACCGATTCAAAATCGGTTGAATTTAGCATTTTTTCTTGTAGTGTAAAATACCAAATTAGTTATGACACACGAGTGAACCTTTGTAAAGAGAAATTTTATGTACTTCAAATATTTTTCCCAAAATTTTTCGTAAATGCTGAGTTATTAATATATAAATTGTAACTTTTTTAATAATATTATGAGATCCTGTGTGCATATATATATACGTCCCAAATTAAAATTTGACATTTATCATGCGACACCATTTAATAAATATTTAAAAAATTTATTCGGGAAACCTAACATTACTCTTTTATAAAACAACTCATACAAAATTTTGCAGCGAGTCGAATTTTGTTATAGTCTTAAGTTAAATTAAACAATCAAGAAAAGTTTATTTCCTTATTTTGTCCATAAAAGACAACTATTTAATTAAAGCGAGGCTAAAAATAATTTGCTGGTGATTATAATAAGTCTTGCACATTGAAACAAAGTTAATGTACATTTACTACAGGCGTCGGTTAAAACAAAACTAAAGTCATATAATATTTATAAACGAGCCGAGTACAAACTAAACACGACTTTATTCACGACAAACTTAGTTGAGCCGAACTTGAGTCGAGTCGAGTTGTCTATTAATAATATGCATACCAATCTTATCTTACAAATATATACGCATACTCACATTTTACATTTATTTCTTAATCTATATCATTTTGTTTTGCAAGATGAATTTTAGGAATATATCCAATTTTATTTTAAATTATTGAGACATTTGAAACTTTAGAAATCACACATTACTTTTTAAATCGTCAGAGTTTAAATTATTTATATTTTGATATTTCACTTAAATTTGATTTATGTAAATTACAAGTTATTTAATGGTATTTATGAAAATGTAAAGAATTGGTGATAAATAAATAATGATAACAAGATTTGATAGTTTACTTACAAAAAAGTTAAGTGTTAAGTGTTAAATTTAGAAATTTAAACAAAAGTTTTAAATTAATTTAAGTGTATTAATTTATTTGTAATATATATAAAATTTTATTCGAGTCAAGTTATAAGATTCGAATTTAGTCTGAATCGAGTTCAAGTTAAATGAACCGAATTTGAGTCGAACAAATAAAAACTCGATTCGACTTATTTACTTATCCAATCTCATTTTATGTTAAAAAGGGCTCGTTTAAAAAAACAAACCTAGTCATATTCACTTAAACCAACTTATTCAGAATTGTGTTCACGAACTAGTGTGTTTATTTGCAGGCCTAATGTAGCCTCTACACCTACCCCACGTCAAGACGAGGGAACAAAGATGAGCAACGGGGATAAGCTTATCACTTCGGAGTTTCTCGGGATTGCAAATTGGAGTTTTGTGCAACAAACCACCAAAACGGTAATTTTTGTCCACACAATTCTTGGCTGGCACAGTGAACATAGGTGCATGCAGCAGTAATAATCTATTACCCAGTTAACCGAGATCCATTCTATAATTCTGTACACAAGAATTTCATATCACTTGCCTGTATCAAATAATTAGAATTAGAATTGGTAAACTTGTATTTATATTTTTGTGTTCAAATACTATTTAAGCTGATTATTATTAATTACAAAATTATACAAATGTTAGTTCAATATTGTTGACTAATGGCTATTTATAGAATTTAAATGGATAAGAAAGAAAGGCCCCCGAGAAAACAGTGTTATCATTTTAAGAGCAACCCAAATAAAAGGAGGTTGTCAAGCTTATATGGCATGATATCTTTCATTGCCTGACTATTAGAATTTGGAGGTTGTCAAAAGATTGTCCATCAAGATTGACAAAATTTGGCAATTTCTTAAATTAGCAAAAAAGTCATAAAAAACATCTAAAGTGTAGTAAAAAACATTTATTAAAATTTTATATTGAACTAAATATAAAATTAATATAGAGGAATCACATGGGCAAACTTTAAAATTGCTTAATTATTGGAGCAAAATTTTAATAAATGTTGTCAAGAGTGACATGAATGTGAGAGAAAATTAAAAAATAATATATTTAATAATTTATCATATTTTGGCAATTTTGTTAACAACCTCTGTTGGAGATGCTGTGTTGGTTGTGTAGATAAGCGAGTACTTGTTTGCCTTACTGAATGCACCTTCATCCTCACCGGTTACACTTGCATCACTAGAAAGACTACGTAGCCAACTTTCGATTTACCTTCTATGCAAGTGATCACGAAAATTCACTCGAAATTTCTTGGGATTTGGATCTTTCTTAGTCATGATGCATGATCTATCTTATCCTCCCACTCTCACTGTTATCCCATAGCCTTTATATATGGAGTGTTCTTCTCATTAACTTTTCATTCTACATTCACAGTTCAGTTTGTTATTTCATTTTTACAATATTTATATTAAAAGATCGGAGTTTTGGCCATGGATGCATCTTTCTCTAACCCTTCCATGGTAACATATCTCTATTTGTTTTGTTAATGAACGCACACGTTAAGAGTCAGAACTCTTGACCATCGTTGAAGAAACTGATTCCTCAAACACCGCATTAACCTTTGTTGGTGTTATTATTTATTAGAATTAAGCTATTAACATTTGTGTTTTAATGCAATTATTTTGATAAATAATGTGCAGATCATGGAGGAAGAAGGGAGGTTTGAAGCAGAAGTAGCTGATGTGCAAGCATGGTGGAACTCTGAGAGATTCAAGCTCACACACCGCCCGTATTCTGCCCGTGATGTTGTTTCACTCCGTGGCCACCTCAAGCAAAGCTATGCCTCCAATGAGCTAGCTAAGAAGCTATGGAGGACTCTCAAAACACACCAAGCCAATGGCACGTCATCCAGAACCTTTGGTGCACTTGATCCTGTCCAAGTGACCATGATGGCTAAGCACCTCGACACAATTTACGTGTCCGGTTGGCAATGCTCATCGACTCACACTTCGACAAACGAGCCTGGTCCTGATCTGGCAGATTACCCTTATGACACTGTGCCTAATAAGGTGGAACACCTTTTCTTTGCTCAGCAGTACCATGATCGGAAGCAAAGAGAGGCTAGGATGAATATGAGCCGAGAGGAGCGTGCTCGTACGCCCTTTGTTGATTACTTGAAGCCTATTATTGCTGATGGTGATACGGGTTTTGGTGGTGCAACTGCTACTGTAAAGCTTTGCAAGCTGTTTGTGGAGCGTGGCGCAGCTGGTGTCCATATTGAAGATCAGTCATCTGTGACTAAGAAATGTGGTCACATGGCTGGAAAAGTTCTTGTTGCGGTGAGTGAACATATAAACAGGCTTGTGGCAGCTCGGTTGCAATTTGATGTGATGGGGACTGAGACTGTTTTGGTGGCTAGGACTGATGCTGTTGCAGCTACTTTGATCCAGTCAAATATTGACACTAGGGATCATCAGTTCATTTTGGGTATTACCAACCCTAATCTCAAGGGTAAAGGCTTGGCCACCATCTTGTCAGAAGCAATGGCTGCTGGGAAAACTGGGCCTGAGCTTCAAGCTATTG
Organism: Apium graveolens; assembly: GCF_009905375.1. Lineage (NCBI taxonomy): Eukaryota > Viridiplantae > Streptophyta > Magnoliopsida > Apiales > Apiaceae > Apium > Apium graveolens. Next base: position 27,249,976 of record NC_133649.1, on the reverse strand, counting down.
AGGATAAGTGGTTGTCAATGGCTCAATTGAAGACATTCTCGGATTGTGTCGTTGATGCAATCCAGAATTTAAATGTTGGGGAGGCTGAGAAGAGGAGGAGAATGAATGAATGGTTAAATTGCTCTAGCTATGACAAGTGTTTGTCAAATGAGCAAGGCCGGGAGATTGCTGAGAGACTCGGACTTGTTAATCTTTTCTGGGACTGGGATTTACCTAGAACAAGAGAAGGGTTTTATAGGTTTCAAGGATCTGTGATGGCTGCAATTGTTCGTGGTTGGGCTTTTGCACCTCACTGTGACATCATTTGGATGGAAACCTCCAGCCCTGACTTGGTTGAGTGCACGAAGTTCGCACAGGGGGTGAAATCTATTACACCTGAAACTATGTTGGCCTATAACCTGTCCCCTTCTTTTAACTGGGATGCATCGGGTATGACCGACGAGCAAATGATGGATTTCATTCCCAGGATTGCAAAGTTAGGCTATTGTTGGCAGTTCATAACACTGGCTGGTTTCCACGCGGACGCTCTAATCGTGGACACGTTTGCCAAGGATTTTGCAAGAAGGGGAATGCTGGCTTATGTTGAGAAGATACAGCGTGAGGAAAGAAACAATGGTGTTGATACTCTAGCTCATCAGAAATGGTCCGGTGCAAATTACTATGACAGGGTTCTCAGGACTGTGCAGGGAGGCATCACTTCAACTGCTGCCATGGGAAAAGGTATCTACAACTAATTATTATTCTTTTCTATAAATCAATCACTTGAAGGTATTAATCTGTTATAATATTATCGACGTGAATTGCTATTGCAGGAGTAACCGAGGATCAGTTTGGGGCGACATGGACTAGGCCAGGGGCCACGAACATGGGTGATGGAACTGTGGTGATTGCGAAATCAAGAATGTAGATGCATATCTAAGGATGCTGACAGAAGGCAGATGGAGCTTGGAAACTTATTTTCTGTCCTTTGAATTTGTAATAATAAATAGACTTAATTGCACGACGATGGCATGAGTTATAATTGTTTTGCACAAAAATGGCTAACATATAATAATAGGCACCCGTATGACTCATGTATAATTATTTTGCCACCCGATTGCATTCCGTTAGTTATTTTTAACGGACGTTAGGATTTTTTTTAAATCAAAGATATAATTACACGAAAATGGTCTAAATTATAATTTTTTTGCACAAAAATGATCTATCAAAGAATTAAAAATCAAAGACTATTTACAAATTAAATCAGCCACGGAATTAAAAACTAAAGAGCAAATATAAATCTTTCTACATTTCTGTCAAGGCCCTGTTAAAAAGAACGATTTTGATGATTTCTTCTGTGAAATTAAGTGCATGACTTTGTGTGTATTTCTTGGTTTTTTCTGTATAATCTGAAGGTCTCTCTTTAGTTTATTCTATATGTGTTGGCTTTATACTGTAATATTTTGGTATTTCTTTACATCATGCTCATTAGTTTATAGTGCTTATTAAAAATGTAATAATTTTGTATGGGTTGTCTCATTCCTAAGATGTAAAACTTTGATATTCTCTAACTATCACTTCTAGATGTTGTCTAACATAAAATTTTGAATCCTACCATTCGATATGGAGTTTGGATTCATAAAATGTTGGTAAATTAGTATTTTTCATTAGTATTCTTAATTATTTTTTCCATGTTATCGGACTATACATGAAAATAAGAAATTAAATAATTATAAGTAAGACATGGCTGATATGCATGTTTTAACACTTATTTTATGTGGATATTGTAGTTTTGGAAGGTAGGTGATTAATGTTCCCTCGTTCATGGTGAAAGTGTATTATCATAAGTATATTGACTTTTCACTTACGAGTCTCTTTGCTGGTGGTCGACCTGATAGAGTTAAGTGAACGAACCATAAGACTGCTTCAAAAAAAACTAGTGGCGGAGATGGAGACGAAAAAGATGAAGATTAATGCGTTAAGTTTAATATACTTCTGAATGCTTATGTTTGAAACATGGTTTATGGTTTACCATTTTCCGTTTTGGCTCTGTCCCAAAAATATAGATTAAGGTCTTTTTTTCCGTCTTGGCTATGTCGCAGAAATATAGATTAAGGTGTGATTCTTTAATTTTATAAAAGGAAAGTCGTTTACCTTTATAAAAAAACAAGTTTTTTTTGCTAATTTGTAGCTTTTGTTTGGTTTTTTATTCCGTGATTGATTTATCTTATAAATGCTCTTTGATTTTAATTCCATGATTGATCATTTTTGTGTAAAAAATATTATAATTAGGGCATCTTCGAACAATTACAACTTTAATTTATGAAAACCCTAACGTCCGTTAAAAATAACTAACGGAATGCAATCGGGTGACAAGAAAATTATACATGAGTCATACGGGTGCCTATTATTATATATTAGCCATTTTTGTGCAAAAAAATTATAACTCATACCATTTTTATGCAATTAAGTCTAATAAATAAGTAATGGACCTTGTGTAGTTTCGCAGTTTTATGGTAAACCAACTGTTGCAGGCATGTTATTGCTGTTATTGCTCTTTGAAGCCTGGTTGAAGAAAGAAGTTTTCGGTTTTTAAGTTTGTAATTTGGTTCATGTTTTACTTAACACATGAAAGCTTTTAGTACTCCACAAAAGATCAAAATGCCATACAGCAAAACATCAATCTTGACCAAGCTCAAATCGGGCCTGGGGTTTCTGGTCTAGGAATGGGTACAAATAATTAGATGTTTATCGATGGCACTTTTATAGAACTGATTACAAATCTTTCGTGTTCCATTAGTTTCTGATGACGAGGAGGTGCTACCGATAGAGCATGCTAATCTTTTATTTCATCTAGAAAACGAAATGTATACAGTAATAGTTTACATAAATTTAGCCTCATCTTGCTAAATCTTAGTTTACAACAAATCAAATAGGCAAACATACTACAGTTTATGAAGATTAACCATAGCTAAAAATATGCTTTTTATGGAGCTCCTTAATATCAACAATAATGCATATGTTTCTTCTGTTTACAAACTCAGTCACAAAAATCAACAAAGAAATCACAATTTACAGGGAAAAAAATTAAAAAATGTGTTGTCTGAAGAAATCATTAAAAAAGGCCAATAAAATATGTGGTGGAGGGGGGAAACTGAAGGCCATGCTTTCAGATATCAAACCATAAAACTATAGTTTCCATCACTGTAAGGCTAGTAATCAGGTCCACAGGGACTTTTAGGGAGGACTGAGCAGTCAAGCACCATTTTTCTTCCAAGGTTTGACAACGCCAACAACTATAATAGCGATTATTATTAAAAGAATAATAATTGCAATGCACATCCATTTGCGAGAGTTCTTCTGCAGTTTCTTTGCTTTCTGAAGGGCAGTTGTCCCTGACTGGACATGGTCGACTGCATTCGAGACCTGAACGATATTCCCATTAACTCAGAACCCAGAGAAATGTACGCTACCCTGCTACAATTAGGTTTATATACATAAACAATTTGAGAGAAGCAAACCTGGGTTTCAATGTTATCTAATAGATCTCCTTGAGCCTCAACCAGGACTGCCATGTCAAGGTAAATCTGGCATATTTAATAAACAAAATCGATTAAATGAAGATGAATATCTTTATCTTTGCACCATAATAGCTTACAGGAAATATGTTGTATGCACAAGTACCTGATGCAGGTCAAGAAGCTTTTTCTCGATTTCCCTCACAGCATCGTGTCTCTCCTGGATTTCTTGTACTGTATTTAGCACCTGAGACCAGACTCCCCAGGAATCCAGTTAATACTCAGACTACACAGATGATGAAGGTTGATATAGTAAAAATAAGGATCCCCCCCCCTCCTTTTAAAATTCCTTTCACAAGAGCTGTTATACATTAAAGTCTTATAAGAGCTGAAGTTTCGAACTAATCAACTCACATTTATAGCATTTTCATGATTAAGAAATTTGAGGCATAATATACATATGCATCTACAGTCCTTGTCAACCGACAAATTATTCTATATTTAACAGTTCTATATACCACGCTTACTGTTACTATTTTATTATTTTACGTGATTTGTAATGAAGACAATTTTAAAGATATGGGAATCTAAACACCAACACGCTTGTCAACGATATATTCTCTATAGCTGGTACTTCTAAATACCGCGCTTACTATTCATTAACTAACATGATGTGTAATAAATACAATTATGAAGATACAGGAATCTAAAACACCAACCCCCCGATATCCCAGACACCAACCCCCCCCCCCCCCCAAAACAGGAAGCCTTAGTTTCTATGACAACTGCAGACTGTGAATAGAAGCGAAGATTACAAACTCCGTAATTTGTAATATGGATTAAGATGGCACCTGTCCTCGTCCCATTTCTTGCATAGCATTCTGGAAAATTTGTTCACTGCTACCAGTTTCAATAAGGTGGCTGATCGTCTGAGAAATCATAAACAAATATCAAATTAGTCAACATTTTTATATGCTAAAATAATGAAAGATTCTTTCCAGGTTAAAGCTAACCTCTTCATCTGGCCTGGTTCCAGTAACTACAACATTAAAAAGTCAAACAAAAAAAAGAGTCAGAACTATAACGACAGTTTGAGGGAACACATATTATATCATTGGTAAGTCTGATAACAATTTTATTTTCTGATGGCCGTAAAATTGAAGTAATAAAACCTGTTATTACTCTTCTCTCCACAACCTCGCGATATTCATCATCAATCCTTTGTCTCAAAGTCTGAAACAATAACATTCATATTCGTATGATACAATGACTACTGACAAATGACAACAATGCATCGATTTAACTAATACCTATATAACTAGCAATGCGGAAGTATACCTGAAACTCTATCATTAGATCTCTGAACTTCTTGGTCAAAGCACTGAAAAGGAAATAAAATGATAACTCAATTAAATCCACAGCTCATGCATATTAATGTAAAATGAGATTCATAGCTGAACCAGTAGCATACTTTGTCATGTTTGTCCTCGATCGGTCAACCCCTGTACCCTTCCCGCAACCAGGCTTTTGTCGATTGGCCAAGTTCTGCAGAGAAAGAAATGTGAATTGTGGCTATCCCAAATTGTAAGCAAGAAACAGTTAAGTATTTCTATACCTCTTTATTCAAAGCTTCTATTTTAGCTTTAACATTCCGGGCAATTTTTCCTACTTCATCAACATCTTTTTCCATTCGTTTCCTGATTGCTGTGGATGGAATACAGTTGCATTGGTTATGGATGTTGGACCAATTAGAAACATATGTTGTTTCTTAGCTCTATGAACAACTTATGGGTGTGAGGCTTTGTGATGCCAATGCCTTAGAACTAAAATACACCGTGCGATCAAATTTATACATTCTACTTTTTTTAGCTAACAAAAATTTGACATTATACTTATCTGTGCCTTAAATTTTAAAATTGAGATAGAAAATTTTACCTTTCATGGAAGATGCTTTAGTGACAGACTTTGACTCCTCATTTGCATCCTGAAAAATATAGAACAATTGCATATTGAAGAAAGTACATGACTGTCTGTTTCCAGTACAATTTTACGGTATATAATTGAATATTTCCCTTTGTAGAGTAATAAACAAGTTACATCCCACTCCCTTTAAATCAAGAAGATATACAGAGAAGTAAATGCTAATAACTACAAATTTAACTGTAACAATCTTTTATACAGTATATAGAACCACAATAAATTATCTTATACGACATCAAATTGAATGACAATTTACTGGCCTTGCAGAAAGAATCTGTATCCATCGGTTTTTTCAGACAATCTAGCTGTAGCCTTGCCAAGTGGTATCTGTATCCAGCAATTTTTCTTAAACTACAGTGTATGTTCCTGAGAAATTATTCTAAGATCGCCAGATGAGACAACAAACACAAAGGTGATCTCACGAAGTTGGGATGCAGAATCAACCTCAAAACTTGCTCTCTCTACCGCTTAGGGTTTGAATTGAAGTACATTTTGAAATTTTTGCAAAACACAAATTGGTATCTTGATGACATGTCTTTTTCGTTGGAGCAGAACTTCAGCCTGTGTATGCTAACTTTTTTCCCTTAATAAGATTTCTTCTTACATCTTATGATACTTTAAGGGTTTAATTGACCTCAAGTCTGCTGATACAAATAGACAACAGTTCTAACATCTTTTAGCTAATATGTATTCATCTTCTTGTTTTAATCCATGCTAGTTCTTTATTTTTATCTTTGTGAAGGCGTTAGTTTGTAGTGAAATGGACCCTACCGTTAGGCTATCTCAATTTATTATGATAAAACGTAGATATCACATTAAAACAGTGTGAACATTTTATTTTGGTGACAATAAATCTTCTTCCCATTTATACTCTCACATCTTCACTCGTATCACCTATTCATTCACATGCCCCAAAAGGAGTAAAAAATTTTTGAATCTTGAAGCTACTTGGAACTAACAATGTTGCTGAACTGGATTGTCATCTAAATTGACGACAAAAGTGTTTACTGAAGCAGCAAGGCAATTTGTTTTTTATATTGAATCATTTTTCACAAATGCAAGGAACCACTGATATGTTATGCCTGTTGTCAGAAATCTTGTTGCTATTATTTTTCTGTAACATTAGAAAATATATAAAAAATGCAAATACCTTAAGTTTCTGAAGTAATGCAGCAACCTTATCCACAAGCTTATCGACTTCATGTACCTGCAACAGCAATCAAATAGATGTATATTAGAGCATTACAAGAGCCAGCTCCCAAGAAGACATAAAATAGCACTTTTGAGATTGTAGGAACAGGAAAACTTCCACCTTTGATCCTCATTAAAAAGTGCACTTTTAATATCTATATGTGCAACATTGTACTGAATTTAAACCTAAGTCTACAGTTGACATAAATCCAAAAGAATTTCAAAAGTACCTGTGTGTTAAATGCCTCCATCCCCATATCTGAGTTACTCGGTGGTAGTCGAATACCCATCTCAATATCGGTGGGTTCTGTGGAAGGATTATTTTTGCCATTGCTAACAAAAGAATCCTAAAAATGACAACATTATGTCAAATTCATAAACCAAAAAATCTGATTCCAAAATAAGCTAAGCACAAAAGACCTAGTAATTAAAGAAGTCAATCAATCCTTCGTAACACACAATTAATACTGCAAACATTAAGAGGAAACAATGCTGATACTTATAATTGGAGTGAAGGCATAAGCGGTATTTGTACCTTGGCCATCACACCACTTGCAATACTACACTTTTGAAACTACCACTTCCAATATCGAACTTCACGATTCTCTAGTTTAGCTAGTTTCGTGAAATATTTTTTTGACTGATTCACATATCAGTGACTGTATTCGTATTACATATGTTTGTCCCAATCTAAATATATAGTTGTTGAAATAAGGGGAAAAAATCCTTTATACAGCAAATCCTATAGTAAAAGTACAATGGCTTTAGCAAATGCTATAATATGGCACCATATAGTGCTTTATGGTGCTAAAATAGCACTTGCAATTTGAAACCTATAAAATTCCAAATTTAACTAAAATTTTATCAAACTCTTTCGATTCTATTTAAAGTGAACCACCTTGCACTCCATTTCTAGTTACTTAATGATGTGGCAAGAATAGCTAGAGCCATCTTTAGTTCTAAATATACAACCAAGTATCCATTTATGCAATTATCCAACCAAGAATGGATATGCATTGGAGTTGGTTTTATAGTTTTGGTTCTATATAAGCTATACAACTAAGTTGAAAACTAGTTTTTCTTTTTAAGGCTCTTAAAAATTCGTACATTTGTGCATATTTCGTCTATTTGAAAACTAGTTAAAATAGACAAAATATGCAAACATGTACAAAGTGTGAACTCCAGTATTATCAACAGTAGGTTCGAAAGTGTTAGTACTGCAAGATAATGTCACATAATGCACTTTACTCCACCGGAGGTTACAACTTACAAGACATAAAAAGTCAAATCAAAAGTTACACATACAAAAGGCATAACAATTAACCAAAATCTCAACTCTACTCTAGTTTGTTTCAGGTCTCTCAGCAATTAAATTAAATTACCAGATATGCATAAATTTTCATATAATTGTGCTGTAACAAATTCAATTCTTAATCAAATTCTTACTAATTTCCCACAATTCATGACAACAACTCAAAAAAACATGTAGCAGCACATTATAAATCAATTTCAAATTCAAATTAGAAACACAGCTCTAACAAAATTACATAAAAACATGAATTGTATGTAGAGACACAAATTAAGGTGGCTGAAACTGAAACTTACTGTAAGAAGATCGTTCATCTTGATGAATTCACCTACACGCACACACACAGAGAGAGAGAGAGAGAGAGAGAGAGAGAGAGAGAGAGAGAGATTTAAAAAAAAAAAGAATACAAGGAAAGTGAACGAGGGGGTTTAATATTGAAACTTCATTACAGCACACAACCAGTTGTTATGTTCTGTTTAAGTATTTTGTTGTGCCGTGTTTGGCAGGTGATATTGGTTTGTAACGAGGAGCGACAATATTGCTTTACTAGCAGTCTAGCTGTACTAGACTCGATCCCTTTTTATGTTTTTAAATTAAAACTTAAAAATGGGATGAAAATACCATATTTTAAGATTTACATACTCTTAAAAATATGAAATTGAAGAGTTATTAATTCTTGAATAATTTCAATATGTATAATATTTTTTTGTTGTACATGAATAAAATAAAAATAATTTTCAAAATATACTAATTTCCGGTTTCAACTGTTTATTAATTTGTGGTACGTTCCATCCAAAATAACCATAAAATACGTATTTAAAGGTGCATATTTATCTTTTTACAATTTTTTGAAAAACACGTATGTACCACGTGTGTATTCTTTTTTTGAATTTAGTAAATACGCATCATAAAGATGTGTGCTCAAGTAAATCGAAAATGGAACATGCATGTCTCAAATGCGTGTTCTTCACAAAATTTTAATAAATTAAACATGCATCTCTCAAATGCGTATTCAAGATATTTTAGACGGAACATCCCGTCAAACTGCATTTTGGGCAATTGCCCCTCAAATGGTGGGTATTTTGATTTTTCACCCATTAAAATATTTTCAATTACTAAATATAATTAACACTTTAAAACACAACATGTAATTTCATTATTCTTGCGATTAAATTCAAAACTAGCATTATAGCCCGTCCAAAGCACGGGCCACATTTTATTATCAAGTATTTTGTTCATATTTCTAACGGTAGATTTTTCGTATTAATCTACTCCATATTTCTCGATTTTTTAAATATTAGTTCAAATAACTTTACAATAATTATATAAAAAATTTGTTCAGGCTTCACAATCCTATATATAGGATTATAATCTAACAAAGTTATATAATATATGCTCGTTATTAGTTACCGAAATCCACATTTAATAGTATCAACTTTAATTTCAATTTCTTTTATTTCACCCCGATCTCGGATTTAATTCCTTGCAACTAAATGATAAAATAAGATTTATTATTTACTTTCACTTCTTTGATTTTACCCTAACCTAAATTCGAATCTCTCTAGCTATATATTTAAACAACATTTATCATTAAAAAAAAATTATTTCTCATAAATATCGAATTCTATAATTTCCAAGTACATGATCTCGGGTTCGATTATCTCCAATTACATAATTAAATAAGATTTATAGCTACATGAACTTTTCATATCAATCTACTGTACCTATCTTGATTTATTTAAAGGTTAGTAATTAGTAACTGTTTAATTAGATTTACGGTGTTAGGTATGTTTTAATTGTATAAAATATTTGTTTAGTCTCCACGATCTTATATATAGTAATATAACCTAGTAAGGTAATATATCTTTTTTGTTAAAAAATAAATTCCACTTTTAATGATTTCTTTAGAACCAAATTTGGTTTAAATTTCTTTGGTTTTGCAGGTTCGAATCCTTACAATTACATGATTAAACAAGTTGTATTAATTAGTTTTACTTTTTTTATATCACTCTGCCCCATATTGATAAAAAATGGGATTTCTGTTCATTTAAATAAAGCAAAGTATTGTACTAAGTCTGTCACAAATCATGATTTTTTTTGGGATCTGTATAGGCCTTTGGATTACCCAAGTTGGCCACATTTAGGCCAGTAGGTTTCGGCTAATTCCGAACTTGAAATCGGACTTGACAAGGTTATTGAAAAAGGCTCAGGATTTAACCAAATTGTCACATCTTTGGCTTCGTGCCAATCTAAAGTTTAATTCTTTTTAGGTGCATACTTATATAACATTTTTTAACGCTTTTTTTATTTAACTCAAATCTCGAGTATGATTATCTGCAAGTTCATGATTAAATAAGTTTTAATCATTCTTGAGTTATAGCTACATGTCAAGAAAAAATGACGTAGAGTTAAAATGTAATATATAATATTTCTAAAAATTTATTTATTTTTCAAATTTATTATATTATAATTGTTTTTCTATCTAATTTTTCTATTTGTACATGATATGGTCAGTTTAATCCCAAGAAAAATATTTTTATATGTTAATATGATCAAAATGATATATAAGTAGTTTAGGAAAAAAAGGAGTGTCTAAGTAGTTTAGTAAAAAAATGGTATAGAGGTAATTAAGAAATATATTTAAAAGTCATGTTCAAGGCATGTTATTAATGATTTTAACAATTGTATCAAATGTTGTGTTGGTATAGTGGTTGTGGATGTAAAATAAAAAATTCTTCATTCATTAGGTCATAGGTTCAATTTCAATTGAAAGCATTTTTTTAACATTAATATGGTTAAAAGGGTATATTAGTAACTTACTATATAGATTGAAAAGTCATGTTCACCAATAATAGTTATAATAGATAATAGATAGATGTCTTAATGTTATACTTTGTTAGACTAACTTATAACATGTGCGATATGTGATTTTATGAATTTTATTTATATATATATATATATATATATATATATATATATTGTATCTACGAGTGTACATTCAATCCACTTAACCGCGTCAACCGCAAAAACTACCTGCAACTGATCTGCATATTACGGTTAACCGTAAAATGCAGGTGGTTGTGGATATAATTTTAGATAAACGTTTATTTGCGGGTTGGTTGCGGATTCATTAATTTAAAAATCATGAGAATCCTACCGCAACCCCGTATTATATATATTAATATATTTTTAAAAAATATTTGAAATATACATATAAATAAAACTACTCAAATATTGAAATTTGGATTTGACCAAATATAAATAAAGTCCAAAAAATTTTGCATCAACTTTTATATTTCAGGATCAGTTTTTCTTTATAATATGTTACTAGACTATTTAATTTATTTATCATTTATAAGCTTATTAAATTTTTAGGAATATTTAATTTATTTTATAAAGACTTATAATTTTCATATGGAATTTATATTAAAGTTAGTTTTTTAAAATATTTGAGCGGTTGAACCGCAAAACCAACCGCAACTAATCGCAATTACGTGGGGGATTTGATTGGTTTTTATATACCAACGGTTTGGTTGCGAATGAAGATATTGGAAAATCGCAAGCTGCAGTTTGTTTTAGTTTTTACCCTCCAATCGAACCAAACTGCATCGCGTACACCCCTAATTATAATCATATTCTCTAACCATATTTTGTTTTTAAATAGTAATTTTTGTTCTTTTTAGCATTTGTGGCCTTTTAATCATAACTTGTATCATTATATTATGATTCGTTTCTAATTAATTTTAGAGATACTAATTTTTGTTTTATTTAAATTAATAAAATTATTTTCTATGTATAATTGTATCAGGAGATATTATTATAAACGTAAACATAAAATAATTATATCTGATTTATAATACAGTTAGTATGCCCATATAGTTACTATATGTAATTTATAATCTAACGGGTGATCGAATAAATTTTATAATCAACGGATATGATGTTTTTGATAGTACAGTGACCAAAAATCCGGATAAGAACTTCCTTATGGTTATTATATATAAGGATATAATATAACACTACCATATAACTCGTGTGATACACGGTTGGTTTTATATTTTATATTATAAATTCTAATTCTAATATGTTATTTGTTGGATTCGAACCTTACACCTTTTTATATAATAATTTTTATGATTTGATATAACGGTTCCCATCAATTTGATCTAAAATATCTAATGTCTCTGGATTGAGTAACCCTAGGACCAACAACCAAACTTTTAATGTTTCGTCTTTAATATAATAGTATAGATAGATGAAATAAAGGTTGTTTTAAGTTAAAAGTGGAGTCGAATAATTAAAATTTTATAATATTTGACAAGCGTCACTATCAAATAATTATTTCTAACAAAATATAGTAAAGTAAGTTAGAGTCGAGACAAACGTATTACTTACTACTAATTTTTTGACTCGATTCAAATAAGCAAGTAATACGAGATTATTAAGCTAAAATTATACTAAAACATATATATTATATTAATCAAATAACTAAAATCATATAAAATTAAGTATTACTACTACCATTATTGTTGTGCAAGACATGTATGTATAATAACAAGACTAAGTCATATTGACAACCCTCAGATTTAGTTGTTTGATAATCAATTTTTTCTTTTGTATTGTATTTCTTAAGTCTGTAAAAAGGATAGAAGATTAGATTGGAGAATTTTTCTCTGAACAGATTCAAGCTAAGGAATAAACTCTGGAAGAAGATCAAGCCTTATAACGACCGGGATTTTCGCGATGTATTTATATGAATAAAATATAGTTTGGTGATCTAATTGTCAATTATGTGAATTTATGAGTATAAATATAAAGTTATATAATTTTTTGGCTTATGTGTAATTTCTGTGAAATAGTAAAAGGGAACATAAAATGTCTCGTTATAGTTTGATGAGTCGCCAAAATACATAAGCTTTGGTTTTGTCGGGCCGTCAGGTAGAATAAGACCTGTCATACGAGAGATAGATTTAATAAGAAGTATTAAAGACGAGATAATATGCAGATTATGTTAAGATAGGGAAATCTTGAATATTATGTGAATATATGTTCGTGGATAATTGTACTTGTGATTCAAGAATTTTAAAGATTTTTAAAAGAGTTTATTTGGTGTTATTAAGGATTATTTGATCCTTATATATTTTTATAAAATTATCAGAGTATGATCAGAGTGTGAAAATTATTTTAGTAACTCCGCAATGGTCCTAGAGATTTTTTAAAATTGATAGTTGGGTTTATTTTGATTTTCTGGTATTTTAAAATGATTTTCTAGAGTTCATTTTTATTATTGGTGATTTATTTGTAAAATCCATTGAAATTAATCCGTTCGCTCAAAAATTATTCTGAAAATACGGTGTGAGAGCTAATTTTATATTATTTATATTAAAAATAGATTTACGGCACTTTCAGATTTTATATAGTTATTTTTATATTATTAAATCGTGTTATAATAATTTGATATAAAAGAAAAGAGAAAATAATTGGCAATTACTCTTTTACCCCTTCACTCCACTATATATGCTCCCTCCTCCCTCATCATTTCTTCTCCTCCCTTTCTTCCCCGTTTCACTCTCTCTTTTCTCTCTCTTCTCTCTCGAGTTCTCTCTCTCTCTCTCTCTCTCTTGCATGCAAGCTCAAGTTCTACTCGGTTTTCATAGATTTCACCATCAATCTTATTCTTTTCCGATCCTCTATCTTTACATCACTTGCATGTAAGTTCTTGATTTAGTTCTACAAAACCCTCTCTTTGATGATATCAAAGAAAAGTATAATTTTGTTGTGTATGTTCATAAGGGTGTATAGTATATTAAATGAGATAGATTATGTGGTTTAGAGGTCCAAAATTCGAAGGGAGACCGTGCATGGTCACTCTCGAGTTCGACGACCGCCGGTCATGAACAAATGGGAGCCGGAAGGTTTGTAAAAAATGGATTTTCGAATTAATTTAGTGTAAATAGGATGTGATGTTGAATGCATGTTACTTGTTTGGTGTTTGCTTGAGTTCTTGGTTTTCAAATCAAGTTTTATGCTTAAAAGTTGGATATAATGATTATTGGAAGTTGATTATGTGATTAGTTGAATAACTGTTAATGCATATCACTAAATCTGGATGGATGTTGGATTTTCTAAAGTTTCATTCGGTTTTGACATGATTTGGTTCGAATTTTTGATTAAAAAAAATGTAAGGAGATGATTACTAAGGGTAGTAGATGCTTGAGAAGTCTTGTATTGATTGATTAAAGATTGTGTATAATCTAGGAACTTTTTGTATGTTAAAATTGTGAGTTTTGTCGAATTAGGGAACCTTTTTTGTTCGAATTTTTATATAAATAAAATTGCATAAGATTGGTTTTAAGGTTGTTAAGGTTAACACATATTTTGGACCGTTAATAAAATATGCATGGTAGTTTGTATAATTTTAAGAAGCCGAATTGCATGTTAAGTGTTCTAAGAGATTTCGTGTTATATGAGATGAATCTGCTAATTTCGATGTGCATGCAAAGTGATATGTGTTTATCGTTAAGATGATCACAAGGATTTGTATTTGGTTTTAAAAGAACTAAGGATTCGAGTCTTGTATTGTATCTTTGATTCGTTATGCTAAGTCATTAGTTATTAATCGTATAAATTTGAGATGCATGATTCGTGTTAAGAGTTAAATGTCAAAAAGTGATTATGTATAATCGATTGTGATTGATTGTTGTGGTTGATTCATATGATAAGGGTAAGCGTAGTTACGAATACGTCATGCCCAATTTAAAAAAGTATATAGATATGTATAAGAAATATAGTCGATATAATTTAATGAGATTTGGTGTCGAATTATGTGAATATGTGATTATTTGCTATGTGTAAAGTATCGAGTTAATCGATGATATAAAACGTATAAAGGTGTTAACATATTATGTTTTGCGTGTGATATATGTATATAAGATAAACGAATATCACGATTGGGGTAATAACTTAGACGTTTTGAGAAATGTCGGGAATTGATAAGGTTTCTAATTAGGATCCGTTTTGCATTGTAGATTTGGAAAACGAAGGCATTCAGTCTAGGAAAGTAAAAGAGGTCTTGGGTGGCAGTAGCTCAAATTACGTGAAACATGAAAGCTTCCTGAGGCAAGTAACTCTGTCTTCTATTGTGAATTGATTATAGAGAGGATATTGATGTTATGCACTGATAGAGTAAACAATCTTTAAAATACTGTTATTGAATCTTGTGATAAACCTGGATAGTAACCCCTTGTTCCAAGCACTTATACCTTGTTTCCATATTTTGCTATCTTTGTGATCATTTGACTCTAAGTAACGTAATGAACCTTTCATATCTCATACTTTATTAACCTACATTCCTATGATAATAAACTTGTTCCATGTTTATGTATCGTTCTTTGAAACTATCCTGATAATAACCTTGTTAATATCTTACTTGACGATTGATCATTCCCTCACTTGCAATATCTTTATTTCCAATTCGTTTATTTCTTTTGAATTCTTGAATTGAACCTAAGAATGATTTTCGACTTGAATGAGTCCAAATTTTTCAGGTATCGTCAATGTTAAAATAGATCCAGTTAAAACTTCTTTGGCTTCCAATATAAAGGTTTTCCAAATAAATTCCTAAGGATTGGATAGAAACATAAGAGACTGGTGGGACTAGTCCAGTCACGTAAGAGGCTGGCGGGGCTAGTCCAATATAAAGGCTGAAACAATGTCATAGGTACCTTAATGACTGGATGGAGGTCAGTACGGGCTGATCACCCGTATAATATTTAAAAGATGGATATTCCAATCAAGGGTTCTTTGTTGTTAAAAAATAAAAGTAAAAGATTTTTAAATATTGCAACGAGCGTTATGCTTTACTTTTGAGTTTGAATTGAATCTTCTTTAGAGTTATGAAAACTTATTCGAGAACCCTGATACTCCACTTGATACTGATATTCAAAAGCATGGAATGATTTTTTCCTAAGATGAGAGAAACCTTCTGAGAACCCTATCGTTGATCTTGATAAATGTTGATTTCTCAAACTTTAATCCTGAAAGGTTTGAAACCCTCTTTTAACGCCATTTTTCTAAATATTGATAGAATGTTGCCACCTAATTTAATGAGAATAGAATGCCTCTGTTATGTTGATCTTTAGAACTGTTTAAATAGTTACTTGCTGAGCCTTTTTTCTCATTTATTTGTGTTGATCTAACCATGGAGGTTAAGCAAGAAGATGGCCAGACTTAGGTGCACTGCTCGCAAGAGTGTTCCTGGAGGTCCCTATCGTACCGTCGGATTTCAGGTTCCAGATCAGGTAGATACTGTATGAGAAAGCGACGATAGTTGGTGGAAAGTGTAATAGCTAAAATAGATACTTTTGGGTTATCTGTTGATTCTAAGTAGGAATCGAATAATTTGGTTTAATTCATAATAAGGGTTGTAATAATAATATTTTGGTTGGTAGTTGTAATCTTTTCTCATACTTTATCCTGTTTAGATCCTAATAATTTCGGGGTTTATTATATTTTTGTTGTTATTATATAGTTTATTGGTGTTGTGGGTCCTCATTCCTAACCCCGAATTTGAGGACGTCACAAGTTGGTATAAGAGCTACAGGATTAAGTCCCTGAGACAAGTTAGGATAAAAGGGTATTATGGGTGATTAAATATTACGAGAGTGTTCGACTCATATAGAGTTGAGTTAGACTATTAGGTATAGTCTAATTCAGTGAATAGGTTGAGAAAGTAATTAGAATTAAGACATCTAGTTAGTTGGAGGTTTAATTTAACCCTAATGTTGTTTCTTGGTTGTTGTTTTATATTTTATCTCAGGACCCTAATAATGGTAGTGATGTTGATTCGACTCCTCCAGCTAGCCCTCTTGATTCTTTCGAGGATAGTTCGCTACCGGGATCGGTGGAGCCCCGGTACATTAGTTCAGACACTGAGGAGGATCCATCTGAGGACAGCATTGCCTCTATGCATGTTTATCCCTTGATACCGGTACATGATTCTCCAGTTGTTAGGCAGATTCCTTAGCTCCTATACCTGAGTCCCCAGCTCCTGATAGAGTACATGTTGTGCTTGTACCTGCCCATGTTAGTGATGATTTGGCTCGGGACCGTGTCTTTATGTTTGTTCATATACCGGAGTTGAGATCTTTGGTAGATAGGTTGGCCCGAGAGTCTAGGCTGCAGATGTTGGTGCCAGAGCCCGAATGGCATGTTCGTATTGAGATGATGGAGCAGGTTGCCCATAGGCATTTAGATGAGGGGCCATCTTGCAGTGATGCTGATGCTGAGGTTCGTAGAGTTCATAAAATAGTGCGATGGATTCTTTCTGTGTTGAGGCAGGTTCTTGATCTCCATGTTTAGTTTGGGTTGTGAGTTCAGTCAGGACATCTGGTAGAGCCCGTAGTAGTTGTTGTTGGTGTTTCTTTTTAGCGCCAATAGGCTTGGGATACTTGGTCAGATGTCGGGTTCCCCTTATGATGTATTGTGATCTATTTTAGTATCAGTTATATTGGTAGTAGAAGTTAGGGGTAGATAGGGGAATATTTATTAGTTTTTTCTCTGTTTAACCCTGCTATGTTATTGTACTTTGTTTCCAGAACTTGTTGTAATTGAACTATCTATTTATGTACACTTATTTCCTTATTGTTGTTCTTTGAATTACATAAACTGTTTGTGTAACATGTTTAGCAAGTAATTGTATATAACACCTTTGTGATAACAAACCTTTTGTCCTGTGAGCACCCTAACCGGTGAGCGAATTATATAGTAATAGAATTGTATGTACAAATAGAAAAAAATTTAAAAGTGCTATAAACCGCTATTCATAAAGGATTAATGTTGATGTACATATCATGCTATCGTATTGCTAGATAATTAATCATCAAGTTTATAAAATGGCCACTTCACCAAATCACCCTGAAGAAGAAACGTAAACTTAAAACCAAGATCAAAACCAAGACACCACTTTGATGAACCGACTCCTTCAACTCCTACAACAACCCCAAGCCTCGAGAGTCGGAAATTTCAAACACTTTCAATCCATTCATCCCCCAGAATTTGTAGGATTTCCCGAACCGATTAAAGCTCAGTCCTGGTTAAAAGAAATGGAGAAAGCTTTCGAGTTAGCAGAAGTTAAAGACGAGAAAAAGACAAAGTATGCAAGTTATTATCTTAAGGATGAGGCTAGTTATTGGTGGGAATCTACCAAAGTGTTGCAAGAAGAAGGAGAAGCTATTTCTTGGGAGAAGTTTACAGAATCATTTCTAGATAAGTATTTACCGAGATATATGCAAGATCAGTTGGAAATAAGGTTTTTGGATTTTAAGCAAGAGAATATGATTGTGGCGGAGTATGAAGTCAAGTTTTCGAGGTTAGCAAGATTTGTGCCTACAGAGTACGTGAATACAAAAGCTAAGAAAGCTAAAAGATTTCAACAAGGACTTAAGCCGTGGATTTGAAATCAAGTGGCTCTTCTTGAGATAAGGACATACACTGTTGTAGTACAAAAGGCAATGATTGTGGAAGGAGAAAGAGAAGCAACAAAAGGGAAAATGAAGGAAAGAAAAGGAAGTTTGAGGAATCAGAACTGGACCAAGGAAGGTCTAAGTTCAGAGGAAAGTTTGGGAAAAATGTTAGCAATATTAATCATAAATTCCAGAAGTTTAAGCCTAGAAATGAAAATCAAAAGAATCATTTTCAGAAATATGGACAACCAACAAGGGACAATAGACTCCAGATTCAAGAATGCAAAACTTGTGGGAAAAGACACCCGGGAATATGCAACAAGCTAAATGTGACATAATTTCAAGTGCAACCAGAAAGGTCATTATTCATCAGAATGCACGAGTTGTACGGGAAGGCCATGGATTACTTGTTTTAAGTGCGGAATAGCTGGCCATATGGCGAGGAATTGTAAGGAACCTATTCAGAAAGCTAATGTTCTTAGGATTGCTGGACTACCACCTCCACCAGCACAAACAGTTCAGCCAAGGGCACGGACGTTTAAAATGACAATGAAAGACGCAGTGCAGGATGCGGATGTGGTAGCAGGTACGCATGCTATAAATTTAGTAGAAGTCAAAGTGTTAATGGATTCTAGAGCTACTAGGTCTTTTATCTCTGAAAGGTTTTGTTGATATATTAAGGTGTGTTGCGTACCCTTTAGAATATAATTTGGTTGTAAAAGTACGAATCAAGAAAGAGTTACTGCCAATAGAATTTGTCCTAATTGCGATATCGTTAAAGGTCGGCATTTTTCTGCTGACTTAATATCGTTTAAGTTAGGAGAATTCGACGTTATTCTCGGAATGGATTGGTTAGCGAACCATGATGCGCATATCGAATGTAGAAGCAAGAAAGTGAAATTGAGGTCCAAGGATGGAACGGAGGGGATATTTAAAGGAAGGAAGCAAGACATAAAGTTTCTAACGGCGATTCAGACAAGGAAATTATTACGACAAGGATGCAAAGCTTATTTGGATCACGTAAAGGATATGGAGAAAGAATCCCCAAATATTGAAGATATTCACGTGGTTAAAGAATTTCCCGATGAATTATCTGGACTACCTCGGGATCGAGAGATTGAATTCATGATTGACTTAGCTCCCAGAAAAGAACTAGTTTCAAAAGCTCCTTATCGAATGGCGCCCATTGAAATGAAGGAACTAGTGATACAGTTGCAAGAATTGTTGGATAAAGGAGTTATTCGACCGAGTGTATCCCCATGGGGTGCATCAGTACTGTTTGTGAAGAAGAAAGATGGAAGCATGATATTGTGTATCGATTATCGCGAACTCAATAAGTTGACTATCAAGAATAAGTACCCTCTACCGGAAATTGATGATTTACTTGATCAGCTAAAAGGAGCTACATATTTCTCAAAGATCGATTTAAGATCGGGATATCATCAATTGAAGATTAAGGCAGAAGATATATCCAAGACGGCATTTTGAACGAGATATGAACATATAAATTCTTGGTAATGGCATTTGGATTGACAAATGCACCAGCTGTTTTTATAAATCTTATGAATCGAGTATTTAAGAAATATTTGGACAAGTTCGTAATAGTATTCATTGACGATATCTTGATTTACTCCAAGTCGGAAATGGAACATATGGAACATTTGAAGATTTCGTTGAAAATCTTGAGAAAAGAGTAGTTGTACGCGAATTTTTCTAAAAGTGAGTTTTGGTAAAGGAAGTTCAGTTTCTTGGGCACGTAATCAATAGTGAAGGTATCAAAGTAGATCCTGCAAAGATTGAAGCGGTAATGAATTGGGAAAGACCAAATACTCCAACAGGAGTAAGAAGCTTTTTGGGATTGGCTGGATATTACCGACGATTTGTACAAGATTTCTCTAAGATTGTCGTTCCATTGACTAAGTTGACAAGTAAAAATGAAAATTTTGTTTGGACACATAAGTGTGAAGAAATCTTTCAAGAACTAAAGAAAAGGTTAGTTTCTGCACCAGTATTAGTTCTACCCGATGAGAAGGGCGAGTTTATAATCTACAGCGATGCTTCGTATAAAGGATTAGGTTGTGTATTGATGCAGCACGGAAAAGTAATAGCGTATGCGTCACGTCAATTAAAACCGCATGAGCAGAAATAGCCTACGCATGATTTGGAATTGGCAACAATTGTATTTGCTCTTAAGATTTGGAGATACTATCTGTACGGAGAAAAGTGTGAAATTTATACGAAGCACAAGAGCTTACATCTTAACGTAGAAAGAGTTGAATATGAGACAAAGAAGATGGTTGGTATTAATCAAGGATTACGAATGCACGATAAGTTATCATCCCGGAAAGGAGAATGTTGTAGCGGATGCGCTAAGCCGCAAGGAAAGATTGAATATGTTAACTTTGTCCGTAGAATTGATCAAAAAATTTGAGAAGATGGAAATAGAGATACAAATTCCGGTCTTAGCAAATGAAGTAATTTACACAATGGCATTTCAGCCAGAAATTCTGGAAAAGATTTGACGTTGTTAGGAACAAGTGATGGACCACGAAAAGGATGAACTGTTTGGAGAAGAGATTAAGGCCCAAAAGGATGATAAAGGAATATACGGAGTTTATTCACGTATTTGGATTCCTAATGTTACAGAGTTAAAGCACGAGATTCTATACGAAGCGCATTATTCGAGGTTTTCAATTCATCACGTAAGTACGAAAATGTACAAATACTTGAAAGAGAACTATTGGTGGCCAAACATGAAAAAGGAAATCGCAGAGTGGATAAGTAAGTGTTATACTTGTCAAAGAGTAAAGGCGGAACACCAACGACCGAGCGGATTGCTTCAACCACTAGACATACCTGAATGAAAGTGGGAACATATCGCGATGGATTTCGTGGTTGGATTACCAAAGACCAAGGCTAATCATGATGCGATTTGGATAATCATTGATCGTTGAAAAAGTTTGCGCATTTCTTACCAATCAACGAAAGATTCCCTTTGGAAAAGTTGGTCAAGTTGTTTTTGGAAGAAATCATAATACATCATGGACTACCAATATCTATCGTGTCTGATAGAGATCCAAGATTTAACTCAAGATTTTGGCGGCAATTTCATGATCATTTTGGTACCAAGTTAAAAATGAGTACAGCGTATCATCCGCAGACAGACGGACGAAGAGAAAGAACTATTCAAATGATCGAAGATATGTTGAGAACCTGTGCATTGGATTTCAAAAGAAATTGGGATGATCATTTATCGTTGATAGAGTTTTCATACAACAGTTATCACGCGAGTATTGGCATGTCGCCTTATAAAAAATTGTATAGAAGAAAATGTAGATCTCCAACATATTGGGATGAAGTTGGTGAGCGCAAGCTGTTAGGCCCAAAACTAGTTCAATAAACAAAGGAAAAAGTGGAAGTGATTCGTAAAAGGCTGATAGTTGCTCAAGATCGACAAAGGAAATATGTTTAACAAAATTGAAAGGATACGGTATTCGAACCCGGAGACAAAGCGTTGATAAAGATATCTCCATGGAAAGGCTTATCTAGATTTGGAAAGAAAGGAAAGCTGAGTCCCAGATATATTGGACCATTCGAAGTATTAAAGCAAGTCGGAAAAGTGGCATACGAGTTAGCGTTACCTCCGCAGATGCAACATCTCCATAACGTGTTCCACGTATCACTTTTAAAGAAGTATAATGCATATTCCAGTCACGTGATTAAGTTGGAACCCGTGGAAATTCAGCAAGACTTGTCCTATGTGGAACAACCCGTTCAAATCTTAGATCGGAAGGAAAAAGCGCTTAGAATTAAAGTGGTGCCATTAGTTAGAGTTTTGTGGAGAAATCCTAAGGTCGAGGAATCAACTTGGGAATTAGAATGTGAAATGCGTGAGAAATATCCCCATTTGTTTGTTTAAGTTGGATTCTGAGGACATGATCCTTTTAAGGGGGTAGATTGATGACTGGGATTTTTGTGATGTATTTATATGAATAAAATATAGTTTTGTGATATAATTGTGAATTATGTGGATTTATGAGTATAAATATAAAGTTATATAATTTTGTGGCTTATGTGTAATTTCTGTGAAATAATAAAAGGGAATGTAAAATGTCCTGATCTAGTTTGATGAGTCAGCAAAAGACATAAGCTATGGTTTTGTTGGGCCGTCAGGTAGAACGGGACTCGTCATACGAAAAATGGATTTAATGAAAAGTATTAAAGACGAGATAATATGTGAATTATGTTAAGATAGGGAAATCTTGAATATTATGTGAATATATGTTCGTGTATAATTGCGATTGTGATTCAAGAATTTTAAAGATTTTTAAATGAGTTTATTTGGTATTATTAAAGATTATTTGATCCTTATATATTTTTATAAAATTATCAGGGTATGATCAGAGTGTGAGAATTGTTTTAGTAACTCCGGAATGGTCCTAGAGACCTTTTAAAAATGATAGTTGGGTTTATATTAATTTTGTGGTATTTTAAAATGATTTTCTAAAGTTTTTTTTTATTATTGGTGATTTATTTGTAAAAGCCATATAAATTAATCCGTTCACTCAAAAAATATTCTGAAAATACGGGGAGAGAGCTAATTTCATATTTTTTATATTAAAAATAGATTTGTGACACTTTCATATTCTATAAAGTTGTTTTTATATTATTAAATCATGTTATATTAATTTGATGTAAAAGAAAAGATAAAACAATTGGCAATTACTCTTTTGCCCCTCCACTCCACTATATATACTCCTGCCTCTCTCCCCCTCCTTTTCTTCCCCCGGCTCACTCTCTCTCTCTCTCTCTCTCTTCTCTCTTTCTCTCTCTCTTTCTCTCTCTCTCTCTTCCACTCCTTTATCTTTACATCACTTGCATGTAAGTTCTTGATTTAGTTCTACAAAACCCTCTCTTTGATTATATCCAAGAAAAGTACAATTTCTTTGTGTATGTTCATAAGGGTGTATAATATATTAGTTGAGATAGATTATATGGTTTAGAGGTACAAAATTTGAAGGGAGACCTGTGCATGGGCACCCTTGAGTTCGACCACCACCGGTCATGACCAAATGGGAGCCGGTGGTTTTGTAAAAAATAGATTTTCGAATTGATTTAGTGTAAATAGGATGTGATGTAGAGTGCATGTTACTTGTTTGGTGTTTGCTTGAGTTCTTGGTTTTTAAATCAAGTTTTATGCTTAAAAGTTTGGATATAATGATTATTGGAAGTTGATTATGTGATTAGTTGAATAAGTGTTAATGCATGTCACTAAATCTATATGCATGTTGAATTTTCTAAAGTTTCATTCGGTTTTGACATGATTTAGTTTGAATTTTTGATAAAAAAATGTAAGGAGATGATTACTAAGGGTAATTGATGCTTGAGAAGTCTTTTATCGATTGATTAAAGATTGTGTAGAAGCTAGGAACTTTTTGTTTGTTAAAATTTTGAGTTTGGTCGAATTAGGGTACCTTTTTTGTTCGAATTTTTATAAAAAAAAATTGCATAAGAATTATTTGAAGGATGATAAGATTAACACATGTTTTAGATCGTTAATAAAATATGCATGATAGTTTTTATAATTTTAAGAAGCCGGATTGCATGTTAAGTGTTCTAAGAGATTTTGTGTTATATGAGATGAATATCCTAATTTCGATTTGCATGCAAAGCGATATGTGTTAATTGTTAAGATGATCACAAGAATTTGTATTCGGTTTTAAAAGAATTAAGGATGCGAATTTTGTATTGTATGTTTGATTCATTATGCTAAGTCATTAGTTTTTAATCGTATAAAGTTGAGATGCATAATTCGTGTTAAGAGTTAAGTGTTAAAAAGTAATTATGTATAATCGATTTTGATTGATTGTTGTGGTTGATTGATATGATAAGGGTAAGCGTAGTTACGAATACGTCATGCCCAATTTTTGAAAAAAAAAGTATATAGATATGTATAAGGAATATAGTCGATATGATTTAATGAGATTTGGTGTCGGATTATGTGAATATGTGATTACTTGCTATGTGTAAAAAATATTGAGTTAATCGATCATATAAAGGTGTTAACCTATTATGTTTTACATGTGATATATGTAATAAGATAAGCGAATATCACGATTGGGGTAGAAAGTTAAACGTTCTGAGAAACGTCGGGAATTGATAAGGTTTCTAATTAGGGTTCATTTTGTATTGTAATTTGAAAAGCGAAGGCATTCAGGCTAGGAAATAAAAAGAGGTCTTAGGTGGCAGTAGCTCAAATTATGTGAAACATGAAAGCTTTACGGAGGCAAGTAACTCTGCCTTCTATTGTGAATTGATTATAGAGAGTATATTGTAGTTATGCACTGATAGAGTAAAGAATCTTTGAAATACTGTTATTGAATCTTGTGATAAACCCGGATAGTAACCCTTTGTTTCAAGCACTTATACCATGTTTCCATATTTTGCTATCTTTGTGATCCTTTGACTTTAAGTAACGTAATGAACCTTTCATATCTCATACTTTGTTAACCTAGATTCCTATGATAAAAAACTTGTGCCATTTTTATGTATTGTTCTTTGAAACTATCTTGATAACAGCCTCGTTAATATCTTACTTGATGATTGATCATTCCCTCACTAGCGATATTTATTTCCAATTCGTTTATTTCCCTTCAATTCTTGAATTGAACCTTTGAATGATTTTTGACTTGAATGAGTCCAAATAATTTCACGTATCGACAATGTTAAAATAGATCCAATTAAAAAAAATTTGCCTTCCAATATAAAGGTTTTCCAAATGAATTCCAAAATATTGGATAGAAATATAATAGACTAGTGGGACTAGTACAATCATGTAAGAGGCTAGTGGGGCTAGTCCAATATAAAGGCTGAAATAATGTCATAAGTACCTTAATGACTGGATGGAGGTCCGTACGGGATGATCACACGTATTATATTTAAAAGATGGATATTCCAATGAAGGGTTCTATATTGTTAAAGAATAAAAGTAAAAGATTTTTAAATGTTGCAACGAGCGTTATGCTTTACTTTTGAGTTTGATTGAATCTTCTTTAGAGTTATGAAAACTTATTCGAGAACCCTGATACTCTACTTGATATTGATATTTAAAATCCTGGAATGATTTTCTCCTAAGATGAGAGAAACCTTCTGAGAACCCTATCGTTGATCTTGATAAATATTGATTTCTAAAACTTGAATCCTGAAAGCTTTGAAACCCTCTTTTAACATCCTTTTCTAAATATTGAAAGAATGTTGCCACCTAGTTTAATGGGAATAGAATGCCTCTGTTATGTTGATATTTAGAATTTTTTAAGTATTTACGTGTTGAGCCTTTTTGCTCATTTATTTGTGTTGATCTAACCATGGCAGTTAAGCAAGAAGATGGCTAGACTTAGACGCACTGCTCGCAAGAGCGTTCCTGGCATTCCTTATCGTACCGTCGGATTTCAGGTGCCAGATCATGTAGATGATGTATGAGAAAGCGATGATAGTTGGTGGGAAGTGTAATAGCTAAAACAGATACTTTTGGGTTATCTGTCGATTCTAAGTCGGAATAGAATAATTTGGTTTAAATTATAATAAGGGTTGTAATTATAATATTTTGGTTGGTAGTTGTAATCTTGTCTCATACTTTATCATGTTTATATCCTAATAATTTCGGGGTTTATTATATTTCTGCTGTTATTATATTAGTTTATTGGTGTTGTGGATCCTCATTCCTAACCCCGAGTTTGAGGGCGCCACAAGCCTTGATCATGCCTCAGAGAAAAGTGTAGAAGCTTGGAGTTCAATAAAACTGTTCTATGAAAAATATTATATCGAGAAGTCATTCGAGAAGTCCTGAATGGCTTATCGAGAAGTCCAAAATGGCTTATAGAGAAGTTTCAGAGATATCGACAAGTCAAATGAAGATGTAGAGATCTCAGACATATCGACAAGTCATTTCACATGCAAGGATCTATAGACCTCGACAAGTAAAGTATACTTATAAAGAACTCAGAGATCTCGATAAGTCATTATACTTATCGAGATGTCATTTCTCTATTGAACAACTGGAGATCTCGACATGCCTCTCAAGTACAGAATGCAGACAAGTTAAAGATTCAATATTATCAGTCAACAAATTATCTATCAATTAGATTGAAAAGTCTACAAAGTAGCTGGAAAAATACAAGATCAAGGGCCACGATTTACTGGATAAAGGATGGTCACAGACCTGCAAGATTCTGCACAGATTTGCTAAGCTAGAAATGGAAATAGAAAAAGGTTGCTTAAGAAAGTAGTTTAGTACATTTTAGTGCAAGTCTTGTAAACCCGTGTTGCTAGTCTATAAAGCATGCACTGGTCCTTAGTTCACTAGCAACAACAAAACAGATCAAATTTTCTTGTATTCTCTCAAGATAGAAGATGAGTTCTTATATTTTTAAGAACACAGAATTTTTAGAAAGACAAACATAATTAATACAAATTAAGTGAGTTTTGAAATATTATGCTTGTTGATTTATTTCTATAAACACAATATCTCTCTAAATATAAAACACTTTGTTCACCTAATATACAAACAAGATTAAAAAGGCCAAAAATCCAAGAAACACATTCACCCCCCGGTGTTGCATTCAATATCTAACAAGTGGTATCAGAGAAAAATCTAAAGAAAAAAAACAGATAAAGATCTTGGAAGAATGATTGCACAAAAGATAAGTAGTATCAAGATACCAGCTTTTGATAAAATCAACTATACACTTTGAAAGAAAAAGATGATGCTATTCATAAGGATGGTCAACCCAATGTACAACCAGATTCTCAAGAATGGCCCTTTTATTCCCATGGAAAGGGTTGATTAATCTACTGATGGAGACAAGGTTCTGGTAAGTGCATATGTAGAAAGTTTTCATTTCATTATCAGTAGAAGTAAAAAGGAAATAATGATTTTCTTATTTATAACGATCACAAATTCGTTGTAGGCTGAGAACTCAAGCCAAGAGAACATACTATTACTGCAAGAGAGTTGCAGTGATCCAGTGGCTTCATACATTGTCTTTTCCCGCCTAAGAACTGAGGATATGCATCTGATACTGAATGGAATAAGTTCCCAATATCGACCCCTTCTTCCATCGGGATTTGCAGTGCATCCTGATGGACCTGCTACTGGAACAGAAGGATCCGGAGGATCGTTATTGACCGTTTCGTTTCAGCTATTGGTCGATGATTCTCCGACATTCGTACCGCCCGCTGAAATGCATTCCCAAGCAGCAGACCTCATCAACCTCACGACGGAGAGGATTAAAGTAGCAGTGGAGGAATTCTTATCTCAGGCAGCACTGCTTGCTTCCATGAATGAGGCCTAATAGAAATGAGGTTGCTATTTCATCATTTGTGTAATCATTAAACATGACAAGTTATTGACAAAGTGCCTTGCTGGATCAAACTAGGTGAAGTGCCACCTTCCTACTGGTCTCGTGATGGTTTAACCATGATTTCTCAGCTCATTGGAAAGCCTATTAAGTTTGATGAAATTACTGCACGTTTTGAATCTTTGAAATTTGCTCGAGTCCAATTTGAACTTGAATATTCTGCACCTAGACCTTCATGTGTATGGGTACCTATTATTATCAAAAAAGGTGTAGAGGAGAGACTTTGAGTAAGTATTGAATATTCCCAGTTGTCGCATTCTTGTAGTATATGCAAAGCTTTTGGCCACTCGTTGACAAGATGCAATGATAACCCTGACAGAGAAGTTCCGCAACCAAAAAGGCCAAGACACCAACTGCAAAATACAAATGAAAAGAAGGGTGATAAGGGAGACAAGGAGAGAGGTACTGATCAGGGAACAAGTCAAGAGACAGAAGCTATGGAGAAAGAGCAGTGTGAAAATTATCTTCTAAACAGAGAAATGATATCATTTGTGGTGGGTAAATTTATGGGTTGTGATGTCGTTATGGATGAGGATCAAATTGTTAAAGAGGCAAAAAATGATGATCAAAAGGAAGATGCTGGTTTAGCAGACTCAAATATGGTTACTACTAATGTTTTGATGGGCTGTTTGACTGAGAAAATGATAGTAGAGAAAACATCTTTGGTGTATACTAATGTGGAGATTTACCCACCTGATACAGCAAGATAACAAGGTAACCCAGTCAACTGCTTTGGTTGTGATTCATGAGCCACTTTGCACTGAAAATGTGTTTGAGACTCGAAGCAGTTTAGAAGATGGTGAATTTGTACTTATTTCCGGTGTTATCTAACTAAAAAAATTCAAAACAATACACAATATAACAAATATGAGTAATAAAAATATAGTGTATATATAAATATAAATATATACTCAATCAATATTTTTTTTAAAAAAATTATTATTTAGTTGATAAAAGATAATTAATATTAAAATAAGAATCTGATATTGCAAGGGGTTGCGAAGTTATCAATTTAGATTAATTTATACATTGTAATATTGGATATTTATGTATTATGTCTCAGTTCATGTCTCTTTACTTTTCATCTTTTTGTTACTATTTGCTAGATGTTTAAGAAATTTTAAAACCCGATTCAATCCAGAAAAAAAATGAAAAGTCTGATTTAAACATAGTCTCACTCGGTTTGATACGGACACGGGCCTTAAACGAGTCTCTTTTTTATTCTAAATTTGGATCAATCCAAAATTCAAAAAATTCAGATAAAATCCTAGACTTAAAAAGTCTAAATAAAAGTTCTATTCGATCCTTAGAAGCCCAGATTTTTTAAAACGGCTGAAAAATATGATTTTCTTTCTATATAAATTCTAGAAATGTACAAAAATTTTAATAAATTTTTAAAAAGCATATTAAATTATACTATTAGAATCAAGACAAGTTATAATTCATTGGTTTTTGATTTAATACAATAAATAACATTTATGAAGATTAATAACTGAGAAGTCTAAATGTAATATAAAGGAATATTATTTATTTCGGTATCTAAATTATTCTAATTCAAGATATTATTTGTTTCTTTTTGTAAACAAGCCACGGTTTAAAGCACGGACACGAACTAATATTGATATATAAATAAATGGGTTAAACATAAACCGGATGACTAATTGCGTCCAAATATTTCATTCATTACAAATTTGACTCAAACGGGTCATTAATTAACTTAATTTGAACATTTCGATACAGTCAAAAATTAAAATTATACAAAATTGAAAAATGGTAACATAGGATGGTAGAGCTCGTTTTGGAATTCAATACGATTACTAAAATTTTCTATTTGGCTCACAGAATAATGATGATATCTGACATTGATTGTCCGAACTTGTGTTATTTTCAAAACTTAGAAGATTAAAAACGAGATTTAATCATGATTTTGTGAGTCAAAAAACAAGTTTTAATAATTATATTGAAGTCCAGAATGACCCCTACCATCATGTGTTAACATTTTTGGATTTTGACTAGTTTTAGTTTTCGACTTTAACGGAATGACCAAATTAAGTTAATTGATGATCATTTTGAGTCAAAATTGCAATGAGTAACTTACTTGAATTTTTTGGACGCAGTTAGTCACCTACCTACCTGATATTTAACCCACAAATGAATAAATAAATATTTTGATTAAAAGTATGGTTGAGCCCGGTCTGGCGGGCTGGCATGCAAATCTAAAATGGGTCTCTTATTCTGGAGGAAACTTGACCCGATTTTTTTAAAAAAATCGACTTTATCTGTTTTATAAACTATGAATTTTTTAAAGAGCGAATTAAACCCAATCTACTAAATCTTTGGAAAATATTATTTTCAGAGCAAAATTTTTATTTTCAGAGCAAAAAAAGACTGAAATGACAAAATTGCCCCTCCTGCATTCACAATAAAAGCCCTGAAAAATATGAATATAAAGATAATTTGGTCTTTTTGCACATAAAAAAGGAGCTCTGAAAAAAACATTTTCCTAAATCTTTTTTGCATGTTTGCTTGTCCATGCCGCATAACTAAATACTGGTCAATATCAAATACAATTAAATAATTGATCTTAGATGGGGAATGAAACTATTTTATCTCAAATAATGTGTTTTATAGGCCGGGGTTAAAATATGATTAAAGATTAAAAAAAACCGTTAGTTGGTAAAATGACCATAACAAACTAAAATTAAATTAATAGATTAATTAAGTGTAGTGAACTATTTTTGCAAATTAGTTATATGCTGTTATTTTTGAACGAAAATTGGAGAGTAAAAATGTAATTACCTCTTAAAATATATTTAACAAAAAAGCAAATCTATTATTAAAAAATATTAAAATTAAACAATCCATATTTTTAATTTTGAAAAAGAATGTTAATTAATATTAGTATCAATCATTCCGTAAACTGAAACTAAGTCTTAGATTAATTCAAGACATTTTTTAGTAATTCTTTTTTGAAAAAATATATACTTTTATTTAACTAAATTAATATTAAAAATTTAAACAACTCTAAAAGATAATGCATAATATGTTTTAGAAACCACTTAAGCTATGTTTGGTTTAATAATATTGGGTATGAGATATGGGGTTGAAATAGATAAAAGTAGATTAAATCACGGGGAAATGCCCGGTTATATTTTAATTCTTCTATAAAAATATAATTTGAAATAGTTTAATTTCAATATGTGTTATATTTATATCATGTTATGATACTGAGATATAAAATAAAAATAAAAATATAAACACCTAAAAAGAGTATGACAAATTATAAGATTTTTTAATTAATTATATAAGTTTATAATAAATTGATGAATATTTAAATTAGTGAAAGAGAGAAAGAGAGAATTAGTGGATACTTTAAAAATGAGAAGGGAGAAATGAGAAATGAGAAATGAGGAAAAGAGAGAATAAATGGAGGTTATAAATGAAAGATAGACATTCAAAATATAATTAATTAGGGAAAAATGTTAATGGAAGATGAGACACACGTAGGATTTGATGATTTCAGCTATTTAATGAGAATTTGACATATAAGCAACGATGACATCAGCTGTACTATCTTTTAGTATAATGTAGACTCGTAACATATCATGTGTTTTGTTGAAATTTTTTTATTTTAAAATCCATTTTTCAAATTCATGAGATATAGGGTTTAGAAAGCCATCATATGAGCTATCAAACCCTTGATATCATTTATCATAAGGGTTGAGACTCATTACACGTATTTTATTATATTTTTCATTTTTTTCTCTCGCTCTGCTGATGTCGACTGCGATACACTATTCAAACGCGCCGACAAGCACTACATGAATTTCATGATTCCAACAGAGCCATATTTTATCATTTGCCTCTTGGTTTGCCAATGAAAAGTTAAAACTAATTCTGTTGGGGAAGATCTTTCAGAACTAAAGCTTTCGCTCTTTATTAGAGCCAGGTGCTCTTATTTTACGACGGAAGGGACGATTGCTTTCATTACTGACCAGAAAGACACCAAATTCTCCTTTAGGTGCTTCAACATCATCTCTTTCGGTTCTTCGGCCATCCAGAGGTGTATATTCCCATTCTGCCAGGATCGAGTATCAGAAGTCATATCGTTTCTACTTTTGCGAGAAAACCGGTCTTCGGGTAATGTCAAATGTACTGTGTTAACAAGTAGGGTTCATAGCTCTTGGTTGGATGATTGACACGAAGGGAGAATAAGCTATCGACCAGTGTCTTCTAGAAAGAGTCTAAATAACATCGCCAAAAAAAAGTCAATCAACGAAACCGGTAAGAAACAGAATTGACAAAATTCACCAGTGAAAAAATAAAAATATTGTAGGAAATATAAAGGAGAAAGAGCAATGAATCCCCTTTGATTTCTCTATTTATAGAGTAAGCGCGCAGTCAGTGTAGCATCTATTGTTCCCGTTCCTGTTGCTGGAGTGTTACAGGACGTTGACATTGGCCAATGAGGAGATTCGGCGGCAAAGAGCTGCTCGAAAAGGGTCATGGTTGGCCCAGTACATCCTCTTGTGCCTCGCCCCTCTCTCTAAAGGGTCTTGGTGCCGAAGAAGGTCAGTTGTTGAATCTCGTGCAAGTTAGGTTGTGGTTGTATTGGCTGCAAGCGGAACGTAGGCGCTTTAGGTGTGTATTGACCATGCTGCTTTAACCAGTCCCGCAAGTCAGGAAGACTCTGGCTTAGCCAATTCACTCCTAAATTATAGAAAGTTGGACATTCGATCACAAAATCCATTGACAGCTGCCCAATACGTGTTTATCAACCACCCGTGCATGCGGGGGCGCCGGTTATGAGAACAGTCAGAGCAGATTCTATATAAGAGTACATTCCGTCCCATTTGGCTCAATATCAATAGCCGGAGATTAAATAGCGAGGGTTACGTATACGGTAAACATGAGCAAGAAAGAGGCTGCCATTAATTAGCTGCAAGGGATGAGAGAGGCCTTTTCCGGGTAAGGAATGAATGAGGCCTTACGAGGGCTCTTTCCCACTTAATTGATTAGATTCATTCCTTGAGCACACCAACTTCCTGGATAAATGCCTACGGTTAAAAACCACCGACATGTCAAGATCCAAATTCGAATTGGTTACTGGTCCTAGTCAGAGGCCACTGTGTTCGCGCCGGCGGTCCAACAAAGAGGCTTGCTAATCGAGCAGGTGTGCTGCCGAAGGCGAAGCACACTGGTTACGACTAATACAGCTAATCTAGATAGCAGTTTCGGGGAGCAGGCAGTTTTTAAATCTTGGGGAACGGAAAGCGTTGCCACCACTTTCTAGCACTGAGGGCTCCTTCTGTAGAACTTAAGCAGTTACCCGCACACCTTCAATATGCCTTCCTGGGACCATAAAAGACTTACCCGGTAATAGTATCGTCAGCTTTCACTCACTTAATCTAAGACAGCGCTGATAGCTTGTAATTAACAGCCCCCTTATGAAACAGCAGCCTTTGAACTGTATTTAAGTAGTTATAGTTAAAGTTTGGAATCCTTACAACTATGATAGAAAGCCGTTTGCTTGTTGCCAAACCCTTCACCTTTTTTATCAAAGTAGGTCGCGACTGTTCTATTTTAGTCAATCAGGGGAAACTACCGCTTCTACGACAGTTCCGCCTCCTCGTCTTGCTTCTGGCAAAGCTTCTACTTTGCTTGCTTCTCCCTGGCCATGTCTCACTACAAGGATAGTACAGGCGCCTTTCTTTTTAACTATAGTGTGCTTCTTTTTTTTTAGGTTAAATTTTGATATTGATGAATAAAAAATGTGAATGCATATTTTAGTTTCTTAGATCCTATGTTAAAATATTTATAATCACATATTTTAATAAGAAAAATAAGCAAAAACACTAACTTTTTTTAAAAAAAAATTGTGATTTTATTATCTTTTAAAACTTTTTGCAAAAATAGGGAATCAATTAAAATCAAGCAGACACGCAATTAGTTGAATTGTGTTTTTTATATTGCATTTGAGATTACATGAGGTTGCATAAATTCGTCTAAAGTTGCATCTAGTTGCATCAAGTTGCATAAAACCGTATATTCGCAAAAAAATGGAAAATAGTATTTTTGCAAATAAAAAAGTAATTTTGCAAATTTTTGTAAAAATATTTTTAGCCTAAGGTATTTTTCAAAAAAACTCTAGTAATATTTATGATTAAATTAAGTGATCGTGTATAATTTTAGTTTTTAATATTAAAATAATAAATTAACAAAAATATAATAAAGTGTCTTTTGATTCTTGATTCCAAATAACTTATCAACCAAACACCACTTGGGTATCATTCTCATCCTATTTTTGAACCAAACTGGTGATATCCGCTATCAAGATCCAAACTCATACCAGCTTATACCGATTTTTGATTCCAACCTGATACCACCTAGTTGGCCAAACGATCCCTTAGGGGTTGTTTGGTTCACAAGACAGTATGAATTTGGAATAAGAAATTGGGTTAAAATGGTATGTGGTTGAGCAATCATTCATCATATTATGATATTATGTGTTTGGTTCGGTGTTGGAATGAATCTGTTTAATTTAAATATTTTTAATTCATTGATTTAATCAAACTTTTATATATTACATATGTCGAATTTAAGTTAATATACAACTTACAAACTAAAAAATTAAATAAATAAAAGTGATTAAAAATTTAAAATTTAAAATTTTCATTAATTTATAATTTTTAAAACAAGTAAAATATTACTAATTAGTATTAAATAAAAATAAGCATTACTTATTTAAGATTAAACAACATGA
The DNA here is from genome assembly GCF_009905375.1 of Apium graveolens. Classification (NCBI taxonomy): domain Eukaryota; kingdom Viridiplantae; phylum Streptophyta; class Magnoliopsida; order Apiales; family Apiaceae; genus Apium; species Apium graveolens. Next base: position 27,215,357 of record NC_133649.1, on the reverse strand, counting down.
TATTTAAGATATGTGTTTTAAATTTGCATTCAACTTTATAAATAAAAATAAAATAATGAAATTTAATTTCATACCTCGTACATCTCAAACTCACCTTGAGGTATCAAATCTGGATTCCAAATATGTTTAAGAAATTGATATCAAAATTTAAAAACAGTCAACCAAGCAACAAGTATGGGTTTTCAAAACTGGATTCCAAATATGTTTAAGAAATTGATATCAAATTTTAAAAACAGTCAACCAAGCAATAAGTATGGGTTTGAAAGAACGAAACTCATACATAATACTAGAATGAGTTGAACCAAATGACCCTTAAGATGTTACATTTCAAAAAGAAATCATTCAATAATTTTTTAAGTTAAAAAGTTTGTACTTAAAATTTAAAGGTTTTCTATTAGATATGGAACGATATTCATGGTATGATTACATTAATAACTTCTTTTAAAGTCAAAGTTTTTTAGTAAATTTAAAGGTTATCTCTTATAGATAGTACAAGATATTCATTATGTTTAATTAATTAGGATCTTGTCTTTTAAAAAATTTATTAGGGTCGAAGATGGTTAAATTTAAATCTCTCAACAAATAAATGTCTTGTACACTGCAGGACAAAAACATACAGTTCATCAGCGAGTAGCTCTCATTTTCTGGCCTTTGCATTCGCCTGATCAACATAAATTTTCTAGATATCTCGACCAAATAAATCTCGTATACATAAAATTCCTGAATTCAGACAACGTGCAAGAATGGTGACACCGGCTAAACAATCCCTGGATGGAGAAGGAAGCAGCGCTCTTCGATTTTCGACTAATGTTCAGGTGAATTCTTCAATGTAACTACTATTTTTTTGTAAAAATAAGAAGTCACTAGAATGTAGAAATGTTTCTGTGATGTATACCTACAGTAAAATATTTTGAAATGATTTAAATAGCGCCTAAACTAAAGGAATGTTGTGGCACAGGAGGAACTGGGACAAAACAACTCAGGAGGAGGGCAAGATGACTGGGATCAAGGTGTTGTGTCAGCGGCGGCTGCAGAGAAAGCTCTGGGAAAGAGGAAGCTCGAAGACATTATCGACGAGCAGATAACTGATGAGCAGCAGCAAGCGTAAGCTTTTTGTTTGTTTCCACAACAAATTATTGTTTTTTTCTTTGTTTTTAACTCAAATTACTTTGTTGGAGCGTACAGTGCACACATTGAGGCGAATCAAGGAGAGGAAATTGCAAGATCAGAGTTGCAGGATTCTCGTCAACACGTAGCAAAACTAACCTCTTTTGTGTTCGTAATTTATTAATGTCTCTGTTAAGTAATCAATCGCTCTAAAACCTTAAGATTGTAGAGAAAAACCCGAATATGATCTTATACTCTTTAACACTCCAATTAATTATACGATACTTTTCGCTACGATCGATAATAACAAATAAAACCAATACCAATAACAAATATTTAAATAGAACAAATGGGGTGAAAGGACTCGAACATAAGACCCTCCCTAGACCGCGCTCTTATACCATGTTAAGTAAACTAAACAGATTCACATAATTGACTAACCGAAACAAGATTTAACTTGAGATCCTGTATATAATAAACATCAAAAAAAATACACCGTTGGAGTAACTACGGAACCAACACCTTGTAAGGCGTAGGAGTATCGTTGATTCCCTCTTAATTAGTTACATATTGTTTACATTCAATATGGTTCTTTTCCTTTGCTTGACTTTCTTCTTTTTGTTCGTGACATTTGTAATTTGAAAAAAAAAAAAGAGATGTATGCTACAGCCTGAAAAGCACGAGGCACAGATTGATAAGGCTCCAACAAGTTACAATATGGTAAGTCCTCTCTGATCTGCTAATCTTGAAAATGAAAGTACTAGTGGCACTAATTCAGGAGACAGTCATAACTTACTCAATGCAATGACGGCCAACAAATTTCAGGAAGCAATAGTTGAGCTTGTACGGTTGGCGACAGAAGAGCTGAGAGTGATGGCTGTGGTCACTGAACCGCTGTGGAGGCATTGCGGTGCTGATGATGGAAGCAGAATTCTTGATAAAGTGGCATATAGTAGAATGTTTCCAAATCTGGTTGGCCCCAGACAAGTAGGCTTCACATCTGAAGTTTCTCGTGAAACTGCCAGGATTGAATTGAGTCCCAAGAACCTCGTCAGTTATTTTATGGACGTGGTCAGTATTATTTAAATTCTTTTGTATTTGTTTTGCATTGTCAATCTAGAACTGATGAATTTGCTTTCTAACTTGTCATCTTTTTTGTTAACTAGAGTAACTGGTATGTGATGTTTTATGAAATTGTCCCAAAGGCTAGGACAGTTGATGTCCTGATGAATCCAGAAGGAGCAACAGACTATGATGGAACCCTACAAGTGGTAATTAGATTTTTTTATTTATAAATCTTCCCCTTAAGTCTAGTTAACAAAAACATTATATTCAGTACATGTTAATAGTTTTTGAAATATAATTAATCTATCATGTATGCTTGCATGCAAATCTAATTCAGATGGCTGCTACATATCAACTCTCTACACCACTTGTCCCAAACCGTGAGACCTATTTTGCTAGATATTGTAAGCGATATTCTGAGAATGACTGGATAGTGGTTGACGTTTCATTAGACGGTGTACACCCAGTCCCAGTAACCGGGTGCAAGAAAAGGCCATCAGGTTGCCTTATTCATGAATTACCTGATGGATTCTCACAGGTGAACTAAATGCATACAATGTTGATCATATATATTATATATTTCATTGTATGAGCTTGATTGATATTTCTTGGATTACCTAATTATGGTTTACTCATGTAATGTTTTTCAAGATTACATGGGTTGAGCATGTAGATGCGGACTGCAGGGCTATCAGAGCTATGTATCAACCTCTGCTAGATTCTAGTATAGGATTTGGAGCCAAACGATGGATCTCTACCCTAGAAAGAAGGTGTCGACAGATGGGAAATGACATCTCGCTAAAGGCCCCTCTTGGGGAATACAATCAACTAGGTACGTAAATGAAACTTGCATTAGTGGAATTTCACTTAAAAATTCCTGCTGCTCCATGATAAAATTGAATCTCCTATATGCATTTATGTTTTTCACACAGTGATGTCAAGTGATGAAAGAGCTCAGACAGTTCTATTGAAGCTTGCTGCAAAAATGGTGTTAAACTTCAACTCAGGAATTAGTGGTTTAACCGGGAACTGGAAAGAACTATCGGGACATTCTACTGACGACAATATTAGGGTCATGACAAGAATGAATATGAGAGATCATAGCCTACCTAGGGGTACTCTGATATCTGCTGCTTCATCAATTTGGCTTCCAGTGCCACCGAAGTCTGTGTTTGATTTTCTCCGCAATCACAACTCAGGAAGCGAGGTATCTTTACCTGAAATTAAATGCATTACCACTTTTAACTGCAATTAGAAAGAACTTTTCATTATTCGGTCTTCTTAAATTATCATCTATAGGTAAATTATGTTATCTTCATTAGGTTCAAGGCATTATATCAGTGCACATATAGAGACTTCAGACGAATTTATGATTGTAACTAGACTTCATTATCTAAACTGTCTATATAAGTACAACAACTTTCCTTACATTGTTATGCCAAATTGAAGCAAATTTACATGCATCTATATAGTTAGATTCCAAATTAGCTGTTATTCCATGTTGTACGCTGACAACTAATCATTAGACCTTAATATTCCACGTACAGCCGCTGATTCCATACCCCGGTAGGGAATGGGAGGTCCTCTCCGGTGAAACTGCTGTTGAACAAGTGTGTCACATTACCAAAGGCCATGAAGCTAGCTATTCTGTTTCAATACACAAGGTTCTGGTAAGTGCATATGTAGAAAGTTTTCATTTCATTATCAGTAGAAGTAAAAAGGAAATAATGATTTTCTTATTTATAACGATCACAAATTCGTTGTAGGCTGAGAACTCAAGCCAAGAGAACATACTATTACTGCAAGAGAGTTGCAGTGATCCAGTGGCTTCATACATTGTCTTTTCCCGCCTAAGAACTGAGGATATGCATCTGATACTGAATGGAATAAGTTCCCAATATCGACCCCTTCTTCCATCGGGATTTGCAGTGCATCCTGATGGACCTGCTACTGGAACAGAAGGATCCGGAGGATCGTTATTGACCGTTTCGTTTCAGCTATTGGTCGATGATTCTCCGACATTCGTACCGCCCGCTGAAATGCATTCCCAAGCAGCAGACCTCATCAACCTCACGACGGAGAGGATTAAAGTAGCAGTGGAGGAATTCTTATCTCAGGCAGCACTGCTTGCTTCCATGAATGAGGCCTAATAGAAATGAGGTTGCTATTTCATCATTTGTGTAATGATTAAACATGACAAGTTATTGACAAAGTGCCTTGCTGGATCAAACTAGGTGAAGTGCCACCTTCCTACTGGTCTCGTGATGGTTTAACCATGATTTCTCAGCTCATTGGAAAGCCTATTAAGTTTGATGAAATTACTGCACGTTTTGAATCTTTGAAATTTGCTCGAGTCCAATTTGAACTTGAATATTCTGCACCTAGACCTTCATGTGTATGGGTACCTATTATTATCAAAAAAGGTGTAGAGGAGAGACTTTGAGTAAGTATTGAATATTCCCAGTTGTCGCATTCTTGTAGTATATGCAAAGCTTTTGGCCACTCGTTGACAAGATGCAATGATAACCCTGACAGAGAAGTTCCGCAACCAAAAAGGCCAAGACACCAACTGCAAAATACAAATGAAAAGAAGGGTGATAAGGGAGACAAGGAGAGAGGTACTGATCAGGGAACAAGTCAAGAGACAGAAGCTATGGAGAAAGAGCAGTGTGAAAATTATCTTCTAAACAGAGAAATGATATCATTTGTGGTGGGTAAATTTATGGGTTGTGATGTCGTTATGGATGAGGATCAAATTGTTAAAGAGGCAACAAATGATGATCAAAAGGAAGATGCTGGTTTAGCAGACTCAAATATGGTTACTACTAATGTTTTGATGGGCTGTTTGACTGAGAAAATGATAGTAGAGAAAACATCTTTGGTGTATACTAATGTGGAGATTTACCCACCTGATACAGCAAGATAACAAGGTAACCCAGTCAACTGCTTTGGTTGTGATTCATGAGCCACTTTGCACTGAAAATGTGTTTGAGACTCGAAGCAGTTTAGAAGATGGTGAATTTGTACTTATTTCCGGTGTTATCTAACTAAAAAAATTCAAAACAATACACAATATAACAAATATGAGTAATAAAAATATAGTGTATATATAAATATAAATATATACTCAATCAATATTTTTTTTAAAAAATTATTATTTAGTTGATAAAAGATAATTAATATTAAAATAAGAATCTGATATTGCAAGGGGTTGCGAAGTTATCAATTTAGATTAATTTATACATTGTAATATTGGATCACTACAAGAAAAATGCCATCAGACAACACCCATCAGAACACAACAGTTTTTTAAAAACCAGAAATAGCATATCGTATCAGACAACCCTTTTATGAGATAAGGTGTTGTTTAAATAAAAAGATTTCATCATTTCTACAATGCTTTAAAAACTATTGTCTAGGTAATCGACACAGACAAGCCTTTCTAAAGATATGTTGTGCAAATGAGGTAGTTTGTACAACAGTTTAATTTTGCATTGTCTGAAAGTAATGGAGACAACGTTGTGAAACACCGTTGTTGGAATGAGACAAGTGTTTTCTCAATGGATTACTTAAGCTGGAATCAAACAACGTACTTCCATTGTGTTGTCTAAATATCACTTGACATACAAGTGTTTTTATTCTGTTGTATGTCACGACATCACACAAGCGTTTTGCTCATAAAACCATTGTCACTTGTATTGGTGAGCTGGTATAATGAGAGACGTTCATTAAGAGGAGATGAGGTGGCACCATGTGATTGGTGAAAAAACATTCACTTGGATTGCTGAGTTGGTGTAATAAGAGCAGTTGATTGAAAGTATGTTTAATATCAGCCATTAGATTAAAAAACGCTGCTACGCTTAAACAACAGCTTTTGTTCAAATAAATGTTGTCAATGTTCATCTAAGACAACCTTTTTTCATAGAAAACCGTTGTTTGTAAGTCTGATTCTTGAAATTTCTGAAGTGTTGCTTGTGATGAGGTGGCACCATGTGATTGGGGAAAAAACATTCACTTGGATTGCTGAGTTGGTGTAATTAGAGCCGTTGATTAAAAGTAGATTTAATATCAGCCGTAAGATTTAAAAAAGTTGATCATCTAAGACAACGGTTTTTATCAAAAACCCTGTTGTCACAATTTATTTCAAACAAGACTTTTTCATAAAAAACCGTTGGGTGTTGCCTCGTACTAGATTTTTTTCATACCTGATGAAAAAGATAAATTTTTTTAATGATTTTTTAGAGGATCCAACCGTACGGATGTTAAGAAATACTCATTTTAGTCACATGAAAAAAGTACTAAAAAATTTGAAATTCATCTCGAATGTCAGGATTAGAAAAATCTGGTAAAAGTACCCCTCCCGACAACGAGACTCGTTCCCGATTTACATGATTAATTTTTTAAAATGATTTTTCGACGATCCAACCGTACAGATGTTAGGATATATAAATTTTAGTCATAAGAAAAATTATTAAAAATTTGAAATTCATTTTGCATGCCAGGATTAGAAAAATCTGGTAAAAGTACCCCTCCCGACAACGAGACTCGTTCCCGATTTACAGGATTAATTTTTAAAATGATTTTTCGACGATCCAACCGTACGGATGTTAGGATATATCGATTTTAGTCATACGAAAAAATTATTAAAAAATTTGAAATTCATTTTGCATGCCAGAATTAGAAAAATCTGGTAAAAGTACCCCTCCCGACAACGAGACTCGTTCCCGATTTACAAGATTAATTTTTTAAAATGATTTTTCGACGATCCAACCGTAAGGATGTTGGGATATATCGATTTTAGTCATAAGAAAAAATTATTAAAAAATTTGAAATTCATTTTGCATGCCAGGATTAGAAAAATCTGGTAAAAGTACCCCTCCCGACAACGAGACTCGTTCCCGATTTACAGGATTAATTTTTTAAAATGATATTTCGACGATCCAATCGTACGGATGTTAGGATATATCGATTTTAGTCATATGAAAAAATTATTAAAAAATTTGAAATTCATTTTGCATGTCAGGATTAGAAAAATCTGGTAAAAGTACCCCTCCCGACAACGAGACTCGTTCCCGATTTACAGGATTAATTTTTTAAAATGATTTTTCGACGATCCAACCGTACGGATGTTAGGATATATCGATTTTAGTCATACGAAAAAATTATTAAAAAATTTGAAATTCATTTTGCATGCCAGGATTAGAAAAATCTGGTAAAAGTACCCCTCCCTACAACGAGACTCGTTCCCGATTTACAGGATTAATTTTTAAAATAATTTTTTCAACGATCCAACCGTACGGATGTTAAGATATATCAATTTTAGTCATATGAAAAAATTATTGAAAAATTTAAACTTCATCTTGCAAGTCAGGATTAGAAAAATCCGGTAAAAGTACCCCTCCCGACAACGAGACTCGTTCCAGATTTACAAGATTAATTTTTAAAATGATTTTTTCGACGATCCAACCGTACGGATGTTAAGATATATCAATTTTAGTCATATGAATAAATTATTAAAAAATTTAAACTTCATCTTGCATGTCAGGATTAGAAAAATCCGGTAAAAGTACCCCTCCCGACAACAAAACTCGTTCCCGATTTACAAGATTAATTTTTAAAATAATTTTTTCGACAATCCAACCGTACGGATGTTAAGATATATCAATTTTAGTCATATGAAAAAATTATTAAAAAATTTGAAGTCCATCTTGCAAGTCAGGATTAGAAAAATCCGGTAAAAGTACCCCTCCCGAAACTAGACTCGTTCCAGATTTACAAGATTAATTTTTAAAATGATTTTTTCGACGATCCAACCATGCTGATGTTCAGATATATCAATTTTAGTCATATGAAAAAATTATTAAAAAATTTGAACTTCATCTTGCATGTCAGGATTAGAAAAATCCGGTAAAAGTATCTCTCCCGACAACAAGACTCGTTCCCGATTTACAAGATTAATTTTTAAAATGATTTTTTCGACGATCCAACCGTACGGATGTTAAGATATATCAATTTTATTCATATGAAAAAATTATTAAAAAATTTGAAGTTCATCTTGCATGTGAGGATTAGAAAAATCAGGTAAAGTACCAACTATAAATTATTAAATATGAAGATATATTGATTTTAATCATACTAAAAAATTATTAAAAATTTCAAATTAATCTTTTATGTGAGGAAATACTACTCCCGAAGACGGGATTCTTTTTCTATCAATATGGTAATTTTTTTAAATGATATTTTCAAAGATCCAACTGTATTGAGATGTAATGATTGTAATCATACAAAAAAATATTCAAAAAAATTTAAATTTATCTTGTATGATTTTATAATGAAAATCGAATAGAAGTGCAACTATGAAAAATAAGTCTCTTTCTTGATTAAATAATTACTTTCTTAAAAAATGGTTTTAGGATCATTTTGCATAATATTAATATATATTAACGTTAGTTATATAGAAAAATAATTGAAATTTTTTCAAATTTGTTTCAAATAATTTTATATAAAAAATTATGTGAAATTATTTAAGATAAATATTATTCTATTAATATAAGTAAAATAAAGATAAGTATTTAATTATAATATATAAATAAATAAATTAATTTATGATTTTTTCATTTTTACACAATTTTTGGTTTCCCCCCTTTAATTTTCATTTCCCCCTTCCTTCTAATTTTCATTTCCCCATTATCTCTCCCATTCCCCTTTCTTAGATCTGACTCCTCTTCTCCTCCTGATTCTTTCTCTCCGTACTCTTCCATCTCTCTCCCACGACTCATCTCTCTCCTCTCTCTGTCTGGTTTTTTAGTTTTTAAATCCTGACCATCTCCCTCGCCCAATCTTGTTTCTCTTTCACAAAATTGCATATGAATTCAGCTTCTCAATTAGAAAATTGAAGGTTGGAATTTCTAATCTCCTTGATTTTCAAGTTCAAAGCGACAATTTTGAGGAATATTTTTAGGAGTTCAAACCTTTCAAGCTCAGGGCATGACTGATTAGTACATGTTTATCATTTGCAAGGTTAGGTTATATGTTTGTTGTGCTTAATTTACTCCATGGGAACAGCTTCTATTTCCATCTTGCACATTAATAATTGAATAAAAATCAAAGAGAAAAGCATTCGAGGGAATGAATATGAGTAGTTGTTGTTCCACTTTCATAAAATCTCCGACAACCCCCCATCCTCGTTTTGTTACTTCATCTCTTTCCAACAAAATCACCATCTCAGTAGCTGAAGTTGAAAATAATTATGTTTTTCATGATTTAATTAAGGATAGAGAGAATGGAGATTTTGTTATAAAGATTACAGACAGTCTCTGGTTCAGGGATATTGTCAAACACATTGTCAATGTCTAAACTCAACAACGCTCTCACTCGTCACAACTATACGAGGAGGTCTGAAACTTGTTACCCTCTTTTTTCTTTTTTATTATTATTATTGTTGAGTTATAATTTCAAGATTATCTTGCAATTGCTGATTGATTCTAATTTTATAGTCCGTAGATAACGAAAGTGAGGGCGAGTTCTTAAAACTGAAAGCAACCAGTGAGTGGCTTCTTTGTGACAACACTGCACCAGTCAATAAGAAAGTAATGTATGAGGTTGGTTGTTCTTTATTTTTTTCAATCTTCCCGCTTCTATGTTACGGTATCATTACTCCTATTCATTTGCTTCATAAAAAGTCAAAACAGTCATCAGTATTAGCTTTTAGCCTGCTAAACCCCTTATACTTGTGGTCATGAAACAGGAATTTCAGAATGACAAACAAAGAAGGAAGAGACTGAACCTCCTCAAATACGAAACTGTATGATATGGCCTGAACTGTATCACATCTTTACTTGTATCTTTCATTTGTTATTCATTTCTAAAATTTTCTCGCCAGTTAAGATATTAAAGAAATAGTCTAGTTCTTAGTTGACTTGATTTAGTAACTAGTAAGATTGAAATTGTGATATAAAAATGATCTGTCTTGAGACAACTGTTGAATGATTTTGCAATGGCAGATGGTTTCTTTTTATTCAACTAGTGAACAGAACAAGATATGTTACTAGTAGTGTCTAGCAGTAGGTATAGTTAATCTAGCAGGCTTATTTGTTCTCCTGGAGCATAAGTTGATTAAGGTGCAGTCTGGATTGCGACTGAAGAGCTATGAGCACCCGTGGGGATACATTTCTATAGAATTCCTGATATTTCACTTTTGGAGAATGTACATAACAAATTATTCTTGTTAATAATGTATATAGATTTAGTGTGACTAGCTCTTTTGCATCCTGCAGTTCGTATTCTTCTCCCACTCAGCTAACAATATTCATAATTGTGTCCCCTGAATTTTAAGTTCAGTTCCCCCATAAAGTATAACATTTATTTATTTTATGCGTAGAAAATATCCGTGAAAGAAAAATATAAGTTGTTATATTATAGTGTTAAGGGAGTTCTTATTTCTTAGGCAAAATAATATGTATCGCTTTTACTTCATAAGTTCAGTGTACAAGTGAAGGTATGACGTAGCAATGTAGCTTAAGAAGTCTATGTACTGATTTATTAGCAACACTAATGATGATGTGTTGAACAGGTGTTTTCAAATGATGTACTGATGGGAGAACATTATGCCAGTAGTACTGTACGTTTCTGTAGTAGTGTCTGTAACCTTAAATGTTGAAATATGGACATTATTTTAAGGGTTTTTGAAACTATTTTTAGGTAATCAGCTAGCTACAAAGCAGCTGAACTATTTACGAAAAAAGAAGCATAATTATGGATTACTTTACAAATCTATGTGCCCTGGTTTACAAATTGCCTTCTGTATATGTTTGTGGCCTCCTTTTATTTGGAAATTTTGAGAACCTAGCATGTAGTTTGTCAATCTTATTTTAAGTGAATTTTATGTGTACTTCGACTTTCTCTACAGATTGTCGGGATAGATGATTTGAAAAAGGAGGTTGACAAAAGAGGAAAAGATGAAGCTGTTACAAGCAGGACCTCCCAATCTTCACCAAGAGAAACTGCGAGTAAAGGTGGTATCTTTACAAAGCAGGACATTGACAGTCTCTTCATGGAAGTGAGCCAGGTGACACTATGGGCATTTGTTTATTTTCTATTACGTCTTAGTTTGATTTCACTTTATATTAAGAGATCCAGTTCTTTGTTTTTCTTATAATGCAAGAAGGAAAAGAATATTAACTTAAGAGTGGTTGTCGATTTATTTTGAAGATTGTTTTCTCCAGATTGGGAGATTGCCTATTACATGCTGTAATGATATTGCAAGGACAACATAGCTCTTGCGGAAAACGTGAAGAGAACCTAAAAAGGCCAAGTGAGCTCTGAGTAGCCACATCAAATCCTTGTAGACTCTATATTTTCTTTAATTTTTAGTAGAAATCTTAGACTCATGAAGGCAGTGATATCAATATGCTTTTAGCTTTTGTATAACTATGTTGTTGTGATTTTCGATCATGGATTAACTTTAGAACTTTTGTTTAGATTTGCAAAGCTAATTTCATTTGATTACTTGTTATATTTTGTGTAAGACAACGCTTTTAAGAACCAAGCTTCATTAAAATATCATGTCTTTAATACTAAAACAATGCTTTCGAACACAAAACTTTGGTGCAAAATTACTCTCACAACACTAGTAAACCATTGTCTATATAATATTAAGATATTGTATCAAAGGTATTCATGCAATACGTTTGGACAAATAAACAGTTGTATGTATCTGATCATGCCATACATTAAAATCCAAAACTGTTGTGTGTAGAAATTTATTACAAGAGTTCTACGAGCTCAATTTCATTTTTGTTGTCTATCTGAATACACAACAATGTTTATACAACAATAAGTGTTGTAGGATTGGCTTTAATGTTATACCTTACACAACGGTTTTCTGAGTTTCTGAGAACCCTTGAGTAATGTCGCTTGTTACGACGAAAACAAGCAAAAAACGTTGTCTTTTCTGGATGTAATACAACGGGCTTAATCCATAATCATTGTCTGTATAATCTCAGACAATGTTTTTTTAGCCGTTGTCTGATCTAACTAACAGACGGCGGCTCAATAGTCAACGGGAAAATAGGGTATCAGACAACGGACATAAACCGTTGTTGAAGCTTGTTTCCTTGTAGTGGATATTTATGTATTATGTCTCAGTTCATGTCTCTTTACTTTTCATCTTTTGTTACTATTTGCTAGATGTTTAAGAAATTTTAAAACCCGATTCAATCCAGAAAAAAAATGAAAAGTCTGATTTAAACATAGTCTCACTCGGTTTGATACGGACACGGGCCTTAAACGAGTCTCTTTTTTATTCTAAATTTGGATCAATCCAAAATTCAAAAAATTCAGATAAAATCCTAGACTTAAAAAGTCTAAATAAAAGTTCTATTCGATCCTTAGAAGCCCAGATTTTTTAAAACGGCTGAAAATATGATTTTCTTTCTATATAAATTCTAGAAATGTACAAAAATTTTAATAAATTTTTAAAAAGCATATTAAATTATACTATTAGAATCAAGACAAGTTATAATTCATTGGTTTTTGATTTAATACAATAAATAACATTTATGAAGATTAATAACTGAGAAGTCTAAATGTAATATAAAGGAATATTATTTATTTCGGTATCTAAATTATTCTAATTCAAGATATTATTTGTTTCTTTTTGTAAACAAGCCACGGTTTAAAGCACGGACACGAACTAATATTGATATATAAATAAATGGGTTAAACATAAACCGGATGACTAATTGCATCCAAATATCTCATTCATTGCAAATTTGACTCAAACGGTCATTAATTAACTTAATTTGAACATTTCGATACAGTCAAAAATTAAAATTATACAAAATTGAAAAATGGTAACATAGGATGGTAGAGCTCGTTTTGGAATTCAATACGATTACTAAAATTTTCTATTTGGCTCACAGAATAATGATGATATCTGACATTGATTGTCCGAACTTGTGTTATTTTCAAAACTTAGAAGATTAAAAACGAGATTTAATCATGATTTTGTGAGTCAAAAAACAAGTTTTAATAATTATATTGAAGTCCAGAATGACCCCTACCATCATGTGTTAAGATTTTTGGATTTTGACTAGTTTTAGTTTTCGACTTTAACGGAATGACCAAATTAAGTTAATTGATGATCATTTTGAGTCAAAATTGCAATGAGTAATTTACTTGAATTTTTTGGACGCAGTTAGTCACCTACCTACATGATATTTAACCCACAAATGAATAAATAAATATTTTGATTAAAAGTATGGTTCTTGCCGGCTGGCATGCAAACCTAAAATGGGCCTCTTATTCTCGAGGAAACTTGACCCGATTTTTTAAAAAAAATCGACTTTATTTGTTTTATAAACTATGAATTTTTTGAAGAGCGAATTAAACCCAATCTACTAGATCTTTGGAAAATATTATTTTCAGAGCAAAATTTTTATTTTCAGAGCAAAAAAAGACTGAAATGACAAAATTGCCCCTCCTGCATTGACAATAAAAGCCCTGAAAAATATGAATATAAGGATAATTTGGTCTTTTTGCACATAAAAAAAGAGCTCTGAAAATAACATTTTCCTAAATCTTTTTTGCATGTTTGCTTGTCCATGCCGCATAACTAAATACTGGTCAATATCAAATACAATTAAATAATTGATCTTAGATGGGGAATGAAACTATTTTATCTCAAATAATGTGTTTTATAGGCCGGGGTTAAAATATGATTAAAGATTAAAAAAAACCGTTAGTTGGTAAAATGACCATAACAAACTAAAATTAAATTAATAGATTAATTAAGTGTAGTGAACTATTTTTGCAAATTAGTTATTTGCTGTTATTTTTGAACGAAAATTGGAGAGTAAAAATGTAATTACCTCTTAAAATATATTTAACAAAAAGCAAATCTATTATTAAAAAATATTAAAATTAAACAATCCATATTTTTAATTTTGAAGAAGAATGTTAATTAATATTAGTATCAATCATTCCGTAAACTGAAACTAAGTCTTAGATTAATTCAAGACATTTTTTAGTAATTCTTTTTTGAAAAAAATATATACTTTCTTTAACTAAATTAATATTAAAAATTTAAATAACTCTAAAAGATAATGCATAATATGTTTTAGAAACCACTTAAGCTATGTTTGGTTTAATAATATTGGGTATGAGATATGGGTTGAAATAGATAAAAATAGATTAAATCACGGGGATATGCCCGGTTATATTTTAATTCTTCTATAAAAATATAATTTGAAATAGTTTAATTTCAATATGTGTTATATTTATATCATGTTATGATACTGAGATATAAAATAAAATAAAAATATAAACACCTAAAAAGAGTATGACAAATTATAAGATTTTTTAATTAATTATATAAGTATATAATAAATTGATGAATATTTAAATTAGTGAAAAAGAGAATTAGTGGAGACTTTAAAAATGAGAAGGGAGAAATGAGAAATGAGAATGAGGAAAAGAGAGAATAAATGGAGGTTATAAATGAAAGATAGACATTCAAAATATAATTAATTAGGGAAAAATGTTAATGGAAGATGAGACACACGTAGGATTTGATGATTTCAGCTATTTAATGAGAATTTGACATATAAGCAACGATGACATCAGCTGTACTATCTTTTAGTATAATGTAGACTCGTTTCATATCATGTGTTTTGTTGAAATTTTTTTATTTTAAAATCCATTTTTCAAATTCATGAGATATAGGGTTTTGAAAACCATCATATGAGCTATCAAACCCTTGATATCATTTATCACAAGGGCTGAGACTTATTACACGTATTTTATTATATTTTTCATTTTTTTTCTCTCGCTCTGCTAATGTCGACTGCGATACACTATTCAAACACGCCGACAAGCACTACATGAATTTCATGATTCCAACAGAGCCATATTTTATCATTTGCCTCTTGGTTTGCCAATGAAAAGTTAAAACTAATTCTGTTGGGGAAGATCTTTCAGAACTAAAGCTTTCACTCTTTATTAGAGCCAGGTGCTCTTATTTTACGACGGGAGGGACGATTGCTTTCATTACTGACCAGAAAGACACCAAATTCTCCTTTAGGTGCTTCAACATCATCTCTTTCGGTTCTTCGGCCATCCAGAGGTGTATATTCCCATTCTGCCTGGATCGAGTATCAGAAGTCATATCGTTTCTACTTTTTCGAGAAAACCGGTCTTCGGGTAATGTCAAATGCACTGTGTTAACAAGTAGGGTTCATAGCTCTTGGTTGGATGATTGACACGAAGGGAGAATAAGCTATCGACCAGTGTCTTCTAGAAAGAGTCTAAATAACATCGCCAAAAAAAAGTCAATCAACGAAACCGGTAAGAAATAGAATTGACAAAATTCACCAGTGAAAAAATAAAAATATTGTAGGAAATATAAAGGAGAAAGAGCAATGAATCCCCTTTGATTTCTCTATTTATAGAGTAAGCGCGCAGTCAGTGTAGCATCTATTGTTCCCGTTCCTGTTGCTGGAGTGTTACAGGACGTTGACATTGGCCAATGAGGAGATTCGGCGGCAAAGAGCTGCTCGAAAAGGGTCATGGTTGGCCCAGTACATCCTCTTGTGCCTCGCCCCTCTCTCTAAAGGGTCTTGGTGCCGAAGAAGGTCAGTTGTTGAATCTCGTGCAAGTTAGGTTGTGGTTGTATTGGCTGCAAGCGGAACGTAGGCGCTTTAGGTGTGTATTGACCATGCTGCTTTAACCAGTCCCGCAAGTCAGGAAAACTCTGGCTTAGCCAATTCACTCCAAAACTATAGAAAGTTGGACATTCGATCACAAAATCCATTGACAGCTGCCCAATACGTGTTTATCAACCACCCGTGCATGCGGGGGCGCCGGTTATGAGAACAGTCATAGCAGATTCTATATAAGAGTACCTTCTGTCCCATTTGGCTCAATATCAATAGCCGGAGATTAAATAGCGAGGGTTACGTATACGGTAAACATGAGCAAGAAAGGGGCTGCCATTAATTAGCTGCAAGGGATGAGAGAGGCCTTTTCCGGGTAAGGGATGAATGAGGCCTTACGAGGGCTCTTTCCCACTTAATTGATTAGATTCATTCCTTGAGCACACCAACTTCCTGAAAAAATGCCTACGGTTAAAAACCACCGACATGTCAAGATCCAAATTCGAATTGGTTACTGGTCCTGGTCAGAGGCCACTGTGTTCCCGGCGGTCCAACAAAGAGGCTTGCTAATCGAGCAGGTGTGCTGCCGAAGGCGAAGCACAATGGTTACGGCTAATACAGCTAATCTAGATAGCAGTTTCGGGTAGCAGGCAGTTTTTAAATCTTGGGGAACGGAAAGCGTTGCCACCACTTTCTAGCACTGAGGGCTCCTTCTGTAGAACTTAAGCAGTTACCCGCACACCTTCAATATGCCTTCCTGGGACCATAAAAGACTTACCCGGTAATAGTATCGTCAGCTTTCACTCACTTAATCTAAGACAGCGCTGATAGCTTGTAATTAACAGCCCCTTATGATACAGCAGCCTTTGAACTGTATTTAAGTAGTTATAGTTAAAGTTTGGAATCCTTGCAACTATGATAGAAAGCCGTTTGCTTGTTGCCAAACCCTTCGCCTTTTTTATCAAAGTAGGTCGCGAATGTTCTATTTTAGTCGGTCAGGGGAAACTACCGCTTCTACGACAGTTCCGCCTCCTCGTCTTGCTTCCGGCAAAGCTTCTACTTTGCTTGCTTCTCCCTGGCTATGTCTCACTACAAGGATAGTACAGGCGCCTTTCTTTTTAACTATAGTGTGCTTCTTTTTTTTCAGGTTAAATTTTGATATTGATGAATAAAAAATGTGAATGCATATTTTAGTTTCTTAGATCCTATGTTAAAATATTTATAATCACATATTTTAATAAGAAAAATAAGCAAAAACACTAACTTTTTTAAAAAAAAAATTGTGATTTTATTATCTTTTAAAACTTTTTGCAAAAATAGGGAATCAATTAAAATCAAGCAGACACGCAATTAGTTGAATTGTGTTTTTTATATTGCATTTGAGATTACATGAGGTTGCATAAATTCGTCTAAAGTTGCATCTAGTTACATCAAGTTGCATAAAACCGTATATTCGCAAAAAAAATTGAAAATAGTATTTTTGCAAATAAAAAAGTAATTTTGCAAATTTTTGTAAAAATATTTTTAGCCTAAGGTATTTTTCAAAAAAACTCTAGTAATATTTATGATTAAATTAAGTGATAGTGTATAATTTTAGTTTTTAATATTAAAATAATTAATTAACAAAAATATAATAAAGTGTCTTTTGATTCTTGATTCCAAATAACTTATCAACCAAACACCACTTAAGGGTATCATTCTCATCCTATTTTTGAACCAAACTGGTGATATCCGGTATCAAGATCCAAACTCATACCAGCTTATACCGATTTTTGATTCCAACCTGATACCACCTAGTTGGCCAAACGATCCCTTAGGGGTTGTTTGGTTCACAAGACAGTATGAATTTGGAATAAGAAATTGGGTTAAAATGGTATGTGGTTGAGCAATCATTCATGATATTATGTGTTTGGTTCGGTGCTGAAATGAATCTGTTTAATTTAAATATTTTTAATTCATTGATTTAATCAAACTTTTATATAGTACATATGTCGAATTTAAGTTAATATACAACTTACAAACTAAAAAATTAAATAAATAAAAGTGATTAAAAATTTAAAATTTTCATTAATTTATAATTTTTTAAACAAGTAAAATATTACTAATTAGTATTAAATAAAAATAAGCATTACTTATTTAAGATTAAACAACATGATATTTAAGATATGTGTTTTAAATTTGCATTTAACTTTATAAATAAAAATAAAATAATGAAATTTAATTTCATACCTCGTACATCTCAAACTCACCTTGAGGTATCAAATCTGGATTCCAAATATGTTTAAGAAATTGATATCAAAATTTAAAAACAGTCAACCAAGCAACAAGTATGGGTTATCAAATCTGGATTCCAAATATGTTTAAGAAATTGATATCAAATTTTAAAAACAGTCAACCAAGCAACAAGTATGGGTTTGAAAGAACAAACTCATACATAATACTAGAATAAGTTGAACCAAATGACCCTTAAGATGTTACATTTCAAAAAGAAATCATTCAATAATTTTTTAAGTTAAAAAGTTTGTACTTAAAATCTAAAGGTTCTCTATTAGATATGGAACATATTCATGATATAATTACATTAATAACTTCTTTTAAAGTCAAAACTTTTTAGTAAATTTAAAGGTTATCTCTTACAGAGAGTACAAGATATTCATTATATCTAATTAATTAGGATCTTGTCTTTTTAAAAAATTTATTAGGGTCGAAGATGGTTAAATTTAAATCTCTCAACAAATAAATGTCTTGTACACTGCAGGACAAAAACATACAGTTCATCAGCGAGTAGCTCTCATTTTCTGGCCTTTGCATTCGCCTGATCAACATAAATTTTCTAGATATCTCGACCAAATAAATCTCGTATACATAAAATTCCTGAATTCAGACAACGTGCAAGAATGGTGACACCGGCTAAACAATCCCTGGATGGAGAAGGAAGCAGCGCTCTTCGATTTTCGACTAATGTTCAGGTGAATTCTTCAATGTAACTACTATTTTTTTGTAAAAATAAGAAGTCACTATAATGTAGAAATGTTTCTGTGATGTATACCAACAGTAAAATATTTTGAAATGATTTAAATAGCGCCTAAACTAAAGGAATGTTGTGGCACAGGAGGAACTGGGACAAAACAACTCAGGAGGAGGGCAAGATGACTGGGATCAAGGTGTTGTGTCAGCGGCGGCTGCAGAGAAAGCTCTGGGAAAGAGGAAGCTCGAAGACATTATCGACGAGCAGATAACTGATGAGCAGCAGCAAGCGTAAGCTTTTTGTTTGTTTCCACAACAAATTATTGTTTTTTTCTTTGTTTTTAACTCAAATTACTTTGTTGGAGCGTACAGTGCACACATTGAGGCGAATCAAGGAGAGGAAATTGCAAGATCAGAGTTGCAGGATTCTCGTCAACACGTAGCAAAACTAACCTCTTTTGTGTTCGTAATTTATTAATGTCTCTGTTAAGTAATCAATCGCTCTAAAACCTTAAGATTGTAGAGAAAAACCCGAATATGATCTTATACTCTTTAACACTCCAATTAATTATACGATACTTTTCGCTACGATCGATAATAACAAATAAAACCAATACCAATAACAAATATTTAAATAGAACAAATGGGGTGAAAGGACTCGAACATAAGACCCTCCCTAGACCGCGCTCTTATACCATGTTAAGTAAACTAAACAGATTCACATAATTGACTAACCGAAACAAGATTTAACTTGAGATCCTGTATATAATAAACATCAAAAAAAATACACCGTTGGAGTAACTACGGAACCAACACCTTGTAAGGCGTAGGAGTATCGTTGATTCCCTCTTAATTAGTTACATATTGTTTACATTCAATATGGTTCTTTTTCTTTGCTTGACTTTCTTCTTTTTGTTCGTGACATTTGTAATTTGAAAAAAAAAAAGAGATGTATGCTACAGCCTGAAAAGCACGAGGCACAGATTGATAAGGCTCCAACAAGTTACAATATGGTAAGTCCTCTCTGATCTGCTAATCTTGAAAATGAAAGTACTAGTGGCACTAATTCAGGAGACAGTCATAACTTACTCAATGCAATGACGGCCAACAAATTTCAGGAAGCAATAGTTGAGCTTGTACGGTTGGCGACAGAAGAGCTGAGAGTGATGGCTGTGGTCACTGAACCGCTGTGGAGGCATTGCGGTGCTGATGATGGAAGCAGAATTCTTGATAAAGTGGCATATAGTAGAATGTTTCCAAATCTGGTTGGCCCCAGACAAGTAGGCTTCACATCTGAAGTTTCTCGTGAAACTGCCAGGATTGAATTGAGTCCCAAGAACCTCGTCAGTTATTTTATGGACGTGGTCAGTATTATTTAAATTCTTTTGTATTTGTTTTGCATTGTCAATCTAGAACTGATGAATTTGCTTTCTAACTTGTCATCTTTTTTGTTAACTAGAGTAACTGGTATGTGATGTTTTATGAAATTGTCCCAAAGGCTAGGACAGTTGATGTCCTGATGAATCCAGAAGGAGCAACAGACTATGATGGAACCCTACAAGTGGTAATTAGATTTTTTTATTTATAAATCTTCCCCTTAAGTCTAGTTAACAAAAACATTATATTCAGTACATGTTAATAGTTTTTGAAATATAATTAATCTATCATGTATGCTTGCATGCAAATCTAATTCAGATGGCTGCTACATATCAACTCTCTACACCACTTGTCCCAAACCGTGAGACCTATTTTGCTAGATATTGTAAGCGATATTCTGAGAATGACTGGATAGTGGTTGACGTTTCATTAGACGGTGTACACCCAGTCCCAGTAACCGGGTGCAAGAAAAGGCCATCAGGTTGCCTTATTCATGAATTACCTGATGGATTCTCACAGGTGAACTAAATGCATACAATGTTGATCATATATATTATGTATTTCATTGTATGAGCTTGATTGATATTTCTTGGATTACCTAATTATGGTTTACTCATGTAATGTTTTTCAAGATTACATGGGTTGAGCATGTAGATGCGGACTGCAGGGCTATCAGAGCTATGTATCAACCTCTGCTAGATTCTAGTATAGGATTTGGAGCCAAACGATGGATCTCTACCCTAGAAAGAAGGTGTCGACAGATGGGAAATGACATCTCGCTAAAGGCCCCTCTTGGGGAATACAATCAACTAGGTACGTAAATGAAACTTGCATTAGTGGAATTTCACTTAAAAATTCCTGCTGCTCCATGATAAAATTGAATCTCCTATATGCATTTATGTTTTTCACACAGTGATGTCAAGTGATGAAAGAGCTCAGACAGTTCTATTGAAGCTTGCTGCAAAAATGGTGTTAAACTTCAACTCAGGAATTAGTGGTTTAACCGGGAACTGGAAAGAACTATCGGGACATTCTACTGACGACAATATTAGGGTCATGACAAGAATGAATATGAGAGATCATAGCCTACCTAGGGGTACTCTGATATCTGCTGCTTCATCAATTTGGCTTCCAGTGCCACCGAAGTCTGTGTTTGATTTTCTCCGCAATCACAACTCAGGAAGCGAGGTATCTTTACCTGAAATTAAATGCATTACCACTTTTAACTGCAATTAGAAAGAACTTTTCATTATTCGGTCTTCTTAAATTATCATCTATAGGTAAATTATGTTATCTTCATTAGGTTCAAGGCATTATATCAGTGCACATATAGAGACTTCAGACGAATTTATGATTGTAACTAGACTTCATTATCTAAACTGTCTATATAAGTACAACAACTTTCCTTACATTGTTATGCCAAATTGAAGCAAATTTACATGCATCTATATAGTTAGATTCCAAATTAGCTGTTATTCCATGTTGTACGCTGACAACTAATCATTAGACCTTAATATTCCACGTACAGCCGCTGATTCCATACCCCGGTAGGGAATGGGAGGTCCTCTCCGGTGAAACTGCTGTTGAACAAGTGTGTCACATTACCAAAGGCCATGAAGCTAGCTATTCTGTTTCAATACACAAGGTTCTGGTAAGTGCATATGTAGAAAGTTTTCATTTCATTATCAGTAGAAGTAAAAAGGAAATAATGATTTTCTTATTTATAACGATCACAAATTCGTTGTAGGCTGAGAACTCAAGCCAAGAGAACATACTATTACTGCAAGAGAGTTGCAGTGATCCAGTGGCTTCATACATTGTCTTTTCCCGCCTAAGAACTGAGGATATGCATCTGATACTGAATGGAATAAGTTCCCAATATCGACCCCTTCTTCCATCGGGATTTGCAGTGCATCCTGATGGACCTGCTACTGGAACAGAAGGATCCGGAGGATCGTTATTGACCGTTTCGTTTCAGCTATTGGTCGATGATTCTCCGACATTCGTACCGCCCGCTGAAATGCATTCCCAAGCAGCAGACCTCATCAACCTCACGACGGAGAGGATTAAAGTAGCAGTGGAGGAATTCTTATCTCAGGCAGCACTGCTTGCTTCCATGAATGAGGCCTAATAGAAATGAGGTTGCTATTTCATCATTTGTGTAATCATTAAACATGACAAGTTATTGACAAAGTGCCTTGCTGGATCAAACTAGGTGAAGTGCCACCTTCCTACTGGTCTCGTGATGGTTTAACCATGATTTCTCAGCTCATTGGAAAGCCTATTAAGTTTGATGAAATTACTGCACGTTTTGAATCTTTGAAATTTGCTCGAGTCCAATTTGAACTTGAATATTCTGCACCTAGACCTTCATGTGTATGGGTACCTATTATTGTTGGATTATATATTAATCTAAACATATTATTTTATTAATTGTATTTTGCATTAGAATAAGTCAGCTACACCTGTACGTAGTTGCATAAGAATAGGTCTCTGGTAGTTGAGTTTGGGTAGGAGAGTCGTGTGGCACTAACGGGAGTATGCTCCTGGTTTTTAGCTGTGACACTTAGCTTGATAGTTTAAATATCACTGTGTAATTTCTTTTCAAATTAAGAGAGTAATCCACCAGCCTTTGAGTTGAGTATCCAAGTTAGCTAATTACTTGTGTCATTTGCATATTCATTTTATCTAATATCTGGTATCAGAGCTTCAGTAAGTAACCCTGGTGAATGCCCAAGTATATGCCAAAATTAGTAACCATGGAACCCAGCAAAACAAAAGAAAACACAGTTGGCCTAACCTACCCAATGCTCACAAAAACCAATTACACAACATGGGCACTAAAGATGAGAGTTTTCATGCAAGCGCATGGCGTGTGGGGAGCAATCGAGCAGAAGGATCCAAATGCAGCAGTAGAGGAGAGAATAGACAAGATCGCAATTGCAGCAATTTATCAAGCAATTCCCGAGGAGACATTGTTATCTGTTGCAGAGAAGAAAACGGCGAGAGAAGCTTGGGATGCCATAAAAACCATGTGCTTAGGAGCTGATAAGGTGAAGAAGGCAAAAGCTCAAACTCTTAAAGTTGAGTTTGAGTCAATGACCATGAAGGAGACAGAGCAACTTGATGACTTTTGTGCGAGATTAAATGGTGTGGTGACGAACATTCGAGCACTAGGCGAAGTAATTGAAGAAACATACGTGGTCAAGAAATTACTGAGAGCAGTACCAACAAAGTTCCTGCAAATTGTTTCAGCAATTGAACAGTTTGGAAATCTGGATACTATGTCTGTGGAAGAAATCGTGGGCTCACTCAAGGCTCACGAGGAGAGGTTAAAGGGACAGACAGAGACCAATGGAGGGCAACAACTGTTACTTACTGAAGAGGAGTGGGCAAAGCGAGAAGCCAGTGAAGGACAGTTGCTGTTGTCACGAGAGGAATGGCTGAAAAAGGCAAACAAAGGAGTGGCTCGAACCAGTAATGAGAATCGTGGTAGAGATTATGGACGTGGACCACGTGACAGAAACAAATTGAGGTGTTACAACTGTCATGCCTTCGGACACTATGCAGTAGAGTGCAGAAAACCAAAGAGAAATAGAGAACAAAATTCTGAGGTGAACCTGACCCAGACAACAGATGATGAGCCTGCACTTCTTGTACTGGAGTGTGGAAGCGAAGAAAAGGGTACGGTTCTGTTGAATGAAAGTGGAGTGAACCCAAAGATGGAGTCGAATATTGGCAGTCAAACTGGAGAATCAAATGTTTGGTACTTAGATAACGGGGCGAGTAATCATATGTCCGGGCAACGATCGAAGTTTCGAGACTTGGACGAAGGAATAACTGGCATGGTGCGGTTCGGGGACGGATCCACAGTTGATATAAAAGGAAAAGGGACAGTGCACTTCACTTGCAAGAATGGAGAGGAACGAGCCCTGCAAGAGGTATACTTTATCCCTACACTTTGTAATAACATAATTAGTTTGGGCCAATTATCTGAGAGTGGTAACAAAGTAATTTTAAGCGGTGAATATTTGTGGATATATGATGAGAATGGAAAGTTATTTATAAAAGTAAAGAAGTCTCATAATCGTTTGTATAAACTGGTTATCGAGGAAAACAGAAATGCTTGCTTGTTGTCAAAAACAGAAGAAAAATCATGGCTCTGGCATCTACGCCTAGGCCATGTAAACTTTCAGGCAATGGGTCTTATGTCTAGAAGTGGAATGGTACATGGCTTTCCAAACATTGTTTACCCAAAGGAAAGCTGTCATGGATGTTTATTGTCAAAACAAGCCCGACGCCCATTCCCATCTAAAACTGGGTTCATTGCTACAAAGCGTTTGGAACTGATTTACGGAGGTATTTGTGGCCCAATATTGCCATCAACTCCAGCTGGGAATAGATACTTCTTGCTACTGGTTGATGACTTCAGCCGCGCCATGTGGGTGTTTATGATAAAGACAAAAGATGAGGCTTTGAGTATGTTCAAAAAATTCAAAGCATTGGTCGAAAATGAGTCAAAGGAGGTGATACAGGTGCTGAGAACGGACAGAGGGGGTGAATTTTGCTCTAAAGAATTCTCAGCGTTCTGTGAAAATGTTGGAATAACCAGGCACTTCACGGCTCCCTATTCCCCACAGCAGAACGGAGTCGTGGAGAGACGCAATAGAACCGTGGTGGCAATGGCCAGGAGCTTATTAAAAGAACGAGATATGCCTTCATGGATGTGGGGTGAAGCAGTCAGACATGCTGTGTTTCTGCTAAACAGGTTGCCAACGAGAGCTTTAACAGAATTAACTCCATACGAAGCATGGTCGAAGAAGAAACCACAGATCGAGTACTTGAAGGTGTTCGGGTGCATTGCTCATATGAAAGTGCCAAGTGTGCACGTAAAAAAATTAGACGACAGAAGTAAAATGGTTGTTCATTTGGGAAGAGAACCCGGGACAAAAGCATACAGATTGTTCGATCCAAACACAAAGGCCATACATGTTAGTAGGGACGTTATCCTCGAAGAGGCAAAAGGTTGGCAGTGGAAGGGAAAGGAAAAAGAAAGCCAGCAACAAGGAAGCATGTTTACAGTGACTGGGTATCAAGCCGAAACAGGTTCAGGAGATGGGGGGAATGAAGTTGCAGATCTCAGTGAAAATCATGAAACAGGGAGCACAGAAAGTGGTTTGCCGAGTACACCAGTTTCGCAGAATGAAGTTGCAGATCTCAGTGAAAGTCATGAAACAGGGAGCACAGAAAGTGGTTTGCCAAGCAGATCAGTCTCGATTGAATCAGGCTCACAAACTCTACAGACAATGTCCAGTGAAAGCAGCGAGCCAACAAAATTCAGGAGACTCAATGAAATATACAACTGCACGGAAGAAGTGGAGCTTGCTGATGAACTGTTACTGCTGGAAATGGATGAACCAGTGAAGTATAGTCAAGCGGTAAAAGAAAAGGTTTGGCGAGGTGCTATGAAGGCTGAACTTGATGCCATCGAGAAAAATGGAACGTGGAAGCTGACAGAATTACCACCAGGAAAAAGGGCCATAGACTTAAAATGGGTCTTCAAACTTAAAAGGGATACCAACGGAGACATTGTAAAACACAAGGCCCGCTTAGTCGCAAAAGGTTATGTGCAGAAGTGTGGCATCGACTATGAGGAGGTCTTTGCTCCGGTTACTAGATTAGAGACAGTGCGTTTGTTGATAGCACTTGCTGCAAGGAATGCATGGGAAATTCACCATCTTGACGTGAAAACAGCGTTTTTAAACGGAGAATTGCAAGAGGAAGTCTACGTGAATCAACCGGAGGGATATGTGATAGAAGGTCATGAAAGGAAGGTTTACAGATTGTTCAAGGCGCTATATGGCTTACGACAAGCCCCACGGGCTTGGTATGCTAAATTGAATAAATGTCTTGAAAAATTAGGCTTTGTCAAGTGTCCTTTTGAGCAGGCTGTTTATACAAGGCGTGAAGGAAATGAGTCACTTATAATCGGGGTGTATGTCGACGATTTGCTCATCACCGGTTCAAGCGTAACAAGTATCACAAAATTCAAGAAACAGATGAACAATGAATTCGAGATGAGTGATCTCGGAAAATTGTCATACTATCTTGGCCTGGAAGTAGCTCAGGGAAGTGGTTTTATTGAGTTGAAGCAAATGTCTTATGCAAAGAAAATTCTTGAAAAATCTGGTATGACTGAGTGTAGTCCAGTTAGGTACCCAATGGACCCAAAGTTTCAGCTGCACAAGGATGAACAAGGCAGTCCAGTTGACTCAACAGAGTTTAAGAGAATGGTAGGAGGGCTGAGGTACTTGGTTCACACCAGACCGGACATAGCCTACGCAGTTGGAGTGGTAAGCAGGTATATGGAGAGACCCACGACGTTACATATGAGTGCTGCAAAACGAATTCTGCGTTACGTCAAAGGCACACTAGAATATGGGTTAACATATGTGAAGGGTCGTGGAAATTATCTACTGTCAGGATTCTCAGATAGTGATTTAGCAGGAAATTTAGATGATAGGAAGAGCACGGGGGGCATGGCGTTTTACTTGGATGAGTCGCTGATTACATGGGTGTCACAGAAGCAGCGGTGCGTAGCTCTATCTTCATGCGAAGCTGAGTTTATGGCTGCCACTGCAGCAGCTTGTCAGGGAATCTGGCTACAGAGAGTTCTCAGCAACATTGCAGATGCACCAGTTGGACCTGTAACAATTTATATAGATAACAGGTCAGCCATTGACCTGGCTAAGAACCCTGTTTTCCATGGTCGTACTAAGCACATAGACGTGCGTTATCACTTTATTAGAGAGTGCGTAGAGAAGGGCTCAATTGTTATCAAATACATCAGTACCAACGAGCAGAGAGCAGACGTTTTAACGAAGCCAATGTCCATTGCCAAGTTCGAAAAGATGCGCGAGTTGCTTGGAGTTAAAAACCTCAAACACGTTTAGATTAAGGGGGAATATGTTGGATTATATATTAATCTAAACATATTATTTTATTAATTGTATTTTGCATTAGAATAAGTCAGCTACACCTGTACGTAGTTGCATAAGAATAGGTCTCTGGTAGTTGAGTTTGGGTAGGAGAGTCGTGTGGCACTAACGGGAGTATGCTCCTGGTTTTTAGCTGTGACACTTAGCTTGATAGTTTAAATATCACTGTGTAATTTCTTTTCAAATTAAGAGAGTAATCCACCAGCCTTTGAGTTGAGTATCCAAGTTAGCTAATTACTTGTGTCATTTGCATATTCATTTTATCTAATAATTATTATCAAAAAAGGTGTAGAGGAGAGACTTTGAGTAAGTATTGAATATTCCCAGTTGTCGCATTCTTGTAGTATATGCAAAGCTTTTGGCCACTCGTTGACAAGATGCAATGATAACCCTGACAGAGAAGTTCCGCAACCAAAAAGGCCAAGACACCAACTGCAAAATACAAATGAAAAGAAGGGTGATAAGGGAGACAAGGAGAGAGGTACTGATCAGGGAACAAGTCAAGAGACAGAAGCTATGGAGAAAGAGCAGTGTGAAAATTATCTTCTAAACAGAGAAATGATATCATTTGTGGTGGGTAAATTTATGGGTTGTGATGTCGTTATGGATGAGGATCAAATTGTTAAAGAGGCAACAAATGATGATCAAAAGGAAGATGCTGGTTTAGCAGACTCAAATATGGTTACTACTAATGTTTTGATGGGCTGTTTGACTGAGAAAATGATAGTAGAGAAAACATCTTTGGTGTATACTAATGTGGAGATTTACCCACCTGATACAGCAAGATAACAAGGTAACCCAGTCAACTGCTTTGGTTGTGATTCATGAGCCACTTTGCACTGAAAATGTGTTTGAGACTCGAAGCAGTTTAGAAGATGGTGAATTTGTACTTATTTCCGGTGTTATCTAACTAAAAAAATTCAAAACAATACACAATATAACAAATATGAGTAATAAAAATATAGTGTATATATAAATATAAATATATACTCAATCAATATTTTTTTTAAAAAAATTATTATTTAGTTGATAAAAGATAATTAATATTAAAATAAGAATCTGATATTGCAAGGGGTTGCGAAGTTATCAATTTAGATTAATTTATACATTGTAATATTGGATATTTATGTATTATGTCTCAGTTCATGTCTCTTTACTTTTCATCTTTTTGTTACTATTTGCTAGATGTTTAAGAAATTTTAAAACCCGATTCAATCCAGAAAAAAAATGAAAAGTCTGATTGAAACATAGTCTCACTCGGTTTGATACGGACACGGGCCTTAAACGAGTCTCTTTTTTATTCTAAATTTGGATCAATCCAAAATTCAAAAAATTCAGATAAAATCCTAGACTTAAAAAGTCTAAATAAAAGTTCTATTCGATCCTTAGAAGCCCAGATTTTTTAAAACGGCTGAAAAATATGATTTTCTTTCTATATAAATTCTAGAAATGTACAAAAATTTTAATAAATTTTTAAAAAGCATATTAAATTATACTATTAGAATCAAGACAAGTTATAATTCATTGGTTTTTGATTTAATACAATAAATAACATTTATGAAGATTAATAACTGAGAAGTCTAAATGTAATATAAATGAATATTATTTATTTCGGTATCTAAATTATTCTAATTCAAGATATTATTTGTTTCTTTTTGTAAACAAGCCACGGTTTAAAGCACGGACACGAACTAATATTGATATATAAATAAATGGGTTAAACATAAACCGGATGACTAATTGCGTCCAAATATCTCATTCATTGCAAATTTGACTCAAACGGGTCATTAATTAACTTAATTTGAACATTTCGATACAGTCAAAAATTAAAATTATACAAAATTGAAAAATGGTAACATAGGATGGTAGAGCTCGTTTTGGAATTCAATACGATTACTAAAATTTTCTATTTGGCTCACAGAATAATGATGATATCTGACATTGATTGTCCGAACTTGTGTTATTTTCAAAACTTAGAAGATTAAAAACGAGATTTAATCATGATTTTGTGAGTCAAAAAACAAGTTTTAATAATTATATTGAAGTCCAGAATGACCCCTACCATCATGTGTTAAGATTTTTGGATTTTGACTAGTTTTAGTTTTCGACTTTAACGGAATGACCAAATTAAGTTAATTGATGATCATTTTGAGTCAAAATTGCAATGAGTAATTTACTTGAATTTTTTGGACGCAGTTAGTCACCTACCTACCTGATATTTAACCCACAAATGAATAAATAAATATTTTGATTAAAAGTATGGTTCTTGCCGGCTGGCATGCAAACCTAAAATGGGCCTCTTATTCTCGAGGAAACTTGACCCGATTTTTTAAAAAAAATTGACTTTATTTGTTTTATAAACTATGAATTTTTTGAAGAGCGAATTAAACCCAATCTACTAGATCTTTGGAAAATATTATTTTCAGAGCAAAATTTTTATTTTCAGAGCAAAAAAAGACTGAAATGACAAAATTGCCCCTCCTGCATTGACAATAAAAGCCCTGAAAAATATGAATATAAGGATAATTTGGTCTTTTTGCACATAAAAAAAGAGCTCTGAAAATAACATTTTCCTAAATCTTTTTTGCATGTTTGCTTGTCCATGCCGCATAACTAAATACTGGTCAATATCAAATACAATTAAATAATTGATCTTAGATGGGGAATGAAACTATTTTATCTCAAATAATGTGTTTTATAGGCCGGGGTTAAAATATGATTAAAGATTAAAAAAAACCGTTAGTTGGTAAAATGACCATAACAAACTAAAATTAAATTAATAGATTAATTAAGTGTAGTGAACTATTTTTGCAAATTAGTTATTTGCTGTTATTTTTGAACGAAAATTGGAGAGTAAAAATGTAATTACCTCTTAAAATATATTTAACAAAAAAGCAAATCTATTATTAAAAAATATTAAAATTAAACAATCCATATTTTTAATTTTGAAGAAGAATGTTAATTAATATTAGTATCAATCATTCCGTAAACTGAAACTAAGTCTTAGATTAATTCAAGACATTTTTTAGTAATTCTTTTTTGAAAAAATATATACTTTTCTTTAACTAAATTAATATTAAAAATTTAAATAACTCTAAAAGATAATGCATAATATGTTTTAGAAACCACTTAAGCTATGTTTGGTTTAATAATATTGGGTATGAGATATGGGGTTGAAATAGATAAAATAGATTAAATCACCGGGATATGCCCGGTTATATTTTAATTCTTCTATAAAAATATAATTTGAAATAGTTTAATTTCAATATGTGTTATATTTATATCATGTTATGATACTGAGATATAAAATAAAAATAAAAATATAAACACCTAAAAAGAGTATGACAAATTATAAGATTTTTTAATTAATTATATAAGTATATAATAAATTGATGAATATTTAAATTAGTGAAAAAGAGAATTAGTGGAGACTTTAAAAATGAGAAGGGAGAAATGAGAAATGAGAAATGAGGAAAAGAGAGAATAAATGGAGGTTATAAATGAAAGATAGACATTCAAAATATAATTAATTAGGGAAAAATGTTAATGGAAGATGAGACACACGTAGGATTTGATGATTTCAGCTATTTAATGAGAATTTGACATATAAGCAACGATGACATCAGCTGTACTATCTTTTAGTATAATGTAGACTCGTATCATATCATGTGTTTTGTTGAAATTTTTTTATTTTAAAATCCATTTTTCAAATTCATGAGATATAGGGTTTTGAAAACCATCATATGAGCTATCAAACCCTTGATATCATTTATCACAAGGGCTGAGACTTATTACACGTATTTTATTATATTTTTTATTTTTTTTCTCTCGCTCTGCTGATGTCGACTGCGATACACTATTCAAACACGCCGACAAGCACTACATGAATTTCATGATTCCAACAGAGCCATATTTTATCATTTGCCTCTTGGTTTGCCAATGAAAAGTTAAAACTAATTCTGTTGGGGAAGATCTTTCAGAACTAAAGCTTTCACTCTTTATTAGAGCCAGGTGCTCTTATTTTACGACGGGAGGGACGATTGCTTTCATTACTGACCAGAAAGACACCAAATTCTCCTTTAGGTGCTTCAACATCATCTCTTTCGGTTCTTCGGCCATCCAGAGGTGTATATTCCCATTCTGCCTGGATCGAGTATCAGAAGTCATATCGTTTCTACTTTTTCGAGAAAACCGGTCTTCGGGTAATGTCAAATGCACTGTGTTAACAAGTAGGGTTCATAGCTCTTGGTTGGATGATTGACACGAAGGGAGAATAAGCTATCGACCAGTGTCTTCTAGAAAGAGTCTAAATAACATCGCCAAAAAAAAGTCAATCAACGAAACCGGTAAGAAATAGAATTGACAAAATTCACCAGTGAAAAAATAAAAATATTGTAGGAAATATAAAGGAGAAAGAGCAATGAATCCCCTTTGATTTCTCTATTTATAGAGTAAGCGCGCAGTCAGTGTAGCATCTATTGTTCCCGTTCCTGTTGCTGGAGTTTTACAGGACGTTGACATTGGCCAATGAGGAGATTCGGCGGCAAAGAGCTGCTCGAAAAGGGTCATGGTTGGCCCAGTACATCCTCTTGTGCCTCGCCCCTCTCTCTAAAGGGTCTTGGTGCCGAAGAAGGTCAGTTGTTGAATCTCGTGCAAGTTAGGTTGTGGTTGTATTGGCTGCAAGCGGAACGTAGGCGCTTTAGGTGTGTATTGACCATGCTGCTTTAACTAGTCCCGCAAGTCAGGAAAACTCTGGCTTAGCCAATTCACTCCAAAACTATAGAAAGTTGGACATTCGATCACAAAATCCATTGACAGCTGCCCAATACGTGTTTATCAACCACCCGTGCATGCGGGGGCGCCGGTTATGAGAACAGTCAGAGCAGATTCTATATAAGAGTACCTTCTGTCCCATTTGGCTCAATATCAATAGCCGGAGATTAAATAGCGAGGGTTACGTATACGGTAAACATGAGCAAGAAAGGGGCTGCCATTAATTAGCTGCAAGGGATGAGAGAGGCCTTTTCTGGGTAAGGGATGAATGAGGCCTTACGAGGGCTCTTTCCCACTTAATTGATTAGATTCATTCCTTGAGCACACCAACTTCCTGAAAAAATGCCTACGGTTAAAAACCACCGACATATCAAGATCCAAATTCGAATTGGTTACTGGTCCTGGTCAGAGGCCACTGTGTTCCCGACGGTCAAACAAAGAGGCTTGCTAATCGAGCAGGTGTGCTGCCGAAGGCGAAGCACAATGGTTACGGCTAATACAGCTAATCTAGATAGCAGTTTCGGGTAGCAGGCAGTTTTTAAATCTTGGGGAACGGAAAGCGTTGCCACCACTTTCTAGCACTGAGGGCTCCTTCTGTAGAACTTAAGCAGTTACCCGCACACCTTCAATATGCCTTCCTGGGACCATAAAAGACTTACCCGGTAATAGTATCGTCAGCTTTCACTCACTTAATCTAAGACAGCGCTGATAGCTTGTAATTAACAGCCCCTTATGATACAGCAGCCTTTGAACTGTATTTAAGTAGTTATGGTTAAAGTTTGGAATCCTTGCAACTATGATAGAAAGCCGTTTGGTTGTTGCCAAACCCTTCGCCTTTTTTATCAAAGTAGGTCGCGAATGTTCTATTTTAGTCGGTCAGGGGAAACTACCGCTTCTACGACAGTTCCGCCTCCTCGTCTTGCTTCTGGCAAAGCTTCTACTTTGCTTGCTTCTCCCTGGCCATGTCTCACTACAAGGATAGTACAGGCGCCTTTCTTTTTAACTATAGTGTGCTTCTTTTTTTTTCAGGTTAAATTTTGATATTGATGAATAAAAAATGTGAATGCATATTTTAGTTTCTTAGATCCTATGTTAAAATATTTATAATCACATATTTTAATAAGAAAAATAAGCAAAAACACTAACTTTTTTAAAAAAAAATTGTGATTTTATTATCTTT
Source organism: Apium graveolens (assembly GCF_009905375.1). Classification (NCBI taxonomy): domain Eukaryota; kingdom Viridiplantae; phylum Streptophyta; class Magnoliopsida; order Apiales; family Apiaceae; genus Apium; species Apium graveolens. The sequence goes on along the minus strand of NC_133649.1, from coordinate 27,182,238 downwards.
TAAAACTTTTTGCAAAAATAGGGAATCAATTAAAATCAAGCAGACACGCAATTAGTTGAATTGTGTTTTTTATATTGCATTTGAGATTACATGAGGTTGCATAAATTCGTCTAAAGTTGCATCTAGTTGCATCAAGTTGCATAAAACCGTATATTCGCAAAAAAATTGAAAATAGTATTTTTGCAAATAAAAAAGTAATTTTGCAAATTTTTGTAAAAATATTTTTAGCCTAAGGTATTTTTCAAAAAAACTCTAGTAATATTTATGATTAAATTAAGTGATCGTGTATAATTTTAGTTTTTAATATTAAAATAATTAATTAACAAAAATATAATAAAGTGTCTTTTGATTCTTGATTCCAAATAACTTATCAACCAAACACCACTTAGGGTATCATTCTCATCCTATTTTTGAACCAAACTGGTGATATCCGGCTATCAAGATCCAAACTCATACCAGCTTATACCGATTTTTGATTCCAACCTGATACCACCTAGTTGGCCAAACGATCCCTTAGGGGTTGTTTGGTTCACAAGACAGTATGAATTTGGAATAAGAAATTGGGTTAAAATGGTATGTGGTTGAGCAATCATTCATCATATATGATATTATGTGTTTGGTTCGGTGTTGGAATGAATCTGTTTAATTTAAATATTTTTAATTCATTGATTTAATCAAACTTTTATATATTACATATGTCGAATTTAAGTTAATATACAACTTACAAACTAAAAAATTAAATAAATAAAAGTGATTAAAAATTTAAAATTTTCATTAATTTATAATTTTTTAAAACAAGTAAAATATTACTAATTAGTATTAAATAAAAATAAGCATTACTTATTTAAGATTAAACAACATGATATTTAAGATATGTGTTTTAAATTTGCATTTAACTTTATAAATAAAAATAAAATAATGAAATTTAATTTCATACCTCGTACATCTCAAACTCACCTTGAGGTATCAAATCTGGATTCCAAATATGTTTAAGAAATTGATATCAAAATTTAAAAACAGTCAACCAAGCAACAAGTATGGGTTTATCAAATCTGGATTCCAAATATGTTTAAGAAATTGATATCAAATTTTAAAAACAGTCAACCAAGCAACAAGTATGGGTTTGAAAGAACGAAACTCATACATAATACTAGAATAAGTTGAACCAAATGACCCTTAAGATGTTACATTTCAAAAAGAAATCATTCAATAATTTTTTAAGTTAAAAAGTTTGTACTTAAAATCTAAAGGTTCTCTATTAGATATGGAACGATATTCATGGTATGATTACATTAATAACTTCTTTTAAAGTCAAAGTTTTTAGTAAATTTAAAGGTTATCTCTTACTAGATAGTACAAGATATTCATTATATCTAATTAATTAGGATCTTGTCTTTTAAAAAATTTATTAGGGTCGAAGATGGTTAAATTTAAATCTCTCAACAAATAAATGTCTTGTACACTGCAGGACAAAAACATACAGTTCATCAGCGAGTAGCTCTCATTTTCTGGCCTTTGCATTCGCCTGATCAACATAAATTTTCTAGATATCTCGACCAAATAAATCTCGTATACATAAAATTCCTGAATTCAGACAACGTGCAAGAATGGTGACACCGGCTAAACAATCCCTGGATGGAGAAGGAAGCAGCGCTCTTCGATTTTCGACTAATGTTCAGGTGAATTCTTCAATGTAACTACTATTTTTTTGTAAAAATAAGAAGTCACTAGAATGTAGAAATGTTTCTGTGATGTATACCTACAGTAAAATATTTTGAAATGATTTAAATAGCGCCTAAACTAAAGGAATGTTGTGGCACAGGAGGAACTGGGACAAAACAACTCAGGAGGAGGGCAAGATGACTGGGATCAAGGTGTTGTGTCAGCGGCGGCTGCAGAGAAAGCTCTGGGAAAGAGGAAGCTCGAAGACATTATCGACGAGCAGATAACTGATGAGCAGCAGCAAGCGTAAGCTTTTTGTTTGTTTCCACAACAAATTATTGTTTTTTTCTTTGTTTTTAACTCAAATTACTTTGTTGGAGCGTACAGTGCACACATTGAGGCGAATCAAGGAGAGGAAATTGCAAGATCAGAGTTGCAGGATTCTCGTCAACAGGTAGCAAAACTAACCTCTTTTGTGTTCGTAATTTATTAATGTCTCTGTTAAGTAATCAATCGCTCTAAAACCTTAAGATTGTAGAGAAAAACCCGAATATGATCTTATACTCTTTAACACTCCAATTAATTATACGATACTTTTCGCTACGATCGATAATAACAAATAAAACCAATACCAATAACAAATATTTAAATAGAACAAATGGGGTGAAAGGACTCGAACATAAGACCCTCCCTAGACCGCGCTCTTATACCATGTTAAGTAAACTAAACAGATTCACATAATTGACTAACCGAAACAAGATTTAACTTGAGATCCTGTATATAATAAACATCAAAAAAAATACACCGTTGGAGTAACTACGGAACCAACACCTTGTAAGGCGTAGGAGTATCGTTGATTCCCTCTTAATTAGTTACATATTGTTTACATTCAATATGGTTCTTTTCCTTTGCTTGACTTTCTTCTTTTTGTTCGTGACATTTGTAATTTGAAAAAAAAAAGAGATGTATGCTACAGCCTGAAAAGCACGAGGCACAGATTGATAAGGCTCCAACAAGTTACAATATGGTAAGTCCTCTCTGATCTGCTAATCTTGAAAATGAAAGTACTAGTGGCACTAATTCAGGAGACAGTCATAACTTACTCAATGCAATGACGGCCAACAAATTTCAGGAAGCAATAGTTGAGCTTGTACGGTTGGCGACAGAAGAGCTGAGAGTGATGGCTGTGGTCACTGAACCGCTGTGGAGGCATTGCGGTGCTGATGATGGAAGCAGAATTCTTGATAAAGTGGCATATAGTAGAATGTTTCCAAATCTGGTTGGCCCCAGACAAGTAGGCTTCACATCTGAAGTTTCTCGTGAAACTGCCAGGATTGAATTGAGTCCCAAGAACCTCGTCAGTTATTTTATGGACGTGGTCAGTATTATTTAAATTCTTTTGTATTTGTTTTGCATTGTCAATCTAGAACTGATGAATTTGCTTTCTAACTTGTCATCTTTTTTGTTAACTAGAGTAACTGGTATGTGATGTTTTATGAAATTGTCCCAAAGGCTAGGACAGTTGATGTCCTGATGAATCCAGAAGGAGCAACAGACTATGATGGAACCCTACAAGTGGTAATTAGATTTTTTTATTTATAAATCTTCCCCTTAAGTCTAGTTAACAAAAACATTATATTCAGTACATGTTAATAGTTTTTGAAATATAATTAATCTATCATGTATGCTTGCATGCAAATCTAATTCAGATGGCTGCTACATATCAACTCTCTACACCACTTGTCCCAAACCGTGAGACCTATTTTGCTAGATATTGTAAGCGATATTCTGAGAATGACTGGATAGTGGTTGACGTTTCATTAGACGGTGTACACCCAGTCCCAGTAACCGGGTGCAAGAAAAGGCCATCAGGTTGCCTTATTCATGAATTACCTGATGGATTCTCACAGGTGAACTAAATGCATACAATGTTGATCATATATATTATATATTTCATTGTATGAGCTTGATTGATATTTCTTGGATTACCTAATTATGGTTTACTCATGTAATGTTTTTCAAGATTACATGGGTTGAGCATGTAGATGCGGACTGCAGGGCTATCAGAGCTATGTATCAACCTCTGCTAGATTCTAGTATAGGATTTGGAGCCAAACGATGGATCTCTACCCTAGAAAGAAGGTGTCGACAGATGGGAAATGACATCTCGCTAAAGGCCCCTCTTGGGGAATACAATCAACTAGGTACGTAAATGAAACTTGCATTAGTGGAATTTCACTTAAAAATTCCTGCTGCTCCATGATAAAATTGAATCTCCTATATGCATTTATGTTTTTCACACAGTGATGTCAAGTGATGAAAGAGCTCAGACAGTTCTATTGAAGCTTGCTGCAAAAATGGTGTTAAACTTCAACTCAGGAATTAGTGGTTTAACCGGGAACTGGAAAGAACTATCGGGACATTCTACTGACGACAATATTAGGGTCATGACAAGAATGAATATGAGAGATCATAGCCTACCTAGGGGTACTCTGATATCTGCTGCTTCATCAATTTGGCTTCCAGTGCCACCGAAGTCTGTGTTTGATTTTCTCCGCAATCACAACTCAGGAAGCGAGGTATCTTTACCTGAAATTAAATGCATTACCACTTTTAACTGCAATTAGAAAGAACTTTTCATTATTCGGTCTTCTTAAATTATCATCTATAGGTAAATTATGTTATCTTCATTAGGTTCAAGGCATTATATCAGTGCACATATAGAGACTTCAGACGAATTTATGATTGTAACTAGACTTCATTATCTAAACTGTCTATATAAGTACAACAACTTTCCTTACATTGTTATGCCAAATTGAAGCAAATTTACATGCATCTATATAGTTAGATTCCAAATTAGCTGTTATTCCATGTTGTACGCTGACAACTAATCATTAGACCTTAATATTCCACGTACAGCCGCTGATTCCATACCCCGGTAGGGAATGGGAGGTCCTCTCCGGTGAAACTGCTGTTGAACAAGTGTGTCACATTACCAAAGGCCATGAAGCTAGCTATTCTGTTTCAATACACAAGGTTCTGGTAAGTGCATATGTAGAAAGTTTTCATTTCATTATCAGTAGAAGTAAAAAGGAAATAATGATTTTCTTATTTATAACGATCACAAATTCGTTGTAGGCTGAGAACTCAAGCCAAGAGAACATACTATTACTGCAAGAGAGTTGCAGTGATCCAGTGGCTTCATACATTGTCTTTTCCCGCCTAAGAACTGAGGATATGCATCTGATACTGAATGGAATAAGTTCCCAATATCGACCCCTTCTTCCATCGGGATTTGCAGTGCATCCTGATGGACCTGCTACTGGAACAGAAGGATCCGGAGGATCGTTATTGACCGTTTCGTTTCAGCTATTGGTCGATGATTCTCCGACATTCGTACCGCCCGCTGAAATGCATTCCCAAGCAGCAGACCTCATCAACCTCACGACGGAGAGGATTAAAGTAGCAGTGGAGGAATTCTTATCTCAGGCAGCACTGCTTGCTTCCATGAATGAGGCCTAATAGAAATGAGGTTGCTATTTCATCATTTGTGTAATGATTAAACATGACAAGTTATTGACAAAGTGCCTTGCTGGATCAAACTAGGTGAAGTGCCACCTTCCTACTGGTCTCGTGATGGTTTAACCATGATTTCTCAGCTCATTGGAAAGCCTATTAAGTTTGATGAAATTACTGCACGTTTTGAATCTTTGAAATTTGCTCGAGTCCAATTTGAACTTGAATATTCTGCACCTAGACCTTCATGTGTATGGGTACCTATTATTATCAAAAAAGGTGTAGAGGAGAGACTTTGAGTAAGTATTGAATATTCCCAGTTGTCGCATTCTTGTAGTATATGCAAAGCTTTTGGCCACTCGTTGACAAGATGCAATGATAACCCTGACAGAGAAGTTCCGCAACCAAAAAGGCCAAGACACCAACTGCAAAATACAAATGAAAAGAAGGGTGATAAGGGAGACAAGGAGAGAGGTACTGATCAGGGAACAAGTCAAGAGACAGAAGCTATGGAGAAAGAGCAGTGTGAAAATTATCTTCTAAACAGAGAAATGATATCATTTGTGGTGGGTAAATTTATGGGTTGTGATGTCGTTATGGATGAGGATCAAATTGTTAAAGAGGCAACAAATGATGATCAAAAGGAAGATGCTGGTTTAGCAGACTCAAATATGGTTACTACTAATGTTTTGATGGGCTGTTTGACTGAGAAAATGATAGTAGAGAAAACATCTTTGGTGTATACTAATGTGGAGATTTACCCACCTGATACAGCAAGATAACAAGGTAACCCAGTCAACTGCTTTGGTTGTGATTCATGAGCCACTTTGCACTGAAAATGTGTTTGAGACTCGAAGCAGTTTAGAAGATGGTGAATTTGTACTTATTTCCGGTGTTATCTAACTAAAAAAATTCAAAACAATACACAATATAACAAATATGAGTAATAAAAATATAGTGTATATATAAATATAAATATATACTCAATCAATATTTTTTTTAAAAAAATTATTATTTAGTTGATAAAAGATAATTAATATTAAAATAAGAATCTGATATTGCAAGGGGTTGCGAAGTTATCAATTTAGATTAATTTATACATTGTAATATTGGATCACTACAAGAAAAATGCCATCAGACAACACCCATCAGAACACAACAGTTTTTTAAAAACCAGAAATAGCATATCGTATCAGACAACCCTTTTATGAGATAAGGTGTTGTTTAAATAAAAAGATTTCATCATTTCTACAATGCTTTAAAAACTATTGTCTAGGTAATCGACACAGACAAGCCTTTCTAAAGATATGTTGTGCAAATGAGGTAGTTTGTACAACAGTTTAATTTTGCATTGTCTGAAAGTAATGGAGACAACGTTGTGAAACACCGTTGTTGGAATGAGACAAGTGTTTTCTCAATGGATTACTTAAGCTGGAATCAAACAACGTACTTCCATTGTGTTGTCTAAATATCACTTGACATACAAGTGTTTTTATTCTGTTGTATGTCACGACATCACACAAGCGTTTTGCTCATAAAACCATTGTCACTTGTATTGGTGAGCTGGTATAATGAGAGACGTTCATTAAGAGGAGATGAGGTGGCACCATGTGATTGGTGAAAAAACATTCACTTGGATTGCTGAGTTGGTGTAATAAGAGCAGTTGATTGAAAGTATGTTTAATATCAGCCATTAGATTAAAAAACGCTGCTACGCTTAAACAACAGCTTTTGTTCAAATAAATGTTGTCAATGTTCATCTAAGACAACCTTTTTTCATAGAAAACCGTTGTTTGTAAGTCTGATTCTTGAAATTTCTGAAGTGTTGCTTGTGATGAGGTGGCACCATGTGATTGGGGAAAAAACATTCACTTGGATTGCTGAGTTGGTGTAATTAGAGCCGTTGATTAAAAGTAGATTTAATATCAGCCGTAAGATTTAAAAAAGTTGATCATCTAAGACAACGGTTTTTATCAAAAACCCTGTTGTCACAATTTATTTCAAACAAGACTTTTTCATAAAAAACCGTTGGGTGTTGCCTCGTACTAGATTTTTTTCATACCTGATGAAAAAGATAAATTTTTTTAATGATTTTTTAGAGGATCCAACCGTACGGATGTTAAGAAATACTCATTTTAGTCACATGAAAAAAGTACTAAAAAATTTGAAATTCATCTCGAATGTCAGGATTAGAAAAATCTGGTAAAAGTACCCCTCCCGACAACGAGACTCGTTCCCGATTTACATGATTAATTTTTTAAAATGATTTTTCGACGATCCAACCGTACAGATGTTAGGATATATAAATTTTAGTCATAAGAAAAAATTATTAAAAAATTTGAAATTCATTTTGCATGCCAGGATTAGAAAAATCTGGTAAAAGTACCCCTCCCGACAACGAGACTCGTTCCCGATTTACAGGATTAATTTTTTAAAATGATTTTTCGACGATCCAACCGTACGGATGTTAGGATATATCGATTTTAGTCATACGAAAAAATTATTAAAAAATTTGAAATTCATTTTGCATGCCAGAATTAGAAAAATCTGGTAAAAGTACCCCTCCCGACAACGAGACTCGTTCCCGATTTACAAGATTAATTTTTTAAAATGATTTTTCGACGATCCAACCGTAAGGATGTTGGGATATATCGATTTTAGTCATAAGAAAAAATTATTAAAAAATTTGAAATTCATTTTGCATGCCAGGATTAGAAAAATCTGGTAAAAGTACCCCTCCCGACAACGAGACTCGTTCCCGATTTACAGGATTAATTTTTTAAAATGATATTTCGACGATCCAATCGTACGGATGTTAGGATATATCGATTTTAGTCATATGAAAAAATTATTAAAAAATTTGAAATTCATTTTGCATGTCAGGATTAGAAAAATCTGGTAAAAGTACCCCTCCCGACAACGAGACTCGTTCCCGATTTACAGGATTAATTTTTTAAAATGATTTTTCGACGATCCAACCGTACGGATGTTAGGATATATCGATTTTAGTCATACGAAAAAATTATTAAAAAATTTGAAATTCATTTTGCATGCCAGGATTAGAAAAATCTGGTAAAAGTACCCCTCCCTACAACGAGACTCGTTCCCGATTTACAGGATTAATTTTTAAAATAATTTTTTCAACGATCCAACCGTACGGATGTTAAGATATATCAATTTTAGTCATATGAAAAAATTATTGAAAAATTTAAACTTCATCTTGCAAGTCAGGATTAGAAAAATCCGGTAAAAGTACCCCTCCCGACAACGAGACTCGTTCCAGATTTACAAGATTAATTTTTAAAATGATTTTTTCGACGATCCAACCGTACGGATGTTAAGATATATCAATTTTAGTCATATGAATAAATTATTAAAAAATTTAAACTTCATCTTGCATGTCAGGATTAGAAAAATCCGGTAAAAGTACCCCTCCCGACAACAAAACTCGTTCCCGATTTACAAGATTAATTTTTAAAATAATTTTTTCGACAATCCAACCGTACGGATGTTAAGATATATCAATTTTAGTCATATGAAAAAATTATTAAAAAATTTGAAGTCCATCTTGCAAGTCAGGATTAGAAAAATCCGGTAAAAGTACCCCTCCCGAAACTAGACTCGTTCCAGATTTACAAGATTAATTTTTAAAATGATTTTTTCGACGATCCAACCATGCTGATGTTCAGATATATCAATTTTAGTCATATGAAAAAATTATTAAAAAATTTGAACTTCATCTTGCATGTCAGGATTAGAAAAATCCGGTAAAAGTATCTCTCCCGACAACAAGACTCGTTCCCGATTTACAAGATTAATTTTTAAAATGATTTTTTCGACGATCCAACCGTACGGATGTTAAGATATATCAATTTTATTCATATGAAAAAATTATTAAAAAATTTGAAGTTCATCTTGCATGTGAGGATTAGAAAAATCAGGTAAAGTACCAACTATAAATTATTAAATATGAAGATATATTGATTTTAATCATACTAAAAAATTATTAAAAATTTCAAATTAATCTTTTATGTGAGGAAATACTACTCCCGAAGACGGGATTCTTTTTCTATCAATATGGTAATTTTTTTAAATGATATTTTCAAAGATCCAACTGTATTGAGATGTAATGATTGTAATCATACAAAAAAATATTCAAAAAAATTTAAATTTATCTTGTATGATTTTATAATGAAAATCGAATAGAAGTGCAACTATGAAAAATAAGTCTCTTTCTTGATTAAATAATTACTTTCTTAAAAAATGGTTTTAGGATCATTTTGCATAATATTAATATATATTAACGTTAGTTATATAGAAAAATAATTGAAATTTTTTCAAATTTGTTTCAAATAATTTTATATAAAAAATTATGTGAAATTATTTAAGATAAATATTATTCTATTAATATAAAGTAAAATAAAGATAAGTATTTAATTATAATATATAAATAAATAAATTAATTTATGATTTTTTCATTTTTACACAATTTTTGGTTTCCCCCCTTTAATTTTCATTTCCCCCTTCCTTCTAATTTTCATTTCCCCATTATCTCTCCCATTCCCCTTTCTTAGATCTGACTCCTCTTCTCCTCCTGATTCTTTCTCTCCGTACTCTTCCATCTCTCTCCCACGACTCATCTCTCTCCTCTCTCTGTCTGGTTTTTTAGTTTTTAAATCCTGACCATCTCCCTCGCCCAATCTTGTTTCTCTTTCACAAAATTGCATATGAATTCAGCTTCTCAATTAGAAAATTGAAGGTTGGAATTTCTAATCTCCTTGATTTTCAAGTTCAAAGCGACAATTTTGAGGAATATTTTTAGGAGTTCAAACCTTTCAAGCTCAGGGCATGACTGATTAGTACATGTTTATCATTTGCAAGGTTAGGTTATATGTTTGTTGTGCTTAATTTACTCCATGGGAACAGCTTCTATTTCCATCTTGCACATTAATAATTGAATAAAAATCAAAGAGAAAAGCATTCGAGGGAATGAATATGAGTAGTTGTTGTTCCACTTTCATAAAATCTCCGACAACCCCCCATCCTCGTTTTGTTACTTCATCTCTTTCCAACAAAATCACCATCTCAGTAGCTGAAGTTGAAAATAATTATGTTTTTCATGATTTAATTAAGGATAGAGAGAATGGAGATTTTGTTATAAAGATTACAGACAGTCTCTGGTTCAGGGATATTGTCAAACACATTGTCAATGTCTAAACTCAACAACGCTCTCACTCGTCACAACTATACGAGGAGGTCTGAAACTTGTTACCCTCTTTTTTCTTTTTTATTATTATTATTGTTGAGTTATAATTTCAAGATTATCTTGCAATTGCTGATTGATTCTAATTTTATAGTCCGTAGATAACGAAAGTGAGGGCGAGTTCTTAAAACTGAAAGCAACCAGTGAGTGGCTTCTTTGTGACAACACTGCACCAGTCAATAAGAAAGTAATGTATGAGGTTGGTTGTTCTTTATTTTTTTCAATCTTCCCGCTTCTATGTTACGGTATCATTACTCCTATTCATTTGCTTCATAAAAAGTCAAAACAGTCATCAGTATTAGCTTTTAGCCTGCTAAACCCCTTATACTTGTGGTCATGAAACAGGAATTTCAGAATGACAAACAAAGAAGGAAGAGACTGAACCTCCTCAAATACGAAACTGTATGATATGGCCTGAACTGTATCACATCTTTACTTGTATCTTTCATTTGTTATTCATTTCTAAAATTTTCTCGCCAGTTAAGATATTAAAGAAATAGTCTAGTTCTTAGTTGACTTGATTTAGTAACTAGTAAGATTGAAATTGTGATATAAAAATGATCTGTCTTGAGACAACTGTTGAATGATTTTGCAATGGCAGATGGTTTCTTTTTATTCAACTAGTGAACAGAACAAGATATGTTACTAGTAGTGTCTAGCAGTAGGTATAGTTAATCTAGCAGGCTTATTTGTTCTCCTGGAGCATAAGTTGATTAAGGTGCAGTCTGGATTGCGACTGAAGAGCTATGAGCACCCGTGGGGATACATTTCTATAGAATTCCTGATATTTCACTTTTGGAGAATGTACATAACAAATTATTCTTGTTAATAATGTATATAGATTTAGTGTGACTAGCTCTTTTGCATCCTGCAGTTCGTATTCTTCTCCCACTCAGCTAACAATATTCATAATTGTGTCCCCTGAATTTTAAGTTCAGTTCCCCCATAAAGTATAACATTTATTTATTTTATGCGTAGAAAATATCCGTGAAAGAAAAATATAAGTTGTTATATTATAGTGTTAAGGGAGTTCTTATTTCTTAGGCAAAATAATATGTATCGCTTTTACTTCATAAGTTCAGTGTACAAGTGAAGGTATGACGTAGCAATGTAGCTTAAGAAGTCTATGTACTGATTTATTAGCAACACTAATGATGATGTGTTGAACAGGTGTTTTCAAATGATGTACTGATGGGAGAACATTATGCCAGTAGTACTGTACGTTTCTGTAGTAGTGTCTGTAACCTTAAATGTTGAAATATGGACATTTATTTTAAGGGTTTTTGAAACTATTTTTAGGTAATCAGCTAGCTACAAAGCAGCTGAACTATTTACGAAAAAAGAAGCATAATTATGGATTACTTTACAAATCTATGTGCCCTGGTTTACAAATTGCCTTCTGTATATGTTTGTGGCCTCCTTTTATTTGGAAATTTTGAGAACCTAGCATGTAGTTTGTCAATCTTATTTTAAGTGAATTTTATGTGTACTTCGACTTTCTCTACAGATTGTCGGGATAGATGATTTGAAAAAGGAGGTTGACAAAAGAGGAAAAGATGAAGCTGTTACAAGCAGGACCTCCCAATCTTCACCAAGAGAAACTGCGAGTAAAGGTGGTATCTTTACAAAGCAGGACATTGACAGTCTCTTCATGGAAGTGAGCCAGGTGACACTATGGGCATTTGTTTATTTTCTATTACGTCTTAGTTTGATTTCACTTTATATTAAGAGATCCAGTTCTTTGTTTTTCTTATAATGCAAGAAGGAAAAGAATATTAACTTAAGAGTGGTTGTCGATTTATTTTGAAGATTGTTTTCTCCAGATTGGGAGATTGCCTATTACATGCTGTAATGATATTGCAAGGACAACATAGCTCTTGCGGAAAACGTGAAGAGAACCTAAAAAGGCCAAGTGAGCTCTGAGTAGCCAACATCAAATCCTTGTAGACTCTATATTTTCTTTAATTTTTAGTAGAAATCTTAGACTCATGAAGGCAGTGATATCAATATGCTTTTAGCTTTTGTATAACTATGTTGTTGTGATTTTCGATCATGGATTAACTTTAGAACTTTTGTTTAGATTTGCAAAGCTAATTTCATTTGATTACTTGTTATATTTTGTGTAAGACAACGCTTTTAAGAACCAAGCTTCATTAAAATATCATGTCTTTAATACTAAAACAATGCTTTCGAACACAAAACTTTGGTGCAAAATTAACTCTCACAACACTAGTAAACCATTGTCTATATAATATTAAGATATTGTATCAAAGGTATTCATGCAATACGTTTGGACAAATAAACAGTTGTATGTATCTGATCATGCCATACATTAAAATCCAAAACTGTTGTGTGTAGAAATTTATTACAAGAGTTCTACGAGCTCAATTTCATTTTTGTTGTCTATCTGAATACACAACAATGTTTATACAACAATAAGTGTTGTAGGATTGGCTTTAATGTTATACCTTACACAACGGTTTTCTGAGTTTCTGAGAACCCTTGAGTAATGTCGCTTGTTACGACGAAAACAAGCAAAAAACGTTGTCTTTTCTGGATGTAATACAACGGGCTTAATCCATAATCATTGTCTGTATAATCTCAGACAATGTTTTTTAGCCGTTGTCTGATCTAACTAACAGACGGCGGCTCAATAGTCAACGGGAAAATAGGGTATCAGACAACGGACATAAACCGTTGTTGAAGCTTGTTTTCCTTGTAGTGGATATTTATGTATTATGTCTCAGTTCATGTCTCTTTACTTTTCATCTTTTTGTTACTATTTGCTAGATGTTTAAGAAATTTTAAAACCCGATTCAATCCAGAAAAAAAATGAAAAGTCTGATTTAAACATAGTCTCACTCGGTTTGATACGGACACGGGCCTTAAACGAGTCTCTTTTTTATTCTAAATTTGGATCAATCCAAAATTCAAAAAATTCAGATAAAATCCTAGACTTAAAAAGTCTAAATAAAAGTTCTATTCGATCCTTAGAAGCCCAGATTTTTTAAAACGGCTGAAAATATGATTTTCTTTCTATATAAATTCTAGAAATGTACAAAAATTTTAATAAATTTTTAAAAAGCATATTAAATTATACTATTAGAATCAAGACAAGTTATAATTCATTGGTTTTTGATTTAATACAATAAATAACATTTATGAAGATTAATAACTGAGAAGTCTAAATGTAATATAAAGGAATATTATTTATTTCGGTATCTAAATTATTCTAATTCAAGATATTATTTGTTTCTTTTTGTAAACAAGCCACGGTTTAAAGCACGGACACGAACTAATATTGATATATAAATAAATGGGTTAAACATAAACCGGATGACTAATTGCATCCAAATATCTCATTCATTGCAAATTTGACTCAAACGGGTCATTAATTAACTTAATTTGAACATTTCGATACAGTCAAAAATTAAAATTATACAAAATTGAAAAATGGTAACATAGGATGGTAGAGCTCGTTTTGGAATTCAATACGATTACTAAAATTTTCTATTTGGCTCACAGAATAATGATGATATCTGACATTGATTGTCCGAACTTGTGTTATTTTCAAAACTTAGAAGATTAAAAACGAGATTTAATCATGATTTTGTGAGTCAAAAAACAAGTTTTAATAATTATATTGAAGTCCAGAATGACCCCTACCATCATGTGTTAAGATTTTTGGATTTTGACTAGTTTTAGTTTTCGACTTTAACGGAATGACCAAATTAAGTTAATTGATGATCATTTTGAGTCAAAATTGCAATGAGTAATTTACTTGAATTTTTTGGACGCAGTTAGTCACCTACCTACATGATATTTAACCCACAAATGAATAAATAAATATTTTGATTAAAAGTATGGTTCTTGCCGGCTGGCATGCAAACCTAAAATGGGCCTCTTATTCTCGAGGAAACTTGACCCGATTTTTTAAAAAAAATCGACTTTATTTGTTTTATAAACTATGAATTTTTTGAAGAGCGAATTAAACCCAATCTACTAGATCTTTGGAAAATATTATTTTCAGAGCAAAATTTTTATTTTCAGAGCAAAAAAAGACTGAAATGACAAAATTGCCCCTCCTGCATTGACAATAAAAGCCCTGAAAAATATGAATATAAGGATAATTTGGTCTTTTTGCACATAAAAAAAGAGCTCTGAAAATAACATTTTCCTAAATCTTTTTTGCATGTTTGCTTGTCCATGCCGCATAACTAAATACTGGTCAATATCAAATACAATTAAATAATTGATCTTAGATGGGGAATGAAACTATTTTATCTCAAATAATGTGTTTTATAGGCCGGGGTTAAAATATGATTAAAGATTAAAAAAAAACCGTTAGTTGGTAAAATGACCATAACAAACTAAAATTAAATTAATAGATTAATTAAGTGTAGTGAACTATTTTTGCAAATTAGTTATTTGCTGTTATTTTTGAACGAAAATTGGAGAGTAAAAATGTAATTACCTCTTAAAATATATTTAACAAAAAAGCAAATCTATTATTAAAAAATATTAAAATTAAACAATCCATATTTTTAATTTTGAAGAAGAATGTTAATTAATATTAGTATCAATCATTCCGTAAACTGAAACTAAGTCTTAGATTAATTCAAGACATTTTTTAGTAATTCTTTTTTGAAAAAATATATACTTTTCTTTAACTAAATTAATATTAAAAATTTAAATAACTCTAAAAGATAATGCATAATATGTTTTAGAAACCACTTAAGCTATGTTTGGTTTAATAATATTGGGTATGAGATATGGGGTTGAAATAGATAAAAATAGATTAAATCACGGGGATATGCCCGGTTATATTTTAATTCTTCTATAAAAATATAATTTGAAATAGTTTAATTTCAATATGTGTTATATTTATATCATGTTATGATACTGAGATATAAAATAAAAATAAAAATATAAACACCTAAAAAGAGTATGACAAATTATAAGATTTTTTAATTAATTATATAAGTATATAATAAATTGATGAATATTTAAATTAGTGAAAAAGAGAATTAGTGGAGACTTTAAAAATGAGAAGGGAGAAATGAGAAATGAGAAATGAGGAAAAGAGAGAATAAATGGAGGTTATAAATGAAAGATAGACATTCAAAATATAATTAATTAGGGAAAAATGTTAATGGAAGATGAGACACACGTAGGATTTGATGATTTCAGCTATTTAATGAGAATTTGACATATAAGCAACGATGACATCAGCTGTACTATCTTTTAGTATAATGTAGACTCGTTTCATATCATGTGTTTTGTTGAAATTTTTTTATTTTAAAATCCATTTTTCAAATTCATGAGATATAGGGTTTTGAAAACCATCATATGAGCTATCAAACCCTTGATATCATTTATCACAAGGGCTGAGACTTATTACACGTATTTTATTATATTTTTCATTTTTTTTCTCTCGCTCTGCTAATGTCGACTGCGATACACTATTCAAACACGCCGACAAGCACTACATGAATTTCATGATTCCAACAGAGCCATATTTTATCATTTGCCTCTTGGTTTGCCAATGAAAAGTTAAAACTAATTCTGTTGGGGAAGATCTTTCAGAACTAAAGCTTTCACTCTTTATTAGAGCCAGGTGCTCTTATTTTACGACGGGAGGGACGATTGCTTTCATTACTGACCAGAAAGACACCAAATTCTCCTTTAGGTGCTTCAACATCATCTCTTTCGGTTCTTCGGCCATCCAGAGGTGTATATTCCCATTCTGCCTGGATCGAGTATCAGAAGTCATATCGTTTCTACTTTTTCGAGAAAACCGGTCTTCGGGTAATGTCAAATGCACTGTGTTAACAAGTAGGGTTCATAGCTCTTGGTTGGATGATTGACACGAAGGGAGAATAAGCTATCGACCAGTGTCTTCTAGAAAGAGTCTAAATAACATCGCCAAAAAAAAGTCAATCAACGAAACCGGTAAGAAATAGAATTGACAAAATTCACCAGTGAAAAAATAAAAATATTGTAGGAAATATAAAGGAGAAAGAGCAATGAATCCCCTTTGATTTCTCTATTTATAGAGTAAGCGCGCAGTCAGTGTAGCATCTATTGTTCCCGTTCCTGTTGCTGGAGTGTTACAGGACGTTGACATTGGCCAATGAGGAGATTCGGCGGCAAAGAGCTGCTCGAAAAGGGTCATGGTTGGCCCAGTACATCCTCTTGTGCCTCGCCCCTCTCTCTAAAGGGTCTTGGTGCCGAAGAAGGTCAGTTGTTGAATCTCGTGCAAGTTAGGTTGTGGTTGTATTGGCTGCAAGCGGAACGTAGGCGCTTTAGGTGTGTATTGACCATGCTGCTTTAACCAGTCCCGCAAGTCAGGAAAACTCTGGCTTAGCCAATTCACTCCAAAACTATAGAAAGTTGGACATTCGATCACAAAATCCATTGACAGCTGCCCAATACGTGTTTATCAACCACCCGTGCATGCGGGGGCGCCGGTTATGAGAACAGTCATAGCAGATTCTATATAAGAGTACCTTCTGTCCCATTTGGCTCAATATCAATAGCCGGAGATTAAATAGCGAGGGTTACGTATACGGTAAACATGAGCAAGAAAGGGGCTGCCATTAATTAGCTGCAAGGGATGAGAGAGGCCTTTTCCGGGTAAGGGATGAATGAGGCCTTACGAGGGCTCTTTCCCACTTAATTGATTAGATTCATTCCTTGAGCACACCAACTTCCTGAAAAAATGCCTACGGTTAAAAACCACCGACATGTCAAGATCCAAATTCGAATTGGTTACTGGTCCTGGTCAGAGGCCACTGTGTTCCCGGCGGTCCAACAAAGAGGCTTGCTAATCGAGCAGGTGTGCTGCCGAAGGCGAAGCACAATGGTTACGGCTAATACAGCTAATCTAGATAGCAGTTTCGGGTAGCAGGCAGTTTTTAAATCTTGGGGAACGGAAAGCGTTGCCACCACTTTCTAGCACTGAGGGCTCCTTCTGTAGAACTTAAGCAGTTACCCGCACACCTTCAATATGCCTTCCTGGGACCATAAAAGACTTACCCGGTAATAGTATCGTCAGCTTTCACTCACTTAATCTAAGACAGCGCTGATAGCTTGTAATTAACAGCCCCTTATGATACAGCAGCCTTTGAACTGTATTTAAGTAGTTATAGTTAAAGTTTGGAATCCTTGCAACTATGATAGAAAGCCGTTTGCTTGTTGCCAAACCCTTCGCCTTTTTTATCAAAGTAGGTCGCGAATGTTCTATTTTAGTCGGTCAGGGGAAACTACCGCTTCTACGACAGTTCCGCCTCCTCGTCTTGCTTCCGGCAAAGCTTCTACTTTGCTTGCTTCTCCCTGGCTATGTCTCACTACAAGGATAGTACAGGCGCCTTTCTTTTTAACTATAGTGTGCTTCTTTTTTTTCAGGTTAAATTTTGATATTGATGAATAAAAAATGTGAATGCATATTTTAGTTTCTTAGATCCTATGTTAAAATATTTATAATCACATATTTTAATAAGAAAAATAAGCAAAAACACTAACTTTTTTAAAAAAAAAATTGTGATTTTATTATCTTTTAAAACTTTTTGCAAAAATAGGGAATCAATTAAAATCAAGCAGACACGCAATTAGTTGAATTGTGTTTTTTATATTGCATTTGAGATTACATGAGGTTGCATAAATTCGTCTAAAGTTGCATCTAGTTACATCAAGTTGCATAAAACCGTATATTCGCAAAAAAAATTGAAAATAGTATTTTTGCAAATAAAAAAGTAATTTTGCAAATTTTTGTAAAAATATTTTTAGCCTAAGGTATTTTTCAAAAAAACTCTAGTAATATTTATGATTAAATTAAGTGATAGTGTATAATTTTAGTTTTTAATATTAAAATAATTAATTAACAAAAATATAATAAAGTGTCTTTTGATTCTTGATTCCAAATAACTTATCAACCAAACACCACTTAAGGGTATCATTCTCATCCTATTTTTGAACCAAACTGGTGATATCCGGTATCAAGATCCAAACTCATACCAGCTTATACCGATTTTTGATTCCAACCTGATACCACCTAGTTGGCCAAACGATCCCTTAGGGGTTGTTTGGTTCACAAGACAGTATGAATTTGGAATAAGAAATTGGGTTAAAATGGTATGTGGTTGAGCAATCATTCATGATATTATGTGTTTGGTTCGGTGCTGAAATGAATCTGTTTAATTTAAATATTTTTAATTCATTGATTTAATCAAACTTTTATATAGTACATATGTCGAATTTAAGTTAATATACAACTTACAAACTAAAAAATTAAATAAATAAAAGTGATTAAAAATTTAAAATTTTCATTAATTTATAATTTTTTAAACAAGTAAAATATTACTAATTAGTATTAAATAAAAATAAGCATTACTTATTTAAGATTAAACAACATGATATTTAAGATATGTGTTTTAAATTTGCATTTAACTTTATAAATAAAAATAAAATAATGAAATTTAATTTCATACCTCGTACATCTCAAACTCACCTTGAGGTATCAAATCTGGATTCCAAATATGTTTAAGAAATTGATATCAAAATTTAAAAACAGTCAACCAAGCAACAAGTATGGGTTATCAAATCTGGATTCCAAATATGTTTAAGAAATTGATATCAAATTTTAAAAACAGTCAACCAAGCAACAAGTATGGGTTTGAAAGAACAAACTCATACATAATACTAGAATAAGTTGAACCAAATGACCCTTAAGATGTTACATTTCAAAAAGAAATCATTCAATAATTTTTTAAGTTAAAAAGTTTGTACTTAAAATCTAAAGGTTCTCTATTAGATATGGAACATATTCATGATATAATTACATTAATAACTTCTTTTAAAGTCAAAACTTTTTAGTAAATTTAAAGGTTATCTCTTACAGAGAGTACAAGATATT
This sequence comes from Apium graveolens, assembly GCF_009905375.1. Classification (NCBI taxonomy): domain Eukaryota; kingdom Viridiplantae; phylum Streptophyta; class Magnoliopsida; order Apiales; family Apiaceae; genus Apium; species Apium graveolens. Next base: position 27,162,883 of record NC_133649.1, on the reverse strand, counting down.
CATTATATCTAATTAATTAGGATCTTGTCTTTTTAAAAAATTTATTAGGGTCGAAGATGGTTAAATTTAAATCTCTCAACAAATAAATGTCTTGTACACTGCAGGACAAAAACATACAGTTCATCAGCGAGTAGCTCTCATTTTCTGGCCTTTGCATTCGCCTGATCAACATAAATTTTCTAGATATCTCGACCAAATAAATCTCGTATACATAAAATTCCTGAATTCAGACAACGTGCAAGAATGGTGACACCGGCTAAACAATCCCTGGATGGAGAAGGAAGCAGCGCTCTTCGATTTTCGACTAATGTTCAGGTGAATTCTTCAATGTAACTACTATTTTTTTGTAAAAATAAGAAGTCACTATAATGTAGAAATGTTTCTGTGATGTATACCAACAGTAAAATATTTTGAAATGATTTAAATAGCGCCTAAACTAAAGGAATGTTGTGGCACAGGAGGAACTGGGACAAAACAACTCAGGAGGAGGGCAAGATGACTGGGATCAAGGTGTTGTGTCAGCGGCGGCTGCAGAGAAAGCTCTGGGAAAGAGGAAGCTCGAAGACATTATCGACGAGCAGATAACTGATGAGCAGCAGCAAGCGTAAGCTTTTTGTTTGTTTCCACAACAAATTATTGTTTTTTTCTTTGTTTTTAACTCAAATTACTTTGTTGGAGCGTACAGTGCACACATTGAGGCGAATCAAGGAGAGGAAATTGCAAGATCAGAGTTGCAGGATTCTCGTCAACACGTAGCAAAACTAACCTCTTTTGTGTTCGTAATTTATTAATGTCTCTGTTAAGTAATCAATCGCTCTAAAACCTTAAGATTGTAGAGAAAAACCCGAATATGATCTTATACTCTTTAACACTCCAATTAATTATACGATACTTTTCGCTACGATCGATAATAACAAATAAAACCAATACCAATAACAAATATTTAAATAGAACAAATGGGGTGAAAGGACTCGAACATAAGACCCTCCCTAGACCGCGCTCTTATACCATGTTAAGTAAACTAAACAGATTCACATAATTGACTAACCGAAACAAGATTTAACTTGAGATCCTGTATATAATAAACATCAAAAAAAATACACCGTTGGAGTAACTACGGAACCAACACCTTGTAAGGCGTAGGAGTATCGTTGATTCCCTCTTAATTAGTTACATATTGTTTACATTCAATATGGTTCTTTTTCTTTGCTTGACTTTCTTCTTTTTGTTCGTGACATTTGTAATTTGAAAAAAAAAAAGAGATGTATGCTACAGCCTGAAAAGCACGAGGCACAGATTGATAAGGCTCCAACAAGTTACAATATGGTAAGTCCTCTCTGATCTGCTAATCTTGAAAATGAAAGTACTAGTGGCACTAATTCAGGAGACAGTCATAACTTACTCAATGCAATGACGGCCAACAAATTTCAGGAAGCAATAGTTGAGCTTGTACGGTTGGCGACAGAAGAGCTGAGAGTGATGGCTGTGGTCACTGAACCGCTGTGGAGGCATTGCGGTGCTGATGATGGAAGCAGAATTCTTGATAAAGTGGCATATAGTAGAATGTTTCCAAATCTGGTTGGCCCCAGACAAGTAGGCTTCACATCTGAAGTTTCTCGTGAAACTGCCAGGATTGAATTGAGTCCCAAGAACCTCGTCAGTTATTTTATGGACGTGGTCAGTATTATTTAAATTCTTTTGTATTTGTTTTGCATTGTCAATCTAGAACTGATGAATTTGCTTTCTAACTTGTCATCTTTTTTGTTAACTAGAGTAACTGGTATGTGATGTTTTATGAAATTGTCCCAAAGGCTAGGACAGTTGATGTCCTGATGAATCCAGAAGGAGCAACAGACTATGATGGAACCCTACAAGTGGTAATTAGATTTTTTTATTTATAAATCTTCCCCTTAAGTCTAGTTAACAAAAACATTATATTCAGTACATGTTAATAGTTTTTGAAATATAATTAATCTATCATGTATGCTTGCATGCAAATCTAATTCAGATGGCTGCTACATATCAACTCTCTACACCACTTGTCCCAAACCGTGAGACCTATTTTGCTAGATATTGTAAGCGATATTCTGAGAATGACTGGATAGTGGTTGACGTTTCATTAGACGGTGTACACCCAGTCCCAGTAACCGGGTGCAAGAAAAGGCCATCAGGTTGCCTTATTCATGAATTACCTGATGGATTCTCACAGGTGAACTAAATGCATACAATGTTGATCATATATATTATGTATTTCATTGTATGAGCTTGATTGATATTTCTTGGATTACCTAATTATGGTTTACTCATGTAATGTTTTTCAAGATTACATGGGTTGAGCATGTAGATGCGGACTGCAGGGCTATCAGAGCTATGTATCAACCTCTGCTAGATTCTAGTATAGGATTTGGAGCCAAACGATGGATCTCTACCCTAGAAAGAAGGTGTCGACAGATGGGAAATGACATCTCGCTAAAGGCCCCTCTTGGGGAATACAATCAACTAGGTACGTAAATGAAACTTGCATTAGTGGAATTTCACTTAAAAATTCCTGCTGCTCCATGATAAAATTGAATCTCCTATATGCATTTATGTTTTTCACACAGTGATGTCAAGTGATGAAAGAGCTCAGACAGTTCTATTGAAGCTTGCTGCAAAAATGGTGTTAAACTTCAACTCAGGAATTAGTGGTTTAACCGGGAACTGGAAAGAACTATCGGGACATTCTACTGACGACAATATTAGGGTCATGACAAGAATGAATATGAGAGATCATAGCCTACCTAGGGGTACTCTGATATCTGCTGCTTCATCAATTTGGCTTCCAGTGCCACCGAAGTCTGTGTTTGATTTTCTCCGCAATCACAACTCAGGAAGCGAGGTATCTTTACCTGAAATTAAATGCATTACCACTTTTAACTGCAATTAGAAAGAACTTTTCATTATTCGGTCTTCTTAAATTATCATCTATAGGTAAATTATGTTATCTTCATTAGGTTCAAGGCATTATATCAGTGCACATATAGAGACTTCAGACGAATTTATGATTGTAACTAGACTTCATTATCTAAACTGTCTATATAAGTACAACAACTTTCCTTACATTGTTATGCCAAATTGAAGCAAATTTACATGCATCTATATAGTTAGATTCCAAATTAGCTGTTATTCCATGTTGTACGCTGACAACTAATCATTAGACCTTAATATTCCACGTACAGCCGCTGATTCCATACCCCGGTAGGGAATGGGAGGTCCTCTCCGGTGAAACTGCTGTTGAACAAGTGTGTCACATTACCAAAGGCCATGAAGCTAGCTATTCTGTTTCAATACACAAGGTTCTGGTAAGTGCATATGTAGAAAGTTTTCATTTCATTATCAGTAGAAGTAAAAAGGAAATAATGATTTTCTTATTTATAACGATCACAAATTCGTTGTAGGCTGAGAACTCAAGCCAAGAGAACATACTATTACTGCAAGAGAGTTGCAGTGATCCAGTGGCTTCATACATTGTCTTTTCCCGCCTAAGAACTGAGGATATGCATCTGATACTGAATGGAATAAGTTCCCAATATCGACCCCTTCTTCCATCGGGATTTGCAGTGCATCCTGATGGACCTGCTACTGGAACAGAAGGATCCGGAGGATCGTTATTGACCGTTTCGTTTCAGCTATTGGTCGATGATTCTCCGACATTCGTACCGCCCGCTGAAATGCATTCCCAAGCAGCAGACCTCATCAACCTCACGACGGAGAGGATTAAAGTAGCAGTGGAGGAATTCTTATCTCAGGCAGCACTGCTTGCTTCCATGAATGAGGCCTAATAGAAATGAGGTTGCTATTTCATCATTTGTGTAATCATTAAACATGACAAGTTATTGACAAAGTGCCTTGCTGGATCAAACTAGGTGAAGTGCCACCTTCCTACTGGTCTCGTGATGGTTTAACCATGATTTCTCAGCTCATTGGAAAGCCTATTAAGTTTGATGAAATTACTGCACGTTTTGAATCTTTGAAATTTGCTCGAGTCCAATTTGAACTTGAATATTCTGCACCTAGACCTTCATGTGTATGGGTACCTATTATTGTTGGATTATATATTAATCTAAACATATTATTTTATTAATTGTATTTTGCATTAGAATAAGTCAGCTACACCTGTACGTAGTTGCATAAGAATAGGTCTCTGGTAGTTGAGTTTGGGTAGGAGAGTCGTGTGGCACTAACGGGAGTATGCTCCTGGTTTTTAGCTGTGACACTTAGCTTGATAGTTTAAATATCACTGTGTAATTTCTTTTCAAATTAAGAGAGTAATCCACCAGCCTTTGAGTTGAGTATCCAAGTTAGCTAATTACTTGTGTCATTTGCATATTCATTTTATCTAATATCTGGTATCAGAGCTTCAGTAAGTAACCCTGGTGAATGCCCAAGTATATGCCAAAATTAGTAACCATGGAACCCAGCAAACAAAAGAAAACACAGTTGGCCTAACCTACCCAATGCTCACAAAAACCAATTACACAACATGGGCACTAAAGATGAGAGTTTTCATGCAAGCGCATGGCGTGTGGGGAGCAATCGAGCAGAAGGATCCAAATGCAGCAGTAGAGGAGAGAATAGACAAGATCGCAATTGCAGCAATTTATCAAGCAATTCCCGAGGAGACATTGTTATCTGTTGCAGAGAAGAAAACGGCGAGAGAAGCTTGGGATGCCATAAAAACCATGTGCTTAGGAGCTGATAAGGTGAAGAAGGCAAAAGCTCAAACTCTTAAAGTTGAGTTTGAGTCAATGACCATGAAGGAGACAGAGCAACTTGATGACTTTTGTGCGAGATTAAATGGTGTGGTGACGAACATTCGAGCACTAGGCGAAGTAATTGAAGAAACATACGTGGTCAAGAAATTACTGAGAGCAGTACCAACAAAGTTCCTGCAAATTGTTTCAGCAATTGAACAGTTTGGAAATCTGGATACTATGTCTGTGGAAGAAATCGTGGGCTCACTCAAGGCTCACGAGGAGAGGTTAAAGGGACAGACAGAGACCAATGGAGGGCAACAACTGTTACTTACTGAAGAGGAGTGGGCAAAGCGAGAAGCCAGTGAAGGACAGTTGCTGTTGTCACGAGAGGAATGGCTGAAAAAGGCAAACAAAGGAGTGGCTCGAACCAGTAATGAGAATCGTGGTAGAGATTATGGACGTGGACCACGTGACAGAAACAAATTGAGGTGTTACAACTGTCATGCCTTCGGACACTATGCAGTAGAGTGCAGAAAACCAAAGAGAAATAGAGAACAAAATTCTGAGGTGAACCTGACCCAGACAACAGATGATGAGCCTGCACTTCTTGTACTGGAGTGTGGAAGCGAAGAAAAGGGTACGGTTCTGTTGAATGAAAGTGGAGTGAACCCAAAGATGGAGTCGAATATTGGCAGTCAAACTGGAGAATCAAATGTTTGGTACTTAGATAACGGGGCGAGTAATCATATGTCCGGGCAACGATCGAAGTTTCGAGACTTGGACGAAGGAATAACTGGCATGGTGCGGTTCGGGGACGGATCCACAGTTGATATAAAAGGAAAAGGGACAGTGCACTTCACTTGCAAGAATGGAGAGGAACGAGCCCTGCAAGAGGTATACTTTATCCCTACACTTTGTAATAACATAATTAGTTTGGGCCAATTATCTGAGAGTGGTAACAAAGTAATTTTAAGCGGTGAATATTTGTGGATATATGATGAGAATGGAAAGTTATTTATAAAAGTAAAGAAGTCTCATAATCGTTTGTATAAACTGGTTATCGAGGAAAACAGAAATGCTTGCTTGTTGTCAAAAACAGAAGAAAAATCATGGCTCTGGCATCTACGCCTAGGCCATGTAAACTTTCAGGCAATGGGTCTTATGTCTAGAAGTGGAATGGTACATGGCTTTCCAAACATTGTTTACCCAAAGGAAAGCTGTCATGGATGTTTATTGTCAAAACAAGCCCGACGCCCATTCCCATCTAAAACTGGGTTCATTGCTACAAAGCGTTTGGAACTGATTTACGGAGGTATTTGTGGCCCAATATTGCCATCAACTCCAGCTGGGAATAGATACTTCTTGCTACTGGTTGATGACTTCAGCCGCGCCATGTGGGTGTTTATGATAAAGACAAAAGATGAGGCTTTGAGTATGTTCAAAAAATTCAAAGCATTGGTCGAAAATGAGTCAAAGGAGGTGATACAGGTGCTGAGAACGGACAGAGGGGGTGAATTTTGCTCTAAAGAATTCTCAGCGTTCTGTGAAAATGTTGGAATAACCAGGCACTTCACGGCTCCCTATTCCCCACAGCAGAACGGAGTCGTGGAGAGACGCAATAGAACCGTGGTGGCAATGGCCAGGAGCTTATTAAAAGAACGAGATATGCCTTCATGGATGTGGGGTGAAGCAGTCAGACATGCTGTGTTTCTGCTAAACAGGTTGCCAACGAGAGCTTTAACAGAATTAACTCCATACGAAGCATGGTCGAAGAAGAAACCACAGATCGAGTACTTGAAGGTGTTCGGGTGCATTGCTCATATGAAAGTGCCAAGTGTGCACGTAAAAAAATTAGACGACAGAAGTAAAATGGTTGTTCATTTGGGAAGAGAACCCGGGACAAAAGCATACAGATTGTTCGATCCAAACACAAAGGCCATACATGTTAGTAGGGACGTTATCCTCGAAGAGGCAAAAGGTTGGCAGTGGAAGGGAAAGGAAAAAGAAAGCCAGCAACAAGGAAGCATGTTTACAGTGACTGGGTATCAAGCCGAAACAGGTTCAGGAGATGGGGGGAATGAAGTTGCAGATCTCAGTGAAAATCATGAAACAGGGAGCACAGAAAGTGGTTTGCCGAGTACACCAGTTTCGCAGAATGAAGTTGCAGATCTCAGTGAAAGTCATGAAACAGGGAGCACAGAAAGTGGTTTGCCAAGCAGATCAGTCTCGATTGAATCAGGCTCACAAACTCTACAGACAATGTCCAGTGAAAGCAGCGAGCCAACAAAATTCAGGAGACTCAATGAAATATACAACTGCACGGAAGAAGTGGAGCTTGCTGATGAACTGTTACTGCTGGAAATGGATGAACCAGTGAAGTATAGTCAAGCGGTAAAAGAAAAGGTTTGGCGAGGTGCTATGAAGGCTGAACTTGATGCCATCGAGAAAAATGGAACGTGGAAGCTGACAGAATTACCACCAGGAAAAAGGGCCATAGACTTAAAATGGGTCTTCAAACTTAAAAGGGATACCAACGGAGACATTGTAAAACACAAGGCCCGCTTAGTCGCAAAAGGTTATGTGCAGAAGTGTGGCATCGACTATGAGGAGGTCTTTGCTCCGGTTACTAGATTAGAGACAGTGCGTTTGTTGATAGCACTTGCTGCAAGGAATGCATGGGAAATTCACCATCTTGACGTGAAAACAGCGTTTTTAAACGGAGAATTGCAAGAGGAAGTCTACGTGAATCAACCGGAGGGATATGTGATAGAAGGTCATGAAAGGAAGGTTTACAGATTGTTCAAGGCGCTATATGGCTTACGACAAGCCCCACGGGCTTGGTATGCTAAATTGAATAAATGTCTTGAAAAATTAGGCTTTGTCAAGTGTCCTTTTGAGCAGGCTGTTTATACAAGGCGTGAAGGAAATGAGTCACTTATAATCGGGGTGTATGTCGACGATTTGCTCATCACCGGTTCAAGCGTAACAAGTATCACAAAATTCAAGAAACAGATGAACAATGAATTCGAGATGAGTGATCTCGGAAAATTGTCATACTATCTTGGCCTGGAAGTAGCTCAGGGAAGTGGTTTTATTGAGTTGAAGCAATGTCTTATGCAAAGAAAATTCTTGAAAAATCTGGTATGACTGAGTGTAGTCCAGTTAGGTACCCAATGGACCCAAAGTTTCAGCTGCACAAGGATGAACAAGGCAGTCCAGTTGACTCAACAGAGTTTAAGAGAATGGTAGGAGGGCTGAGGTACTTGGTTCACACCAGACCGGACATAGCCTACGCAGTTGGAGTGGTAAGCAGGTATATGGAGAGGACCCACGACGTTACATATGAGTGCTGCAAAACGAATTCTGCGTTACGTCAAAGGCACACTAGAATATGGGTTAACATATGTGAAGGGTCGTGGAAATTATCTACTGTCAGGATTCTCAGATAGTGATTTAGCAGGAAATTTAGATGATAGGAAGAGCACGGGGGGCATGGCGTTTTACTTGGATGAGTCGCTGATTACATGGGTGTCACAGAAGCAGCGGTGCGTAGCTCTATCTTCATGCGAAGCTGAGTTTATGGCTGCCACTGCAGCAGCTTGTCAGGGAATCTGGCTACAGAGAGTTCTCAGCAACATTGCAGATGCACCAGTTGGACCTGTAACAATTTATATAGATAACAGGTCAGCCATTGACCTGGCTAAGAACCCTGTTTTCCATGGTCGTACTAAGCACATAGACGTGCGTTATCACTTTATTAGAGAGTGCGTAGAGAAGGGCTCAATTGTTATCAAATACATCAGTACCAACGAGCAGAGAGCAGACGTTTTAACGAAGCCAATGGTCCATTGCCAAGTTCGAAAAGATGCGCGAGTTGCTTGGAGTTAAAAACCTCAAACACGTTTAGATTAAGGGGGAATATGTTGGATTATATATTAATCTAAACATATTATTTTATTAATTGTATTTGCATTAGAATAAGTCAGCTACACCTGTACGTAGTTGCATAAGAATAGGTCTCTGGTAGTGAGTTTGGGTAGGAGAGTCGTGTGGCACTAACGGAGTATGCTCTGGTTTTTAGCTGTGACACTTAGCTTGATAGTTTAAATATCACTGTGTAATTTCTTTTCAAATTAAGAGAGTAATCCACCCAGCCTTTGAGTTGAGTATCCAAGTTAGCTAATTACTTGTGTCATTTGCATATTCATTTTATCTAATAATTATTATCAAAAAAGGTGTAGAGGAGAGACTTTGAGTAAGTATTGAATATTCCCAGTTGTCGCATTCTTGTAGTATATGCAAAGCTTTTGGCCACTCGTTGACCAAGATGCAATGATAACCCTGACAGAGAAGTTCCGCAACCAAAAAGGCAAGACACCAACTGCAAAATACAAATGAAAAGAAGGGTGATAAGGGAGACAGGAGAGAGGTACTGATCAGGGAACAAGTCAAGAGGACAGAAGCTATGGAGAAAGAGCAGTGTGAAAATTATCTTCTAAACAGAGAAATGATATCATTTGTGGTGGTAAATTTATGGGTTGTGATGTCGTTATGGATGAGGATCAAATTGTTTAAAGAGGCAACAAATGATGATCAAAAGGAAGATGCTGGTTTAGCAGACTCAAATATGGTTACTACTAATGTTTTGATGGGCTGTTTGACTGAGAAAATGATAGTAGAGGAAAACATCTTTGGTGTATACTAATGTGGAGATTTACCCACCTGATACAGCAAGATAACAAGGTAACCCAGTCAACTGCTTTGGTTGTGATTCATGAGCCACTTTGCACTGAAAATGTGTTTGAGACTCGAAGCAGTTTAGAAGATGGTGAATTTGTACTTATTTCCGGTGTTATCTAACTAAAAAAATTCAAACAATACACAATATAACAATATGAGTAATAAAAATATAGTGTATATATAAATATAAATATATACTCAATCAATATTTTTTTTAAAAAAAATTATTATTTAGTTGATAAAAGATAATTAATATTAAAATAAGAATCTGATATTGCAAGGGGTTGCGAAGTTATCAATTTAGATTAATTTATACATTGTAATATTGGATATTTATGTATTATGTCTCAGTTCATGTCTCTTTACTTTTCATCTTTTTGTTACTATTTGCTAGATGTTAAGAAATTTTTAAAACCCGATTCAATCCAGAAAAAAAATGAAAGTCTGATTGAAACATAGTCTCACTCGGTTTGATACGGACACGGGCCTTAAACGAGTCTCTTTTTATTCTAAATTTGGATCAATCCAAAATTCAAAAAATTCAGATAAAATCCTAGACTTAAAAAGTCTAAATAAAAGTTCTATTCGATCCTTAGAAGCCCAGATTTTTTAAACGGCTGAAAAATATGATTTTCTTTCTATATAAATTCTAGAAATGTACAAAAATTTTAATAAATTTTTAAAAAGCATATTAAATTATACTATTAGAATCAAGACAAGTTATAATTCATTGGTTTTTGATTTAATACAATAATAACATTTATGAAGATTAATAACTGAGAAGTCTAAATGTAATATAAATGAATATTATTTATTTCGGTATCTAAATTATTCTAATTCAAGATATTATTTGTTTCTTTTTGTAAACAAGCCACGGTTTAAAGCACGGACACGAACTAATATTGATATATAAATAAATGGGTTAAACATAACCGGATGACTAATTGCGTCCAAATATCTCATTCATTGCAAATTTGACTCAAACGGGTCATTAATTAACTTAATTTGAACATTTCGATACAGTCAAAAATTAAAATTATACCAAAATTGAAAATGGTAACATAGGATGGTAGAGCTCGTTTTGGAATTCAATACGATTACTAAAATTTTCTATTTGGCTCACAGAATAATGATGATATCTGACATTGATTGTCCGAACTTGTGTTATTTTCAAAAACTTAGAAGATTAAAACGAGATTTAATCATGATTTGTGAGTCAAAAAACAAGTTTTAATAATTATATTGAAGTCCAGAATGACCCCTACCATCATTGTGTTAAGATTTTTGGATTTTGACTAGTTTTAGTTTTGACTTTAACGGAATGACCAAATTAAGTTAATTGATGATCATTTTGAGTCAAAATTGCAATGAGTAATTTACTTGAATTTTTGGACGCAGTTAGTCACCTACCTACCTGATATTTAACCCACAAATGAATAAATAATATTTTGATTAAAAGTATGGTTCTTGCCGGCTGGCATGCAAACCTAAAATGGGCCTCTTATTCTCGAGGAAACTTGACCCGATTTTTTTAAAAAAATTCGACTTTATTTGTTTTATAAACTATGAATTTTTTGAAGAGCGAATTAAACCCAATCTACTAGATCTTTGGAAAATATTATTTTCAGAGCAAAATTTTTATTTTCAGAGCAAAAAAAGACTGAAATGACAAAATTGCCCCTCCTGCATTGCACAATAAAAGCCCTGAAAAATATGAATATAAGGATAATTTGGTCTTTTTGCACATAAAAAAAGGAGCTCTGAAAATAACATTTTCCTAAATCTTTTTTGCATGTTTGCTTGTCCATGCCGCATAACTAAATACTGGTCAATATCAAATACAATTAAATAATTGATCTTAGATGGGGAATGAAACTATTTTATCTCAAATAATGTGTTTTATAGGCCGGGGTTAAAATATGATTAAAGATTAAAAAAAACCGTTAGTTGGTAAAATGACCATAACAAACTAAAATTAAATTAATAGATTAATTAAGTGTAGTGAACTATTTTTGCAATTAGTTATTTGCTGTTATTTTTGAACGAAAATTGGAGAGTAAAAATGTAATTACCTCTTAAAATATATTTAACAAAAAAGCAAATCTATTATTAAAAAATATTAAAATTAAACAATCCATATTTTTAATTTTGAAGAAGAATGTTAATTAATATTAGTATCAATCATTCCGTAAACTGAAACTAAGTCTTAGATTAATTCAAGACATTTTTTAGTAATTCTTTTTTGAAAAAATATATACTTTTCTTTAACTAAATTAATATTAAAAATTTAAACAACTCTAAAAGATAATGCATAATATGTTTTAGAAACCACTTAAGCTATGTTTGGTTTAATAATATTGGGTATGAGATATGGGGTTGAAATAGATAAAAGTAGATTAAATCACCGGGATATGCCCGGTTATATTTTAATTCTTCTATAAAAATATAATTTGAAATAGTTTAATTTCAATATGTGTTATATTTATATCATGTTTATGATACTGAGATATAAAATAAAAATAAAAATATAAACACCTAAAAAGAGTATGACAAATTATAAGATTTTTTAATTAATTATATAAGTATATAATAAATTGATGAATATTTAAATTAGTGAAAAGAGAGAATAGTGGAGACTTTAAAAATGAGAAGGGAGAAATGAGAAATGAGAAATGAGGAAAAGAGAGAATAAATGGAGGTTATAAATGAAAGATAGACATTCAAAATATAATTAATTAGGGAAAAATGTTAATGGAAGATGAGACACACGTAGGATTTGATGATTTCAGCTATTTAATGAGAATTTGACATATAAGCAACGATGACATCAGCTGTACTATCTTTTAGTATAATGTAGACTCGTATCATATCATGTGTTTTGTTGAAATTTTTTTATTTTAAAATCCATTTTTCAAATTCATGAGATATAGGGTTTTAGAAAAGCCATCATATGAGCTATCAAACCCTTGATATCATTTATCACAAGGGCTGAGACTCATTACACGTATTTTATTATATTTTTCATTTTTTTTCTCTCGCTCTGCTGATGTCGACTGCGATACACTATTCAAACAGCGCCGACAAGCACTACATGAATTTCATGATTCCAACAGAGCCATATTTTATCATTTGCCTCTTGGTTTGCCAATGAAAAGTTAAAACTAATTCTGTTGGGGAAGATCTTTCAGAACTAAAGCTTTCGCTCTTTATTAGAGCCAGGTGCTCTTATTTTACGACGGGAGGGACGATTGCTTTCATTACTGACCAGAAAGACACCAAATTCCTCCTTTAGGTGCTTCAACATCATCTCTTTCGGTTCTTCGGCCATCCAGAGGTGTATATTCCCATTCTGCCTGGATCGAGTATCAGAAGTCATATCGTTTCTACTTTTTCGAGAAAACCGGTCTTCGGGTAATGTCAAATGCACTGTGTTAACAAGTAGGGTTCATAGCTCTTGGTTGGATGATTGACACGAAGGGAGAATAAGCTATCGACCAGTGTCTTCTAGAAAGAGTCTAAATAACATCGCCAAAAAAAAGTCAATCAACGAAACCGGTAAGAAACAGAATTGACAAAATTCACCAGTGAAAAAATAAAAATATTGTAGGAAATATAAAGGAGAAAGAGCAATGAATCCCCTTTGATTTCTCTATTTATAGAGTAAGCGCGCAGTCAGTGTAGCATCTATTGTTCCCGTTCCTGTTGCTGGAGTGTTACAGGACGTTGACATTGGCCAATGAGGAGATTCGGCGGCAAAGAGCTGCTCGAAAAGGGTCATGGTTGGCCCAGTACATCCTCTTGTGCCTCGCCCCTCTCTCTAAAGGGTCTTGGTGCCGAAGAAGGACAGTTGTTGAATCTCGTGCAAGTTAGGTTTTGGTTGTATTGGCTGCAAGCGGAACGTAGGCGCTTTAGGTGTGTATTGACCATGCTGCTTTAACCAGTCCCGCAAGTCAGGAAAACTCTGGCTTAGCCAATTCACTCCTAAACTATAGAAAGTTGGACATTCGATCACAAAATCCATTGACAGCTGCCCAATACGTGTTTATCAACCACCCGTGCATGCGGGGGCGCCGGTTATGAGAACAGTCAGAGCAGATTCTATATAAGAGTACCTTCTGTCCCATTTGGCTCAATATCAATAGCCGGAGATTAAATAGCGAGGGTTACGTATACGGTAAACATGAGCATGAAAGGGGATGCCATTAATTAGCTGCAAGGGATGAGAGAGGCCTTTTCCGGGTAAGGGATGAATGAGGCCTTACGAGGGCTCTTTCCCACTTAATTGATTAGATTCATTCCTTGAGCACACCAACTTCCTGAAAAAATGCCTACGATTAAAAACCACCGACATGTCAAGATCCAAATTCGAATTGGTTACTGGTCCTGGTCAGAGGCCACTGTGTTCCCGGCGGTCCAACAAAGAGGCTTGCTAATCGAGCAGGTGTGCTGCCGAAGGCGAAGCACAATGGTTACGGCTAATACAGCTAATCTAGATAGCAGTTTCGGGGAGCAGGCAGTTTTTAAATCTTGGGGAACGGAAAGCGTTGCCACCACTTTCTAGCACTGAGGGCTCCTTCTGTAGAATTTAATCAGTTACCCGCACACCTTCAATATGCCTTCCTGGGACCATAAAAGACTTACCCGGTAATAGTATCGTCAGCTTTCACTCACTTAATCTAAGACAGCGCTGATAGCTTGTAATTAACAGCCCCCTTATGAAACAGCAGCCTTTGAACTGTATTTAAGTAGTTATAGTTAAAGTTTGGAATCCTTGCAACTATGATAGAAAGCCGTTTGCTTGTTGCCAAACCCTTCGCCTTTTTTATCAAAGTAGGTCGCGAATGTTCTATTTTAGTCGGTCAGGGGAAACTACCGCTTCTACGACAGTTCCGCCTCCTCGTCTTGCTTCTGGCAAAGCTTCTACTTTGCTTGCTTCTCCCTGGCCATGTCTCACTACAAGGATAGTACAGGCGCCTTTCTTTTTAACTATAGTGTGCTTCTTTTTTTTCAGGTTAAATTTTGATATTGATGAATAAAAAATGTGAATGCATATTTTAGTTTCTTAGATCCTATGTTAAAATATTTATAATCACATATTTTAATAAGAAAAATAAGCAAAAACACTAACTTTTTTAAAAAAAAATTGTGATTTTATTATCTTTTAAAACTTTTTGCAAAAATAGGGAATCAATTAAAATCAAGCAGACACGCAATTAGTTGAATTGTGTTTTTTATATTGCATTTGAGATTACATGAGGTTGCATAAATTCGTCTAAAGTTGCATCTAGTTGCATCAAGTTGCATAAAACCGTATATTCGCAAAAAAAAATGAAAATAGTATTTTTGCAAATAAAAAAGTAATTTTGCAAATTTTTGTAAAAATATTTTTAGCCTAAGGTATTTTTCAAAAAAACTCTAGTAATATTTATGATTAAATTAAGTGATAGTGTATAATTTTAGTTTTTAATATTAAAATAATTAATTAACAAAAATATAATAAAGTGTCTTTTGATTCTTGATTCCAAATAACTTATCAACCAAACACCACTTAAGGGTATCATTCTCATCATATTTTTGAACCAAACTGGTGATATCCGGTATCAAGATCCAAACTCATACCAGCTTATACCGATTTTTGATTCCAACCTGATACCACCTAGTTGGCCAAACGATCCCTTAGGGGTTGTTTGGTTCACAAGACAGTATGAATTTGGAATAAGAAATTGGGTTAAAATGGTATGTGGTTGAGCAATCATTCATGATATTATGATATTATGTGTTTGGTTCGGTGCTGGAATGAATCTGTTTAATTTAAATATTTTTAATTCATTGATTTAATCAAACTTTTATATATTACATATGTCGAATTTAAGTTAATATACAACTTACAAACTAAAAAATTAAATAAATAAAAGTGATTAAAAATTTAAAATTTTCAGTAATTTATAATTTTTAAAACAAGTAAAATATTACTAATTAGTATTAAATAAAAATAAGCATTACTTATTTAAGATTAAACAACATGATATTTAAGATATGTGTTTTAAATTTGCATTTAACTTTATAAATAAAAATAAAATAATGAAATTTAATTTCATACCTCGTACATCTCAAACTCACCTTGAGGTATCAAATCTGGATTTCAAATATGTTTAAGAAATTGATATCAAAATTTAAAAACAGTCAACCAAGCAACAAGTATGGGTTATCAAATCTGGATTCCAAATATGTTTAAGAAATTGATATCAAATTTTAAAAACAGTCAACCAAGCAACAAGTATGGGTTTGAAAGAACAAACTCATACATAATACTAGAATGAGTTGAACCAAATGACCCTTAAGATGTTACATTTCAAAAAGAAATCATTCAATAATTTTTTAAGTTAAAAAGTTTGTACTTAAAATCTAAAGGTTCTCTATTAGATATGGAACATATTCATGATATAATTACATTAATAACTTCTTTTAAAGTCAAAACTTTTTAGTAAATTTAAAGGTTATCTCTTACAGAGAGTACAAGATATTCATTATATCTAATTAATTAGGATCTTGTCTTTTTAAAAAAATTTATTAGGGTCGAAGATGGTTAAATTTAAATCTCTCAACAAATAAATGTCTTGTACACTGCAGGACAAAAACATACATTTCATCAGCGAGTAGCTCTCATTTTCTGGCCTTTGCATTCGCCTGATCAACATAAATTTTCTAGATATCTCGACCAAATAAATCTCGTATACATAAAATTCCTGAATTCAGACAACGTGCAAGAATGGTGACACCGGCTAAACAATCCCTGGATGGAGAAGGAAGCAGCGCTCTTCGATTTTCGACTAATGTTCAGGTGAATTCTTCAATGTAACTACTATTTTTTTGTAAAAATAAGAAGTCACTAGAATGTAGAAATGTTTCTGTGATGTATACCAACAGTAAAATATTTTGAAATGATTTAAATAGCGCCTAAACTAAAGGAATGTTGTGGCACAGGAGGAACTGGGACAAAACAACTCAGGAGGAGGGCAAGATGACTGGGATCAAGGTGTTGTGTCAGCGGCGGCTGCAGAGAAAGCTCTGGGAAAGAGGAAGCTCGAAGACATTATCGACGAGCAGATAACTGATGAGCAGCAGCAAGCGTAAGCTTTTGTTTGTTTCCACAACAAATTATTGTTTTTTTCTTTGTTTTTAACTCAAATTACTTTGTTGGAGCGTACAGTGCACACATTGAGGCGAATCAAGGAGAGGAAATTGCAAGATCAGAGTTGCAGGATTCTCGTCAACAGGTAGCAAAACTAACCTCTTTTGTGTTCGTAATTTATTAATGTCTCTGTTAAGTAATCAATCGCTCTAAAACCTTAAGATTGTAGAGAAAAAACCCAAATATGATCTTATACTCTTTAACACTCCAATTAATTATACGATACTTTTCGCTACGATCGATAATAACAAATAAAACCAATACCAATAACAAATATTTAATAGAACAAATGGGGTGAAAGGACTCGAACATAAGACCCTCCCTAGACCGCGCTCTTATACCATGTTAAGTAAACAGATTCACATAATTGACTAACCGAAACAAGATTTAACTTGAGATCCTGTATATAATAAACATCAAAAAAAATACACCGTTGGAGTGACTACGGAACCAACACCTTGTAAGGCGTAGGAGTATCGTTGATTCCCTCTTAATTAGTTACATATTGTTTACATTCAATATGGTTCTTTTTCTTTGCTTGACTTTCTTCTTTTTGTCCGTGACATTTGTAATTTGAAAAAAAAAAAGAGATGTATGCTACAGCCTGAAAAGCACGAGGCAAAGATTGATAAGGCTCCAACAAGTTACAATATGGTAAGTCCTCTCTGATCTGCTAATCTTGAAAATGAAAGTACTAGTGGCACTAATTCAGGAGACAGTCATAACTTACTCAATGCAATGACGGCCAACAAATTTCAGGAAGCAATAGTTGAGCTTGTACGGTTGGCGACAGAAGAGCTGAGAGTGATGGCTGTGGTCACTGAACCGCTGTGGAGGCATTGCGGTGCTGATGATGGAAGCAGAATTCTTGATAAAGTGGCATATAGTAGAATGTTTCCAAATCTGGTTGGCCCCAGACAAGTAGGCTTCACATCTGAAGTTTCTCGTGAAACTGCCAGGATTGAATTGAGTCCCAAGAACCTCGTCAGTTATTTTATGGACGTGGTCAGTATTATTTAAATTCTTTTGTATTTGTTAAAAATAGCACCTGTATATACCAGTTTATATATATATAAGTGTTTCTTTATCTGAGAGAAAACAAGATAGATGCACTAGTAAGAGTCTGTTATTATTTCAAAAGAAGAACAGTACAATATAAGAGATTGGTTTAGCTGATAATGGCTAAAACCAGGGACACAACTGATTCTCCTAACACGACTGAAACACACGATTATTTCTCTGGACTCCTATAAAATCTCTACTACGTGAAGACTAATTCCACAAGCTGATCTCTAGACATGCAGCAGTAACAGGCACGTGCATGTGTAAAAAGAAACTTACATTAAATAAAATAACAAGCTTAAATTAAAAACCCAACAATCACCCTCCTAATTTAAGCTTGTTTGCTTAACTCCTTCACTCCCAGTAGTTTCCGCATTCTCTCAAATTTAACAGTAGTGAGGCTCTTCGTTAACACATCTGCTCGCTGAAACTCCGTGCTGACATGCTTGACAATTATCTCACCCCTTTCAATGCATTCACGGATTAAAATGATAGCGGATATCTATGTGTTTGCTACGGCCATGAAACACTGGATTTTTGGCCAAATCGATCGCGGATTTGTTGTCTATGTATATAACCACAGGACTAACAAAATCTCCAGTTATTTGTTTCAACAGGTTCCCGTAACCAAATAGCTTGGCACGCAGCCGCTGTTGCTGCCATGAACTCCGCCTCGCAGGATGAGAGAGCAATGCACCGTTGTTTTTGAGATACCCAGGTCACTAAACTTTCATTCAGGTAGAATACCATGCCTCCAGTACTTTCTTCTGTCAACAACAAAACCACCCATATCGCTGTCAGAATAACCAGTGAGAATATTGTTTCCACCTTCCTTTGTGTATACCAGGCCAAAATCAATTGTACCCTTATGTAGCGCAGAAGAATTCTCTTTGCTGCATTCATGTGCATCGTGGTGGGCTTTTCCATAAACCTACTCACCATCCCAACCGAAAAAGCAATATCTGGCCTCGTATTTACAAGGTAACGTAACCCACCTACTATACTTTTGAACAGAGTAGAATTCACAGGCTTACCGTTCTCATCCTTTGACATTGATTCCTTGGGATCCATCGGGTATTTGACTGGATTGCAGCCTGCCAATCCTGCTTTCTCTAGAATTTTTTTTGCGTACGCTGCTTGCTTCAATTCTATGTAATCAGCACCTTGCTCGACTTCAATTCCTAAGTAATAGGATAATCTCCCTAGATCACTCATTTCGAATCTGCTGCTCATCTTTGCCTTGAAGTCTTGAATGATTGACACACTTGTACCCGTCACTAGTAAGTCATCCACATATACACCCACGATCAGAAACTCATCTCCCTCCCTTTTGGTGTAAACAGCATGTTCAACAGGACATCTCATGAATCCCAGTTCCTCAAGGCATTTGTTTAATTTCGCATACCATGCCCGGGGCGCTTGTCGTAGCCCATACAAAGCTTTTAACAGCTTGTATACTAAGTGCTCCTGGCCCGCTTTCTTAAACCCTTCCGGTTGAGAGACGTAGACTTCCTCAAGAATCTCCCCGTTGAGGAATGCCGTTTTTACATCAAGATGGTGCACCTCCCAACCATTTTTAGCAGCCAAAGCAAGAAGCAATCTGACGGTTTCAAGTCGAGTTACAGGTGCGAAGATTTCCTCGAAGTCAACCCCATGTTTCTGTACATATCCTTTAGCCACGATTCTAGCCTTGTGTTTCACAATTCTTCCGTTAGCATCCTTCTTCAATTTGAATATCCACTTCAGACCAATAGCCTTATGTCCAGCAGGTAACTCTGTCAACTCCCAAGTTTTATTTTTCTCAACAGCCTCCATCTCTTTCTTCATAGCTTTCCTCCACTCCGTTTCTTTTGCTGCTGTTCATAGCACACAGGCTCATCCACTCCCATGAGGTACAGTTCTTCGTCAAGCTCTATCTCTTCTGTATTGTCATAAATATCTGTCAATGATCTGTAGTTTCTGGGTTCGCTGCTGGTGGAATCTAGATCAGAGAGTGTCTCAGATGATTGAGAGTTTTCAGTTTCTGTTGTATGTTCATTTGTATTGTCTGAGCTCGCACTTTGAGATGTGAATGTTTCCTCCTCGCTTGTATTCTCGGCTGATTCTGTCACAGATATGTTCTGAACAACAAACATTTCAGGGTGAGTGATCTGCACTTCCTTATGTTTCTCCCACGACCACATTTTAGATTCCTCAAAGACCAAGTCTCGACTTACATGGATTGTGTTTGCCACTGGATCA
Organism: Apium graveolens; assembly: GCF_009905375.1. Classification (NCBI taxonomy): domain Eukaryota; kingdom Viridiplantae; phylum Streptophyta; class Magnoliopsida; order Apiales; family Apiaceae; genus Apium; species Apium graveolens. The sequence continues at coordinate 27,142,912 of NC_133649.1, read as the reverse complement.
TACACCCTGTATGCTTTTGTTACCTGGCTCTTTGCCGAGATGAATTACAGGCTTACTACGATCATCGAGTTTTTTGTGTATGCATTTGGAATCTTCATGTGGGCAACACAGCCGAAAACTCGGATATGTCCGATCTGTGGCTTGTAACCTGACCAGGCTTCATATGGAGTAATATCGGACACAGCTCTCGTCGGCAATCTGTTAAGGATATACACAGAATGACGAACTGCCTCACCCCAGAACATAGAGGGTAAGCGTTTCTCCTTTAAAAAGCTTCTAGCCATTTCTACCACAGTTCTATTCCTCCGCTCCACGATTCCATTCTGCTGTGGAGAGAAAGGGGCCGTGAATTGCCTGTTGATTCCAGCTTCCTCACAATAAGACATGAATTGCTTGGACATGACTCCCCTCCTCTATCAGTTCTCAATGTTTTTATTTTCTTTTCCATACCATCTTCAACTTGGCTCTGAATCTTTTAAAAACCTCGAAGGCTTCGTCTTTGGTTTTTAACATGAAAACCCACATGGCACGGCTGAATCATCCACCAATAGAAAAAAGTACTTGTTTCCTGCAGGAGTTGTTGGTGTTATCGGGCCACAGAGGTCACCATATATCAATTCCAAGACTCTTTTTGTACTATAGTTCGACTGTGATGGAAACGGGTTCCTGGTTTGCTTCGACATTAGGCAGCCTGTACATGGTTCTTTAGGCTGATTCACATTTGGCATGCCATATACCATTTTACTTGTGGACATCAGATTCATAGCCCTGAAATTAACATGTCCTAGTCTCGAATGCCAAAGCCACGAAGACTCATCTGACTTAGACACATGCATTTAGATTTGCTGTTCTCAATAATATTTTATAGAGCCTATTGTGAGAACGTCTTACTTTCATAAGCAGATTTCCATTCAAGTCTCGAACAAACAGATAGTCACCACGTAAAATAAACCTCATTTCCAGATTCAGATAATTGACCGAGGCTAATGATATTACTACGAAGTGTAGGGATATAATATACCTCATTTAAAACACGCTCCTCCCCGTTCTTGCAGTTCAGCACTATGTTTCCCTTCCCTTTGATATGAACTGTTGAACCATCTCCAAATTTGACTTGTCCAGTTATCTTCTCATCCAGTTCTCTGAATTTTGATTTTTGACCCGTCATGTGGTTGCTTGCGCCATTGTCTAAGTACCACAAGTTTGAGTCACCTTTTGCCTTTTCATTTTCAGCAGTGTTCAACTTTGGGGCTATCCTTTCTTCATTCAACATCACACTAGCATTTTCCTCTTCACGCTCTGTTAGCAACAGAGCTGGTTCATCATCTTGAATCGGGCTATGTTAACCTCCTTGTTTTTGATCTCTGTCACGTCGCGGTTTGCGACACTCTGCTGCATAGTGTCCATGTAGTTGACAGTTAAAACATCTGACTCGGCTTCTTATCCTCGCACCAGTCGATTATTGTCCCTTCCCACGCTAGTCATTGTTATTTTTAAAAACGGTTGCCCAGACTCTAATCCTCCCTTGCTTCCCTCGCTTGAGCCATTCCTCTCTAGTGAGCAATAACTTGCTCTCCTCGCCTTCTCTTTTCAACCATTCTTCTTCTGTGAGCAGCAACTGCCCTCCACTGACCTCTACTGGCCACGTATTCTTTCTTCATGTGCCTTAAGCGATCCAACAGCCTCCTCGACCGTCATAGTTTCCAGATTCCCAAACTGTTCAATGGTGGGACGCTATTTGTAGAAACTTTGAGGGTACTGCTCTGAGCAATTTTTTCACCACATATTCCCTCCTCAATAGTTTCACCTAGGGCTCGTATATTCGTCCACCAGGCCATGTAGCTTCATGCAGAAATCATCTAGGGATTCCGTGTCTTTCATGTTCAGCATCTCGAACTCGGTTTTTAGAGTCTGTACCTTCGCTTTCTTTACTCGTTCTGCTCCCAGGGCACATGGTTTTTATGGAATCCCAAGCTTCTTTAGCCGTCTGTTTTTCAGCAACGGACAAGAGAATGTCCTCAGGTATGGCTTGATATATCGCCAGCGAGTGCGATCTTGTCCATTCTGTCCTCGACCTTCGCCGTGTCGTCTTTGGCTCCACTGCATCCCAAACACCGTGTGCCTGCATAAAACACTTTCATCTTTAAAGACCATGCTGTGTAGTTTCCTCTTGATAGCATGGGATAGCTCAAACTGACTGCACCTTCCTTTACTTTGCTTGTCTCGATCGTAGTCATTCTTTGGCATATATTTGGGCATTCACAGGTTGCTAGCTCTGATACCAGAATGTTAAAAATAGCACCTGTATATACCAGTTTATATATATATAAGTGTTTCTTTATCTGAGAGGAAAACAAGATAGATGCACTAGTAAGAGTCTGTTATTATTTCAAAGAAGAACAGTACAATATAAGAGATTGGTTTAGCTGATAATGGCTAAAAACCAGGGACACAACTGATTCTCCTAACACGACTGAAACACACGATTATTTCTCTGGACTCCTATAAAATCTCTACTACGTGAAGACTAATTCCACAAGCTGATCTCTAGACATGCAGCAGTAACAGGCACGTGCATGTGTAAAAAGAAACTTACATTAAATAAAATAACAAGCTTAAATTAAAAAACCCAACAGTATTTGTTTTGCATTGTCAATCTAGAACTGATGAATTTGCTTTCTAACTTGTCATCTTTTTTGTTAACTAGAGTAACTGGTATGTGATGTTTTATGAAATTGTCCCAAAGGCTAGGACAGTTGATGTCCTGATGAATCCAGAAGGAGCAACAGACTATGATGGAACCCTACAAGTGGTAATTAGATTTTTTTATTTATAAATCTTCCCCTTAAGTCTAGTTAACAAAAACATTATATTCAGTACATGTTAATAGTTTTTGAAATATAATTAATCTATCATGTATGCTTGCATGCAAATCTAATTCAGATGGCTGCTACATATCAACTCTCTACACCACTTGTCCCAAACCGTGAGACCTATTTTGCTAGATATTGTAAGCGATATTCTGAGAATGACTGGATAGTGGTTGACGTTTCATTAGACAGTGTACACCCAGTCCAGTAACCGGGTGCAAGAAAAGGCCATCAGGTTGCCTTATTCATGAATTACCTGATGGATTCTCACAGGTGAACTAAATGCATACAATGTTGATCATATATATTATAGTATTTCATTGTATGAGCTTGATTGATATTTCTTGGATTACCTAATTATGGTTTACTCATGTAATGTTTTTTCAAGATTACATGGGTTGAGCATGTAGATGCGGACTGCAGGGCTATCAGAGCTATGTATCAACCTCTGCTAGATTCTAGTATAGGATTTGGAGCCAAACGATGGATCTCTACCCTAGAAAGAAGGTGTCGACAGATGGGAAATGACATCTCGCTAAAGGCCCCTCTTGGGAGAATACAATCAACTAGGTACGTAAATGAAACTTGCATTAGTGGAATTTCACTTAAAATTCCTGCTGCTCCATGATAAAATTGAATCTCCTATATGCATTTATGTTTTTCACACAGTGATGTCAAGTGATGAAAGAGCTCAGACAGTTCTATTGAAGCTTGCTGCAAAAATGGTGTTAAACTTCAACTCAGGAATTAGTGGTTTAACCGGGAACTGGAAAGAACTATCGGGACATTCTACTGACGACAATATTAGGGTCATGACAAGAATGAATATGAGAGATCATAGCCTACCTAGGGGTACTCTGATATCTGCTGCTTCATCAATTTGGCTTCCAGTGCCACCGAAGTCTGTGTTTGATTTTCTCCGCAATCACAACTCAGGAAGCGAGGTATCTTTACCTGAAATTAAATGCATTACCACTTTTAACTGCAATTAGAAAGAACTTTTCATTATTCGGTCTTCTTAATTATCATCTATAGGTAAATTATGTTATCTTCATTAGGTTCAAGGCATTATATCAGTGCACATATAGAGACTTCAGACGAATTTATGATTGTAACTAGACTTCATTATCTAAACTGTCTATATAAGTACAACAACTTTCCTTACATTGTTATGCCAAATTGAAGCAAATTTACATGCATCTATATAGTTAGATTCCAAATTAGCTGTTATTCCATGTTGTACGCTGACAACTAATCATTAGACCTTAATATTCCACGTACAGCCGCTGATTCCATACCCCGGTAGGGAATGGGAGGTCCTCTCCGGTGAAACTGCTGTTGAACAAGTGTGTCACATTACCAAAGGCCATGAAGCTAGCTATTCTGTTTCAATACACAAGGTTCTGGTAAGTGCATATGTAGAAAGTTTTCATTTCATTATCAGTAGAAGTAAAAAGGAAATAATGATTTTCTTATTTATAACGATCACAAATTCGTTGTAGGCTGAGAACTCAAGCCAAGAGAACATACTATTACTGCAAGAGAGTTGCAGTGATCCAGTGGCTTCATACATTGTCTTTTCCCGCCTAAGAAACTGAGGATATGCATCTGATACTGAATGGAATAAGTTCCCAATATCGACCCCTTCTTCCATCGGGATTTGCAGTGCATCCTGATGGACCTGCTACTGGAACAGAAGGATCCGGAGGATCGTTATTGACCGTTTCGTTTCAGCTATGGTCGATGATTCTCCGACATTCGTACCGCCCGCTGAAATGCATTCCCAAAGCAGCAGACCTCATCAACCTCACGACGGAGAGGATTAAAGTAGCAGTGGAGGAATTCTTATCTCAGGCAGCGCTGCTTGCTTCCATGAATGAGGCCTAATAGAAATGAGTTGCTATTTCATCATTTGTGTAATCATTAAACATGACAAGTTATTGACAAAGTGCCTTGCTGGATCAAACTAGGTGAAGTGCCACCTTCCTACTGGTCTCGTGATGGTTTAACCATGATTTCTCAGCTCATTGGAAAGCCTATTAAGTTTGATGAAATTACCTGCACGATTTTGAATCTTTGAAATTTGCTCGAGTCCAATTTGAACTTGAATATTCTGCACCTAGACCTTCATGTGTATGGGTACCTATTATTATCAAAAAAGGTGTAGAGGAGAGACCTTTGAGTAAGTATTGAATATTCCCAGTTGTCGCATTCTTGTAGTATATGCAAAGCTTTTGGCCACTCGTTGACAAGATGCAATGATAACCCTGACAGAGAAGTTCCGCAACCAAAAAGGCCAAGACACCAACTGCAAATACAAATGAAAAGAAGGGTGATAAGGGAGACAAGGAGAGAGGTACTGATCAGGGAACAAGTCAAGAGACAGAAGCTATGGAGAAAGAGCAGTGTGAAAATTATCTTCTAAACAGAGAAATGATATCATTTGTGGTGGGTAAATTTATGGGTTGTGATGTCGTTATGGATGAGGATCAAATTGTTAAAGAGGCAACAAATGATGATCAAAAGGAAGATGCTGGTTTAGCAGACCTCAAATATGGTTACTACTAATGTTTTGATGGGCTGTTTGACTCAGAAAATGATAGTAGAGAAAACATCTTTGGTGTATACTAATGTGGAGATTTACCCACCTGATACAGCAAGATAACAAGTAACCCAGTCAACTGCTTTGGTTGTGATTCATGAGCCACTTTGCACTGAAAATGTGTTTGAGACTCGAAGCAGTTTAGAAGATGGTGAATTTGTACTTATTTCCGGTGTTATCTAACTAAAAAATTCAAAACAATACACAATATAACCAAATGAGTAATAAAAATATAGTGTATATATAAATATAAATATATACTCATCAATATTTTTTAAAAAAAATTATTATTTAGTTGATAAAAGATAATTAATATTAAAATAAGAATCTGATATTGCAAGGGGTTGCGAAGTTATCAATTTAGATTAATTTATACATTGTAATATTGGATATTTATGTATTATGTCTAGTTCATGTCTCTTTACTTTTCATCTTTTGTTACTATTTGCTAGATGTTTACGAAATTTTAAAACCGATTCAATCCAGAAAAAAAATGAAAAGTCTGATTTAAACATAGTCTCACTAGGTTTGATACGGACACGGGCCTTAAACGAGTCTCTTTTTATTCTAAATTTGGATCAATCCAAAATTCAAAAAATTCAGATAAAATCCTAGAACTTAAAAAGTCTAAATAAAGTTCTATTCGATCCTTAGAAGCCCAGATTTTTAAAACGACTGAAAAATATGATTTTCTTTTCTATATAAATTCTAGAAATGTACAAAAATTTAATAAATTTTTAAAAAGCATATTAAATTATTCTATTAGAATCAAGACCAAGTTATAATTCATTGGTTTTTGATTTAATACAATAAATAACATTTATGAAGATTAATAACTGAGAAGTCTAAATGTAATATAAAGGAATATTATTTATTTCGGTATCTCAAATTATTCTAATTCAAGATATTATTTGTTTCTTTTTGTAACAAGCCACGGTTTAAAGCACGGACACGAACTAATATTGATATATAAATAAATGGGTTAAACATCAACCGGATGACTAATTGCGTCCAAATATCTCATTCATTGCAAATTTGACTCAAACGGGTCATTAATTAACTTAATTTGAACATTTCGATACAGTCAAAATTAAAATTATACAAAATTGAAAAATGGTAACATAGGATGGTAGAGCTCGTTTTGGAATTCAATACGATTACTAAAATTTTCTATTTTGGCTCACAGAATAATGATGATATCTGACATTGATGTGTCCGAATTGTGTTATTTTCAAAACTTAGAAGATTAAAAACGAGATTTAATCATGATTTTGTGAAGTCAAAAAACAAGTTTTAATAATTATATTGAATCCAGAATGACCCCTACCCATCATGTGTTAACATTTTTGGATTTGACTAGTTTAGTTTTCGACTTTAACGGAATGACCAAATTAAGTTAATTGATGATCATTTTGAGTCAAAATTGCAATGAGTAATTTACCTTGAATTTTTTGGACGCAGTTAGTCCCCTACCTACCTGATATTTAACCCACAAATGAATAAATAATATTTGATTAAAAGTATGGTTGACCCCGTCATGGGCCGTGGCATGCAAACCTAAAATGGGCCTCTAGTATTCTGAGGAAACTTGACCCAGATTTTTAAAAAAAAATCGACTTTATCTGGTTTTATAAACTATGAATTTTTTAAAGAGCGAATTAAACGCAATCTACTAGATCTTGAATATTATTTCAGAGCAAAATTTTATTTCAGAGCAAAAAAAGAGACTGAAATGACAAAATTGCCCCTCCTGTATTCACAATAAAAGCCCTTGAAAAATATGAATATAAGATAATTTGGTCTTTTTGCACATAAAAAAGATGCTCTCGAAATAGCATTTTCCTAAATCTTTTTTGACTGTTTGCTTGTCCATGCCGCATAACGTAAATACTGGTCAATATCAAATACAATTAAATAATTGATCTTAGATGGGGAATGAAACTATTTTATCTCAAATAATGTGTTTTATAGGCCGGGGTTAAAATATGATTAAAGATTAAAAAAAAACGTTAGTTGGTAAAATGACCATAACAAACTAAAATTAAATTAATAGATAAATTAAGTGTAGTGAACTATTTTTGCAAATTATTTATATGCTGTTATTTTTGAACGAAAATTGGAGAGTAAAATGTAATTACCTCTTAAATATATTTAACAAAAAAGCAAATCTATTATTAAAAAATATTAAAATTAAACAATCCATATTTTTAATTTTGAAAAAGAATGTTAATTATATTAGTATCAATCATTCCGTAAACTGAAACTAAGTCTTAGATTAATTCAAGACATTTTTAGTAATTCTTTTTTGAAAAAATATATACTTTTCTTTAACTAAATTAATATTAAAAATTTAAACAACTCTAAAAGATAATGCATAATATGTTTTAGAAACCACTTAAGCTATGTTTGGTTTAATAATATTGGTATGGAGATATGGGGTTGAAATAGATAAAAGTAGATTAAATCACGGGGATATGCCCGGTTATATTTTAATTCTCTATAAAAATATAATTTGAAATAGTTTAATTTCAATATGTGTTATATTTAATATCATGTTATGATACTGAGATATAAAATAAAAATAAAAATATAACACCTAAAAAGAGTATGAACAATTATAAAGATTTTTTAATTAATTATATAAGTATATAATAAATTGATGAATATTTAAATTAGTGAAAGAGAGAATTAGTGGAGACTTAAAAATGAGAAGGGAGAAATGAGAAATGAGAAATGAGGAAAAGAGAGAATAAATGGAGGTTATAAATGAAAGATAGACATTCAAAATATAATTAATTAGGGAAAAATGTTAATGGAAGATGAGACACACGTAGGATTTGATGATTTCAGCTATTTCAATGAGAATTTGACATATAAGCAACGATGACATCAGCTGTACTATCTTTTAGTATATGTAGACTCGTATCATATCATGTGTTTTGTTGAAATTTTTTATTTTAAAATCCATTTTTCAAATTCATGAGATATAGGGTTTAGAAAGCCATCATATGAGCTATCAAACCCTTGATATCATTTATCACAAGGGCTGAGACTCATTACACGTATTTTATTATATTTTTCATTTTTTTTCTCTCGCTCTGCTGATGTCGACTGCGATACACTATTCAAACGCGCCGACAAGCACTACATGAATTTCATGATTCCAACAGAGCCATATTTTATCATTTGCCTCTTGGTTTGCCAATGAAAAGTTAAAACTAATTCTGTTGGGGAAGATCTTTCAGAACTAAAGCTTTCGCTCTTATTAGAGCCAGGTGCTCTTATTTTACGACGGGAGGGACGATTGCTTTCATTACTGACCAGAAAGACACCAAATTCTCCTTTAGGTGCTTCAACATCATCTCTTTCGGTTCTTCGGCCATCCAGAGTGTATATTCCCATTCTGCCATGGATCGAGTATCAGAAGTCATATCGTTTCTACTTTTTCGAGAAAACCGGTCTTCGGGTAATGTCAAATGCACTGTGTTAACAAGTAGGGTTCATAGCTCTTGGTTGATGATTGACACGAAGGGAGAATAAGCTATCGACCAGTGTCTTCTAGAAAGAGTCTAAATAACATCGCCAAAAAAAAGTCAATCAACGAAACCGGTAAGAAACAGAATTGACAAAATTCACCAGTGAAAAAATAAAAAATATTGTAGGAAATATAAAGGAGAAAGAGCAATGAATCCCCTTTGATTTCTCTATTTATAGAGTAAGCGCGCAGTCAGTGTAGCATCTATTGTTCCCGTTCCTGTTGCTGGAGTGTTACAGGACGTTGACATTGGCCAATGAGGAGATTCGGCGGCAAAGAGCTGCTCGAAAAGGGTCATGGTTGGCCCAGTACATCCTCTTGTGCCTCGCCCCTCTCTCTAAAGGGTCTTGGTGCCGAAGAAGGTCAGTTGTTGAATCTCGTGCAAGTTAGGTTGTGGTTGTATTGGCTGCAAGCGGAACGTAGGCGCTTTAGGTGTGTATTGACCATGCTGCTTTAACCAGTCCCGCAAGTCAGGAAAACTCTGGCTTAGCCAATTCACTCCTAAACTATAGAAAGTTGGACATTCGATCACAAAATCCATTGACAGCTGCCCAATACGTGTTTATCAACCACCCGTGCATGCGGGGGCGCCGGTTATGAGAACAGTCAGAGCAGATTCTATATAAGAGTACCTTCTGTCCCATTTGGCTCAATATCAATAGCCGGAGATTAAATAGCGAGGGTTACGTATACGGTAAACATGAGCAAGAAAGGGGCTGCCATTAATTAGCTGCAAGGGATGAGAGAGGCCTTTTCCGGGTAAGGGATGAATGAGGCCTTACGAGGGCTCTTTCCCACTTAATTGATTAGATTCATTCCTTGAGCACACCAACTTCCTGAAAAATGCCTACGGTTAAAAACCACCGACATGTCAAGATCCAAATTCGAATTGGTTACTGGTCCTGGTCAGAGGCCACTGTGTTCTCCGGCGGTCCAACAAAGAGGCTTGCTAATCGAGCAGGTGTGCTGCCGAAGGCGAAGCACAATGGTTACGGCTAATACAGCTAATCTAGATAGCAGTTTCGGGGAGCAGGCAGTTTTTAAATCTTGGGGAACGGAAAGCGTTGCCACCACTTTCTAGCACTGAGGGCTCCTTCTGTAGAACTTAAGCAGTTACCCGCACACCTTCAATATGCCTTCCTGGGACCATAAAAGACTTACCCGGTAATAGTATCGTCAGCTTTCACTCACTTAATCTAAGACAGCGCTGATAGCTTGTAATTAACAGCCCCCTTATGAACAGCAGCCTTTGAACTGTATTTAAGTAGTTATAGTTAAAGTTTGGAATCCTTGCAACTATGATAGAAAGCCGTTTGCTTGTTGCCAAACCCTTCGCCTTTTTTATCAAAGTAGGTCGCGAATGTTCTATTTTAGTCGGTCAGGGGAAACTACCGCTTCTACGACAGTTCCGCCTCCTCGTCTTGCTTCTGGCAAAGCTTCTACTTTGCTTGCTTCTCCCTGGCCATGTCTCACTACAAGGATAGTACAGGCGCCTTTCTTTTTAACTATAGTGTGCTTCTTTTTTTTCAGGTTAAATTTTGATATTGATGAATAAAAAATGTGAATGCATATTTTAGTTTCTTAGATCCTATGTTAAAATATTTATAATCACATATTTTAATAAGAAAAATAAGCAAAAACACTAACTTTTTTAAAAAAAAATTGTGATTTTATTATCTTTTAAAACTTTTTGCAAAAATAGGGAATCAATTAAAATCAAGCAGACACGCAATTAGTTGAATTGTGTTTTTTATATTGCATTTGAGATTACATGAGGTTGCATAAATTCGTCTAAAGTTGCATCTAGTTGCATCAAGTTGCATAAAACCGTATATTCGCAAAAAAAATGGAAAATAGTATTTTTGCAAATAAAAAAGTAATTTTGCAAATTTTTGTAAAAATATTTTTAGCCTAAGGTATTTTTCAAAAAAACTCTAGTAATATTTATGATTAAATTAAGTGATCGTGTATAATTTTAGTTTTTAATATTAAAATAATAAATTAACAAAAATATAATAAAGTGTCTTTTGATTCTTGATTCCAAATAACTTATCAACCAAACACCACTTAAGGGTATCATTCTCATCCTATTTTTGAACCAAACTGGTGATATCCGGTATCAAGATCCAAACTCATACCAGCTTATACCGATTTTTGATTCCAACCTGATACCACCTAGTTGGCCAAACGATCCCTTAGGGGTTGTTTGGTTCACAAGACAGTATGAATTTGGAATAAGAAATTGGGTTAAAATGGTATGTGGTTGAGCAATCATTCATGATATTATGATATTATGTGTTTGGTTCGGTGCTGGAATGAATCTGTTTAATTTAAATATTTTTAATTCATTGATTTAATCAAACTTTTATATATTACATATGTCGAATTTAAGTTAATATACAACTTACAAACTAAAAAATTAAATAAATAAAAGTGATTAAAAATTTAAAATTTTCATTAATTTATAATTTTTAAAACAAGTAAAATATTACTAATTAGTATTAAATAAAAATAAGCATTACTTATTTAAGATTAAACAACATGATATTTAAGATATGTGTTTTAAATTTGCATTTAACTTTATAAATAAAAATAAAATAATGAAATTTAATTTCATACCTCGTACATCTCAAACTCACCTTGAGGTATCAAATCTGGATTCCAAATATGTTTAAGAAATTGATATCAAAATTTAAAAACAGTCAACCAAGCAACAAGTATGGGTTATCAAATCTGGATTCCAAATATGTTTAAGAAATTGATATCAAATTTTAAAAACAGTCAACCAAGCAACAAGTATGGGTTTGAAAGAACAAACTCATACATAATACTAGAATGAGTTGAACCAAATGACCCTTAAGATGTTACATTTCAAAAAGAAATCATTCAATAATTTTTTAAGTTAAAAAGTTTGTACTTAAAATCTAAAGGTTCTCTATTAGATATGGAACATATTCATGGTATAATTACATTAATAACTTCTTTTAAAGTCAAACTTTTTAGTAAATTTAAAGGTTATCTCTTACAGAGAGTACAAGATATTCATTATATCTAATTAATTAGGATCTTGTCTTTTAAAAAATTTATTAGGGTCGAAGATGGTTAAATTTAAATCTCTCAACAAATAAATGTCTTGTACACTGCAGGACAAAAACATACAGTTCATCAGCGAGTAGCTCTCATTTCTGGCCTTTGCATTCGCCTGATCAACATAAATTTTCTAGATATCTCGACCAAATAAATCTCGTATACATAAAATTCCTGAATTCAGACAACGTGCAAGAATGGTGACACCGGCTAAACAATCCCTGGATGGAGAAGGAAGCAGCGCTCTTCGATTTTCGACTAATGTTCAGGTGAATTCTTCAATGTAACTACTATTTTTTTGTAAAAATAAGAAGTCACTAGAATGTAGAAATGTTTCTGTGATGTATACCAACAGTAAAATATTTTGAAATGATTTAAATAGCGCCTAAACTAAAGGAATGTTGTGGCACAGGAGGAACTGGGACAAAACAACTCAGGAGGAGGGCAAGATGACTGGGATCAAGGTGTTGTGTCAGCGGCGGCTGCAGAGAAAGCTCTGGGAAAGAGGAAGCTCGAAGACATTATCGACGAGCAGATAACTGATGAGCAGCAGCAAGCGTAAGCTTTTTGTTTGTTTCCACAACAAATTATTGTTTTTTTCTTTGTTTTTAACTCAAATTACTTTGTTGGAGCGTACAGTGCACACATTGAGGCGAATCAAGGAGAGGAAATTGCAAGATCAGAGTTGCAGGATTCTCGTCAACAGGTAGCAAAACTAACCTCTTTTGTGTTCGTAATTTATTAATGTCTCTGTTAAGTAATCAATCGCTCTAAAACCTTAAGATTGTAGAGAAAAACCCGAATATGATCTTATACTCTTTAACACTCCAATTAATTATACGATACTTTTCGCTACGATCGATAATAACAAATAAAACCAATACCAATAACAAATATTTAAATAGAACAAATGGGGTGAAAGGACTCGAACATAAGACCCTCCCTAGACCGCGCTCTTATACCATGTTAAGTAAACAGATTCACATAATTGACTAACCGAAACAAGATTTAACTTGAGATCCTGTATATAATAAACATCAAAAAAATACACCGTTGGAGTAACTACGGAACCAACACCTTGTAAGGCGTAGGAGTATCGTTGATTCCCTCTTAATTAGTTACATATTGTTTACATTCAATATGGTTCTTTTTCTTTGCTTGACTTTCTTCTTTTTGTTCGTGACATTTGTAATTTGAAAAAAAAAAGAGATGTATGCTACAGCCTGAAAAGCACGAGGCAAAGATTGATAAGGCTCCAACAAGTTACAATATGGTAAGTCCTCTCTGATCTGCTAATCTTGAAAATGAAAGTACTAGTGGCACTAATTCAGGAGACAGTCATAACTTACTCAATGCAATGACGGCCAACAAATTTCAGGAAGCAATAGTTGAGCTTGTACGGTTGGCGACAGAAGAGCTGAGAGTGATGGCTGTGGTCACTGAACCGCTGTGGAGGCATTGCGGTGCTGATGATGGAAGCAGAATTCTTGATAAAGTGGCATATAGTAGAATGTTTCCAAATCTGGTTGGCCCCAGACAAGTAGGCTTCACATCTGAAGTTTCTCGTGAAACTGCCAGGATTGAATTGAGTCCCAAGAACCTCGTCAGTTATTTTATGGACGTGGTCAGTATTATTTAAATTCTTTTGTATTTGTTTTGCATTGTCAATCTAGAACTGATGAATTTGCTTTCTAACTTGTCATCTTTTTTGTTAACTAGAGTAACTGGTATGTGATGTTTTATGAAATTGTCCCAAAGGCTAGGACAGTTGATGTCCTGATGAATCCAGAAGGAGCAACAGACTATGATGGAACCCTACAAGTGGTAATTAGATTTTTTTATTTATAAATCTTCCCCTTAAGTCTAGTTAACAAAAACATTATATTCAGTACATGTTAATAGTTTTTGAAATATAATTAATCTATCATGTATGCTTGCATGCAAATCTAATTCAGATGGCTGCTACATATCAACTCTCTACACCACTTGTCCCAAACCGTGAGACCTATTTTGCTAGATATTGTAAGCGATATTCTGAGAATGACTGGATAGTGGTTGACGTTTCATTAGACGGTGTACACCCAGTCCAGTAACCGGGTGCAAGAAAAGGCCATCAGGTTGCCTTATTCATGAATTACCTGATGGATTCTCACAGGTGAACTAAATGCATACAATGTTGATCATATATATTATGTATTTCATTGTATGAGCTTGATTGATATTTCTTGGATTACCTAATTATGGTTTACTCATGTAATGTTTTTCAAGATTACATGGGTTGAGCATGTAGATGCGGACTGCAGGGCTATCAGAGCTATGTATCAACCTCTGCTAGATTCTAGTATAGGATTTGGAGCCAAACGATGGATCTCTACCCTAGAAAGAAGGTGTCGACAGATGGGAAATGACATCTCGCTAAAGGCCCCTCTTGGGGAATACAATCAACTAGGTACGTAAATGAAACTTGCATTAGTGGAATTTCACTTAAAAATTCCTGCTGCTCCATGATAAAATTGAATCTCCTATATGCATTTATGTTTTTCACACAGTGATGTCAAGTGATGAAAGAGCTCAGACAGTTCTATTGAAGCTTGCTGCAAAAATGGTGTTAAACTTCAACTCAGGAATTAGTGGTTTAACCGGGAACTGGAAAGAACTATCGGGACATTCTACTGACGACAATATTAGGGTCATGACAAGAATGAATATGAGAGATCATAGCCTACCTAGGGGTACTCTGATATCTGCTGCTTCATCAATTTGGCTTCCAGTGCCACCGAAGTCTGTGTTTGATTTTCTCCGCAATCACAACTCAGGAAGCGAGGTATCTTTACCTGAAATTAAATGCATTACCACTTTTAACTGCAATTAGAAAGAACTTTTCATTATTCGGTCTTCTTAAATTATCATCTATAGGTAAATTATGTTATCTTCATTAGGTTCAAGGCATTATATCAGTGCACATATAGAGACTTCAGACGAATTTATGATTGTAACTAGACTTCATTATCTAAACTGTCTATATAAGTACAACAACTTTCCTTACATTGTTATGCCAAATTGAAGCAAATTTACATGCATCTATATAGTTAGATTCCAAATTAGCTGTTATTCCATGTTGTACGCTGACAACTAATCATTAGACCTTAATATTCCACGTACAGCCGCTGATTCCATACCCCGGTAGGGAATGGGAGGTCCTCTCCGGTGAAACTGCTGTTGAACAAGTGTGTCACATTACCAAAGGCCATGAAGCTAGCTATTCTGTTTCAATACACAAGGTTCTGGTAAGTGCATATGTAGAAAGTTTTCATTTCATTATCAGTAGAAGTAAAAAGGAAATAATGATTTTCTTATTTATAACGATCACAAATTCGTTGTAGGCTGAGAACTCAAGCCAAGAGAACATACTATTACTGCAAGAGAGTTGCAGTGATCCAGTGGCTTCATACATTGTCTTTTCCCGCCTAAGAACTGAGGATATGCATCTGATACTGAATGGAATAAGTTCCCAATATCGACCCCTTCTTCCATCGGGATTTGCAGTGCATCCTGATGGACCTGCTACTGGAACAGAAGGATCCGGAGGATCGTTATTGACCGTTTCGTTTCAGCTATTGGTCGATGATTCTCCGACATTCGTACCGCCCGCTGAAATGCATTCCCAAGCAGCAGACCTCATCAACCTCACGACGGAGAGGATTAAAGTAGCAGTGGAGGAATTCTTATCTCAGGCAGCGCTGCTTGCTTCCATGAATGAGGCCTAATAGAAATGAGGTTGCTATTTCATCATTTGTGTAATCATTAAACATGACAAGTTATTGACAAAGTGCCTTGCTGGATCAAACTAGGTGAAGTGCCACCTTCCTACTGGTCTCGTGATGGTTTAACCATGATTTCTCAGCTCATTGGAAAGCCTATTAAGTTTGATGAAATTACTGCACATTTTGAATCTTTGAAATTTGCTCGAGTCCAATTTGAACTTGAATATTCTGCACCTAGACCTTCATGTGTATGGGTACCTATTATTATCAAAAAAGGTGTAGAGGAGAGACTTTGAGTAAGTATTGAATATTCCCAGTTGTCGCATTCTTGTAGTATATGCAAAGCTTTTGGCCACTCGTTGACAAGATGCAATGATAACCCTGACAGAGAAGTTCCGCAACCAAAAAGGCCAAGACACCAACTGCAAAATACAAATGAAAAGAAGGGTGATAAGGGAGACAAGGAGAGAGGTACTGATCAGGGAACAAGTCAAGAGACAGAAGCTATGGAGAAAGAGCAGTGTGAAAATTATCTTCTAAACAGAGAAATGATATCATTTGTGGTGGGTAAATTTATGGGTTGTGATGTCGTTATGGATGAGGATCAAATTGTTAAAGAGGCAACAAATGATGATCAAAAGGAAGATGCTGGTTTAGCAGACTCAAATATGGTTACTACTAATGTTTTGATGGGCTGTTTGACTCAGAAAATGATAGTAGAGAAAACATCTTTGGTGTATACTAATGTGGAGATTACCCACCTGATACAGCAAGATAACAAGGTAACCCAGTCAACTGCTTTGGTTGTGATTCATGAGCCACTTTGCACTGAAAATGTGTTTGAGACTCGAAGCAGTTTAGAAGATGGTGAATTTGTACTTATTTCCGGTGTTATCTAACTAAAAAAATTCAAAACAATACACAATATAACAAATATGAGTAATAAAATATAGTGTATATATAAATATAAATATATACTCAATCAATATTTTTTAAAAAAAATTATTATTTAGTTGATAAAAGATAATTAATATTAAAATAAGAATCTGATATTGCAAGGGGTTGCGAAGTTATCAATTTAGATTAATTTATACATTGTAATATGGATATTTATGTATTATGTCTCGATTCATGTCTCTTTACTTTTCATCTTTTTGTTACTATTTGCTAGATGTTTAAGAAATTTTAAAACCCGATTCAATCAGAAAAAAAATGAAAAGTCTGATTTAAACATAGTCTCACTCGGTTTGATACGGACACGGGCCTTAAACGAGTCTCTTTTTTATTCTAAATTTGGATCAATCCAAAATTCAAAAAATTCAGATAAAATCCTAGACTTAAAAAGTCTAAATAAAAGTTCTATTCGATCCTTAGAAGCCCAGATTTTTTAAAACGACTGAAAATATGATTTTCTTTCTATATAAATTCTAGAAATGTACAAAAATTTTAATAAATTTTTAAAAAGCATATTAAATTATACTATTAGAATCAAGACAAGTTATAATTCATTGGTTTTTGATTTAATACAATAAATAACATTTATGAAGATTAATAACTGAGAAGTCTAAATGTAATATAAAGGAATATTATTTATTTCGGTATCTAAATTATTCTAATTCAAGATATTATTTGTTTCTTTTTGTAAACAAGCCACGGTTTAAAGCACGGACACGAACTAATATTGATATATAAATAAATGGGTTAAACATCAACCGGATGACTAATTGCGTCCAAATATCTCATTCATTGCAAATTTGACTCAAACGGGTCATTAATTAACTTAATTTGAACATTTCGATACAGTCAAAAATTAAAATTATACAAAATTGAAAAATGGTAACATAGGATGGTAGAGCTCGTTTTGGAATTCAATACGATTACTAAAAATTTTCTATTTGGCTCACAGAATAATGATGATATCTGACATTGATTGTCCGAACTTGTGTTATTTTCAAAACTTAGAAGATTAAAACGAGATTTAATCATGATTTTGTGAGTCAAAAAACAAGTTTTAATAATTATATTGAAGTCCAGAATGACCCCTACCATCATGTGTTAACATTTTTGGATTTGACTAGTTTTAGTTTTCGACTTTAACGGAATGACCAAATTAAGTTAATTGATGATCTATTTGAGTCAAAATTGCAATGAGTAATTACTTGAATTTTTTGGACGCAGTTAGTCACCTACCTACCTGATATTTAACCCACAAATGAATAAATAAATATTTTGATTAAAAGTATGGTTGAGCCGATACGGTCTGGCCGGCTGCATGCAAACCTAAAATGGGCCTCTTATTCTGGAGGAAACTTGACCCGATTTTTTAAAAAAAATCGACTTTATCTGTTTTATAAACTATGAATTTTTTAAAGAGCGAATTAAACCCAATCTACTAGATCTTTGGAAAATATTATTTTCAGAGCAAAATTTTTATTTTCAGAGCAAAAAAAGACTGAAATGACAAAATTGCCCCTCCTGCATTCACAATAAAAGCCCTGAAAAATATGAATATAAGGATAATTTGGTCTTTTTGCACATAAAAAAGGAGCTCTGAAAATAACATTTTCTAAATCTTTTTTGCATGTTTGCTTGTCCATGCCGCATAACTAAATACTGGTCAATATCAAATACAATTAAATAATTGATCTTAGATGGGGAATGAAACTATTTTATCTCAAATAATGTGTTTTATAGGCCGGGGTTAAAATATGATTAAAGATTAAAAAAAACCGTTAGTTGGTAAATGACCATAACAAACTAAAATTAAATTAATAGATTAATTAAGTGTAGTGAACTATTTTTGCAAATTAGTTATATGCTGTTATTTTTGAACGAAAATTGGAGAGTAAAAATGTAATTACCTCTTAAAATATATTTAACAAAAAAGCAAATCTATTATTAAAAAATATTAAAATTAAACAATCCATATTTTTAATTTTGAAAAGAATGTTAATTAATATTAGTATCAATCATTCCGTAAACTGAAACTAAGTCTTAGATTAATTCAAGACATTTTTTAGTAATTCTTTTTTGAAAAAATATATACTTTTCTTTAACTAAATTAATATTAAAAATTTAAACAACTCTAAAAGATAATGCATATATGTTTTAGAAACCACTTAAGCTATGTTTGGTTTAATAATATTGGGTATGAGATATGGGGTTGAAATAGATAAAAGTAGATTAAATCACGGGGATATGCCGGTTATATTTTAATTCTTCTATAAAAATATAATTTGAAATAGTTTAATTTCAATATGTGTTATATTTATATCATGTTATGATACTGAGATATAAAATAAAAATAAAAATATAAACACCTAAAAAGAGTATGACAAATTATAAGATTTTTTAATTAATTATATAAGTATATAATAAATTGATGAATATTTAAATTAGTGAAAGAGAGAATTAGTGGAGACTTTAAAATGAGAAGGGAGAAATGAGAAATGAGAAATGAGGAAAAGAGAGAATAAATGGAGGTTATAAATGAAAGATAGACATTCAAAATATAATTAATTAGGGAAAAATGTTAATGGAAGATGAGACACACGTAGGATTTGATGATTTCAGCTATTTAATGAGAATTTGACATATAAGCAACGATGACATCAGCTGTACTATCTTTTAGTATAATGTAGACTCGTATCATATCATGTGTTTTGTTGAAATTTTTTTATTTTAAAATCCATTTTTCAAATTCATGAGATATAGGGTTTAGAAAGCCATCATATGAGCTATCAAACCCTTGATATCATTTATCACAAGGGCTGAGACTCATTACACGTATTTTATTATATTTTTCATTTTTTTTCTCTCGCTCTGCTGATGTCGACTGCGATACACTATTCAAACGCGCCGACAAGCACTACATGAATTTCATGATTCCAACAGAGCCATATTTTATCATTTGCCTCTTGGTTTGCCAATGAAAAGTTAAACTAATTCTGTTGGGGAAGATCTTTCAGAACTAAAGCTTTCGCTCTTTATTAGAGCCAGGTGCTCTTATTTTACGACGGGAGGGACGATTGCTTTCATTACTGACCAGAAAGACACCAAATTCTCCTTTAGGTGCTTCAACATCATCTCTTTCGGTTCTTCGGCCATCCAGAGGTGTATATTCCCATTCTGCCTGGATCGAGTATCAGAAGTCATATCGTTTCTACTTTTTCGAGAAAACCGGTCTTCGGGTAATGTCAAATGCACTGTGTTAACAAGTAGGGTTCATAGCTCTTGGTTGGATGATTGACACGAAGGGAGAATAAGCTATCGACCAGTGTCTTCTAGAAAGAGTCTAAATAACATCGCCAAAAAAAGTCAATCAACGAAACCGGTAAGAAACAGAATTGACAAAATTCACCAGTGAAAAAATAAAAATATTGTAGGAAATATAAAGGAGAAAGAGCAATGAATCCCCTTTGATTTCTCTATTTATAGAGTAAGCGCGCAGTCAGTGTAGCATCTATTGTTCCCGTTCCTGTTGCTGTGAGTGTTACAGGACGTTGACATTGGCCAATGAGGAGATTCGGCGGCAAAGAGCTGCTCGAAAAGGGTCATGGTTGGCCCAGTACATCCTCTTGTGCCTCGCCCCTCTCTCTAAAGGGTCTTGGTGCCGAAGAAGGTCAGTTGTTGAATCTCGTGCAAGTTAGGTTGTGGTTGTATTGACTGCAAGCGGAACGTAGGCGCTTTAGGTGTGTATTGACCATGCTGCTTTAACCAGTCCCGCAAGTCAGGAAGACTCTGGCTTAGCCAATTCACTCCTAAACTATAGAAAGTTGGACATTCGATCACAAAATCCATTGACAGCTGCCCAATACGTGTTTATCAACCACCCGTGCATGCGGGGGCGCCGGTTATGAGAACAGTCAGAGCAGATTCTATATAAGAGTACCTTCTGTCCCATTTGGCTCAATATCAATAGCCGGAGATTAAATAGCGAGGGTTACGTATACGGTAACATGAGCAAGAAAGGGGCTGCCATTAATTAGCTGCAAGGATGAGAGAGGCCTTTTCCGGGTAAGGGATGAATGAGGCCTTACGAGGGCTCTTTCCCACTTAATTGATTAGATTCATTCCTTGAGCACACCAACTTCCTGGAAAAATGCCTACGGTTAAAAAACCACCGACATGTCAAGATCCAAATTCGAATTGGTTACAGGATCCTGGTCAGAGGCCACTGTGTTCGCCGGCGGTCCAACAAAGAGGCTTACTAATCGAGCAGGTGTGCTGCCGAAGGCGAAGCACACTGGTTACGGCTAATACAGCTAATCTAGATAGCAGTTTCGGGGAGCAGGCAGTTTTTTAAATCTTGGGGAACGGAAAGCGTTGCCACCACTTTCTAGCACTGAGGGCTCCTTCTGTAGAACTTAAGCAGTTACCCGCACACCTTCAATATGCCTTCCTAGGGACCATAAAGACTTACCCGGTAATAGTATCGTCAGCTTTCACTCACTAATCTAAGACAGCGCTGATAGCTTGTAATTAACAGCCCCCTTATGAAACAGCAGCCTTTGAACTGTATTTAAGTAGTTATAGTTAAAGTTTGGAATCCTTGCAACTATGATAGAAAGCCGTTTGCTTGTTGCCAAACCCTTCGCCTTTTTTATCAAAGTAGGTCGCGACTGTTCTATTTTAGTCGGTCAGGGGAAACTACCGCTTCTACGACAGTTCCGCCTCCTCGTCTTGCTTCTGGCAAAGCTTCTACTTTGCTTGCTTCTCCCTGGCCATGTCTCACTACAAGGATAGTACAGGCGCCTTTCTTTTTAACTATAGTGTGCTTCTTTTTTTTTAGGTTAAATTTTGATATTGATGAATAAAAAATGTGAATGCATATTTTAGTTTCTTAGATCCTATGTTAAAATATTTATAATCACATATTTTAATAAGAAAAATAAGCAAAAACACTAACTTTTTTTTAAAAAAAAATTGTGATTTTATTATCTTTTAAAACTTTTTGCAAAATAGGGAATCAATTAAAATCAAGCAGACACGCAATTAGTTGAATTGTGTTTTTTATATTGCATTTGAGATTACATGAGGTTGCATAAATTCGTCTAAAGTTGCATCTAGTTGCATCAAGTTGCATAAAACCGTATATTCGCAAAAAAAATGGAAAATAGTATTTTTGCAAATAAAAAAGGTAATTTGCAATTTTTTGTAAAAATATTTTTAGCCTAAGGTATTTTCAAAAAAACTCTAGTAATATTTATGATTAAATTAAGTGATCGTGTATAATTTTAGTTTTTAATATTAAAATATAAATTAACAAAAATATAATAAAGTGTCTTTTGATTCTTGATTCCAAATAAGTTATCAACCAAACACCACTTAAGGGTATCATTCTCATCCTATTTTTGAACCAAACTGGTGATATCCGGTATCAAGATCCAAACTCATACCAGCTTATACCGATTTTTGATTCCAACCTGATACCACCTAGTTGGCCAAACGATCCCTTAGGGGTTGTTTGGTTCACAAGACAGTATGAATTTGGAATAAGAAATTGGGTTAAAATGGTATGTGGTTGAGCAATCATTCATGATATTATGATATTATGTGTTTGGTTCGGTGCTGAATGAATCTGTTTAATTTAAATATTTTTAATTCATTGATTTAATCAAACTTTTATATATTACATATGTCGAATTTAAGTTAATATACAACTTACAAACTAAAAAATTAAATAAATAAAAGTGATTAAAAATTTAAAATTTTCATTAATTTATAATTTTTAAAACAAGTAAAATATTACTAATTAGTATTAAATAAAAATAAGCATTACTTATTTAAGATTAAACAACATGATATTTAAGATATGTGTTTTAAATTTGCATTTAACTTTATAAATAAAAATAAAATAATGAAATTTAATTTCATACCTCGTACATCTCAAACTCACCTTGAGGTATCAAATCTGGATTCCAAATATGTTTAAGAAATTGATATCAAAATTTAAAAACAGTCAACCAAGCAACCAAGTATGGGTTATCAAATCTGGATTCCAAATATGTTTAAGAAATTGATATCAAATTTTAAAACAGTACAACCAAGCAACAAGTATGGGTTTGAAAGAAACAAACTCATATATAATACTAGAATGAGTTGAACCAAATGACCCTTAAGATGTTACATTTCAAAAAGAAATCATTCAATAATTTTTTAAGTTAAAAAGTTTGTACTTAAAATCTAAAGGTTCTCTATTAGATATGGAACATATTCATGGTATAATTACATTAATAACTTCTTTTAAAGTCAAAACATTTTAGTAAATTTAAAGGTTATCTCTTACAGAGAGTACAAGATATTCATTATATCTAATTAATTAGGATCTTGTCTTTTTAAAAAATTTATTAGGGTCGAAGATGGTTAAATTTAAATCTCTCAACAAATAAATGTCTTGTACACTGCAGGACAAAAACTATACAGTTCATCAGCGAGTAGCTCTCATTTTCTGGCCTTTGCATTCGCCTGAATCAACATAAATTTTCTAGATATCTCGACCAAATAAATCTCGTATACATAAAATTCCTGAATCAGACAACGTGCAAGAATGGTGACACCGGCTAAACAATCCCTGGATGGAGAAGGAAGCAGCGCTCTTCGATTTTCGACTAATGTTCAGGTGAATTCTTCAATGTTACTACTATTTTTTGTAAAAATAAGAAGTCACTAGAATGTAGAAATGTTTCTGTGATGTATACCAACAGTAAAATATTTTGAAATGATTTAAATAGCGCCTAAACTAAAGGAATGTTGTGGCACAGGAGGAACTGGGACAAAACAACTCAGGAGGAGGGCAAGATGACTGGGATCAAGGTGTTGTGTCAGCGGCGGCTGCAGAGAAAGCTCTGGGAAAGAGGAAGCTCGAAGACATTATCGACGAGCAGATAACTGATGAGCAGCAGCAAGCGTAAGCTTTTTGTTTGTTTCCACAACAAATTATTGTTTTTTTCTTTGTTTTTAACTCAAATTACTTTGGTGGTGCTGATGATGGAAGCAGAATTCTTGATAAAGTGGCATATAGTAGAATGTTTCCAAATCTGGTTGGCCCCAGACAAGTAGGCTTCACATCTGAAGTTTCTCGTGAAACTGCCAGGATTGAATTGAGTCCCAAGAACCTCGTCAGTTATTTTATGGACGTGGTCAGTATTATTTAAATTCTTTTGTATTTGTTTTGCATTGTCAATCTAGAACTGATGAATTTGCTTTCTAACTTGTCATCTTTTTTGTTAACTAGAGTACTGGTATGTGATGTTTTATGAAATTGTCCCAAAGGCTAGGACAGTTGATGTCCTGATGAATCCAGAAGGAGCAACAGACTATGATGGAACCCTACAAGTGGTAATTAGATTTTTTTATTTATAAATCTTCCCCTTAAGTCTAGTTAAACATTATATTCAGTACATGTTAATAGTTTTTGAAATATAATTAATCTATCATGTATGCTTGCATGCAAATCTAATTCAGATGGCTGCTACATATCAACTCTCTACACCACTTGTCCCAAACAGTGAGACCTATTTTGCTAGATATTGTAAGCGATATTCTGAGAATGACTGGATAGTGGTGACGTTTCATTAGACGGTGTACACCCAGTCCAGTAACCGGGTGCAAGAAAAGGCCATCAGGTTGCCTTATTCATGAATTACCTGATGGATTCTCACAGGTGAACTAAATGCATACAATGTTGATCATATATATTATGTATTTCATTGTATGAGCTTGATTGATATTTCTTGGATTACCTAATTATGGTTTACTCATGTAATGTTTTTCAAGATTACATGGGTTGAGCATGTAGATGCGGACTGCAGGGCTATCAGAGCTATGTATCAACCTCTGCTAGATTCTAGTATAGGATTTGGAGCCAAACGATGGATCTCTACCCTAGAAAGAAGGTGTCGACAGATGGAAATGACATCTCGCTAAAGGCCCCTCTTGGGGAATACAATCAACTAGGTACGTAAATGAAACTTGCATTAGTGGAATTTCACTTAAAAATTCCTGCTGCTCCATGATAAAATTGAATCTCCTATATGCATTTATGTTTTTCACACAGTGATGTCAAGTGATGAAAGAGCTCAGACAGTTCTATTGAAGCTTGCTGCAAAAATGGTGTTAAACTTCAACTCAGGAATTAGTGGTTTAACCGGGAACTGGAAAGAACTATCGGGACATTCTACTGACGACAATATTAGGGTCATGACAAGAATGAATATGAGAGATCATAGCCTACCTAGGGGTACTCTGATATCTGCTGCTTCATCAATTTGGCTTCCAGTGCCACCGAAGTCTGTGTTTGATTTTCTCCGCAATCACAACTCAGGAAGCGAGGTATCTTTACCTGAAATTAAATGCATTACCACTTTTAACTGCAATTAGAAAGAACTTTTCATTATTCGGTCTTCTTAAATTATCATCTATAGGTAAATTATGTTATCTTCATTAGGTTCAAGGCATTATATCAGTGCACATATAGAGACTTCAGACGAATTATGATTGTAACTAGACTTCATTATCTAAACTGTCTATATAAGTACAACAACTTTCCTTACATTGTTATGCCAATTGAAGCAAATTTACATGCATCTATATAGTTAGATTCCAAATTAGCTGTTATTCCATGTTGTACGCTGACAACTAATCATTAGACCTTAATATTCCACGTACAGCCGCTGATTCCATACCCCGGTAGGAAATGGGAGGTCCTCTCCGGTGAAACTGCTGTTGAACAAGTGTGTCACATTACCAAAGGCCATGAAGCTAGCTATTCTGTTTCAATACACAAGGTTCTGGTAAGTGCATATGTAGAAAGTTTTCATTTCATTATCAGTAGAAGTAAAAAGGAAATAATGATTTTCTTATTTATAACGATCACAAATTCGTTGTAGGCTGAGAACTCAAGCCAAGAGAACATACTATTACTGCAAGAGAGTTGCAGTGATCCAGTGGCTTCATACATTGTCTTTTCCCGCCTAAGAACTGAGGATATGCATCTGATACTGAATGGAATAAGTTCCCAATATCGACCCCTTCTTCCATCGGGATTTGCAGTGCATCCTGATGGACCTGCTACTGGAACAGAAGGATCCGGAGGATCGTTATGACCGTTTCGTTTCAGCTATTGGTCGATGATTCTCCGACATTCGTACCGCCCGCTGAAATGCATTCCCAAGCAGCAGACCTCATCAACCTCACGACGGAGAGGATTAAAGTAGCAGTGGAGGAATTCTTATCTCAGGCAGCGCTGCTTGCTTCCATGAATGAGGCCTAATAGAAAATGAGGTTGCTATTTCATCATTTGTGTAATCATTAAACATGACAAGTTATTGACAAAGTGCCTTGCCTGGATCACAACTAGGTGAAGTGCCACCTTCCTACTGGTCTCGTGATGGTTTAACCATGATTTCTCAGCTCATTGGAAAGCCTATTAAGTTTGATGAAATTACTGCACGTTTTGAATCTTTGAAATTTGCTCGAGTCCAATTTGAACTTGGAATATTCTGCACCCTAGACCCTTCATGTGTATGGGTACCTATTATTATCAAAAAAGGTGTAGAGGAGAGACTTTGAGTAAGTATTGAATATTCCCAGTTGTCGCATTCTTGTAGTATATGCAAGCTTTGGCCACTCGTTGACAAGATGCAATGATAAACCCTGACAGAGAAGTTCCGCAACCAAAAAGGCAGACACCAACTGCCAAAATACAAATGAAAGAAGGGTGATAAGGGAGACAAAGAGAGAGGTACTGATCAGGGAACAAGTCAAGAGACAGAAGCTATGGAGACAGAGGCCAGTGTGAAAAATTATCTTCTAAACAGAGAGAAATGCTTCTCATTTGGTGGTGGGTAAATTTATGGGTCTGTGCTGTCGTTATGGATGAGGATCAAATTGTTAAAGAGGCAACAAATGATGATCAAAGGAAGATGCTGGTTTAGCAGACTCAATATGGTTACTACTAATGTTTTGATGGGCTGTTTGACTCAGAAAATGATAGTAGAGAAAACATCTTTGGTGTATACTAATGTGGAGATTTACCCACCTGATACAGCAAGATAACAAGGTAACCCAGTCAACTGCTTTGGTTGTGATTCATGAGCCACTTTGCACTGAAATGTGTTTTGAGACTCGAAGCAGTTTAGAAGATGGTGAATTTGTACTTATTTCCGGTGTTATCTAACTAAAAAAATTCAAAACAATACACAATATAACAAATATGAGTAATAAAAATATAGTGTATATATAAATATAAATATACTCAACTCAATATTTTTTTTAAAAAAAATTATTATTTAGTTGATAAAAGATAATTAATATTAAAATAAGAATCTGATATTGCCAAGGGGTGTGCGAAGTTATCAATTTAGATTAATTTATACATTGTAATATTGGCATATTTATGTATTATGTCTCGATTCATGTCTCTTTACTTTTCATCTTTTTGTTACTATTTGCTAGATGTTTAAGAAATTTTAAAACCCGATTCAATCCAGAAAAAAAATGAAAAGTCTGATTCTTGAACATAGTCTCACTAGGTTTGATAAGGACACGGGCCTTAAACGAGTCTCTTTTTTATTCTAAATTTAGATCAATCCAAAATTCAAAAAATTCAGATAAAATCCTAGACTTAAAAAGTCTAAATAAAAGTTCTATTCGACCCTTAGAAGCCCAGATTTTTTAAAACGACTGAAAAATATGATTTTCTTTCTATATAAATTCTAGAAATGTACAAAATTTTAATAAATTTTTAAAAAGCATATTAAATTATACTATTAGAATCAACCAAGTTATAATTCATTGGTTTTTGATTTAATACAATAAATAACATTTATAAAGATTAATAACTGAGAAGTCTAAATGTAATATAAAGGAATATTATTTATTTCAGTATCTAAATTATTCTAATTCAAGATATTATTGTTTCTTTTTGTAAACAAGCCACGGTTTAAAGCACGGACACGAACTCAATATTGATATATAAATAATGGGTTAAACATCAACCGGATGACTAATTGCGTCCAAATATCTCATTCATTGCAAATTTGACTCAAACGGGTCATTAATTAACTTAATTTGAACATTCGATACAGTCAAATATTAAATTATACAAAATTGAAAAATGGTAACATAGGATGGTAGAGCTCATTTTGGAATTCAATACGATTACTAAAATTTTCTATTTTGGCTCACAGAATAATGATGATATCTGACATTGATTGTCCGAAGTTGTGTTTATTTTCAAAACTTAGAAGATTAAAAACGAGATTTAATCATGATTTTGTGAGTCAAAAAACAAGTTTTAATAATTATTGAAGTCAAAATGACCCCTACCATCATGTGTTAACATTTTTGGATTTTGACTAGTTTTAGTTTTTGACTTTAACGGATATGACCAAATTAAGTTAATTGATGATCATTTGTAGTCAAAATTGCAATGAGTAATTTACTTGAATTTTTTGGACGCAGTTAGTCACTACCTACATGATATTTAACCCACAAATGAATAAATAAATATTTTGATTAAAAGTATGGTTGAGCCCGGTCTGGCGGCTGGCATGCAAACCTAAAATGGGCCTCTTATTCTGGAGGAAACTTGACCCGATTTTTTAAAAAAAATCGACTTTATCTTTTATAAACTATGAATTTTTTAAAGAGCGAATTAAACCCAATCTACTAATCTTTGGAAAATATTATTCAGAGCAAAATTTTTTTTTCAGAGCAAAAAAAGACTGAAATGACAAAATTGCCCCTCCTGCATTCACAATAAAAGCCCTGAAAAATATGAATATAAGATAATTTGGTCTTTTTGCACATAAAAAAGGAGCTCTGAAAATACATTTTCCTAAATCTTTTTTGCATGTTTGCTTGTCCATGCCGCATAACTAAATACTGGTCAATATCAAATACAATTAAATAATTGATCTTAGATGGGGAATGAAACTATTTTATCTCAAATAATGTGTTTTATAGGCCGGGGTTAAAATATGATTAAAGATTAAAAAAACCGTTAGTTGGTAAAATGACCATAACAAACTAAATTAAATTAATAGATTAATTAAGTGTAGTGAACTATTTTGCAAATTAGTTATATGCTGTTATTTTTGAACGAAAATTGGAGAGTAAAAATGTAATTACCTCTTAAAATATATTTAACAAAAAAGCAAATCTATTATTAAAAAATATAAAATTAAACAATCCATATTTTAATTTTGAAGAAGAATGTTAATTAATATTAGTATCAATCATCCTTAAACTGAAACTAAGTCTTAGATTAATTCAAGACATTTTTTTAGTAATTCTTTTTTGAAAAAATATATACTTTTCTTTAACTAAATTAATATTAAAAATTTAAACAACTCTAAAAGATAAGCATAATATGTTTTAGAAACCACTTAAGCTATGTTTGGTTTTAATAATATTGGGTATGAGATTATGGGGTTGAAATAGATAAAAGTAGATTAATCACGGGGATAGCCGGTTATATTTTAATTCTTCTATAAAATATAATTTGAAATAGTTTAATTTCAATAGTGTTATATTATATCATGTTATGATACTGAGATAAAAATAAAATAAAAAATATAAACACCTAAAAAGAGTATGACAAATTATAAGATTTTTTAATTAATTATATAAGTATATAATAACATTGATGAATATTTTAAATTAGTGAAAGAGAGAATTAGTGGAGACTTTAAAAATGAGAAGGGAGACATGAGAAATGAGAAATGAGGAAAAGAGAGAATAAATGGAGGTTATAATGAAAGATAGACATTCAAAATATTAATAATTAGGGAAAAATATTAATGAAGATGCGACACACGTAGGATTTGATGATTTCAGCTATTTAATGAGAATTTGACATATAAGCAACGATGACATCAGCTGTACTATCTTTTAGTATAATGTAGACTCGTATCATATCATGTGTTTTGTTGAAATTTTTTTATTTTAAAATCCATTTTTCAAATTCATGAGATATAGGGTTTAGAAAGCCATCATATGAGCTATCAAACCCTTGATATCATTTATCACAAGGGCTGAGACTCATTACACGTATTTTATTATTTTTTCATTTTTTTTCTCTCGCTCTGCTGATGTCGACTGCGATACACTATTCAAACGCGCCGACAAGCACTACATGAATTTCATGATTCCAACAGAGCCATATTTTATCATTTGCCTCTTGGTTTGCCAATGAAAAGTTAAAACTAATTCTGTTGGGGAAGATCTTTCAGAACTAAAGCTTTCGCTCTTTATTAGAGCCAGGTGCTCTTATTTTACGACGGGAGGGACGATTGCTTTCACACCAAAAGACACCAAATTCTCCTTTAGGTGCTTCAACATCATCTCTTTCGGTTCTTCGGCCATCCAGAGGTGTATATTCCCATTCTGCCTGGATCGAGTATCAGAAGTCATATCGTTTCTACTTTTTCGAGAAAACCGGTCTTCGGGTAATGTCAAATGCACTGTGTTAACAAGTAGGGTTCATAGCTCTTGGTTGGATGATTGACACGAAGGGAGAATAAGCTATCGACCAGTGTCTTCTAGAAAGAGTCTAAATAACATCGCCAAAAAAAAGTCAACGAAACACACGAGTAAGAAACAGAATTCAAATTCACCAGTGAAAAAATAAAAATATTGTAGGAAATATAAAGGAGAAAGAGCAATGAATCCCCTTTGATTTCTCTATTTATAGAGTAAGCGCGCAGTCAGTGTAGCATCTATTATTCCCGTTCCTGTTGCTGGAGTGTTACAGGACGTTGACATTGGCCAATGAGGAGATTCGGCGGCAAAGAGCTGCTCGAAAAGGGTCATGGTTGGCCCAGTACATCCTCTTGTGCCTCGCCCCTCTCTCTAAAGGGTCTTGGTGCCGAAGAAGGTCAGTTGTTGAATCTCGTGCAGTTAGGTTGTGGTTGTATTGCTGCAAGCGGAACGTAGGCGCTTTAGGTGTGTATTGACCATGCTGCTTTAACCAGTCCCGCAAGT
This sequence comes from Apium graveolens, assembly GCF_009905375.1. Lineage (NCBI taxonomy): Eukaryota > Viridiplantae > Streptophyta > Magnoliopsida > Apiales > Apiaceae > Apium > Apium graveolens. Next base: position 27,112,066 of record NC_133649.1, on the reverse strand, counting down.
CAGGAAGACTCTGGCTTAGCCAATTCACTCCTAAATTATAGAAAGTTGGACATTCGATCACAAAATCCATTGACAGCTGCCCAATACGTGTTTATCAACCACCCGTGCATGCGGGGGCGCCGGTTATGAGAACAGTCAGAGCAGATTCTATATAAGAGTACCTTCTGTCCCATTTGGCTCAATATCAATAGCCGGAGATTAAATAGCGAGGGTTACGTATACGGTAAACATGAGCAAGAAAGGGGCTGCCATTAATTAGCTGCAAGGGATGAGAGAGGCCTTTTCCGGGTAAGGGATGAATGAGGCCTTACGAGGGCTCTTTCCCACTTAATTGATTAGATTCATTCCTTGAGCACACCAACTTCCTGGAAAAATGCCTACGGTTAAAAACCACCGACATGTCAAGATCCAAATTCGAATTGGTTACTGATCCTGGTCAGAGGCCACTGTGTTCCGGCGGTCCAACAAAGAGGCTTACTAATCGAGCAGGTGTGCTGCCGAAGGCGAAGCACACTGGTTACGGCTAATACAGCTAATCTAGATAGCAGTTTCGGGGAGCAGGCAGTTTTTAAATCTTGGGGAACGGAAAGCGTTGCCACCACTTTCTAGCACTGAGGGCTCCTTCTGTAGAACTTAAGCAGTTACCCGCACACCTTCAATATGCCTTCCTGGGACCATAAAGACTTACCGGTAATAATATCGTCAGCTTTCACTCACTTAATCTAAGACAGCGCTGATAGCTTGTAATTAACAGCCCCCCTTATGAAACAGCAGCCTTTGAACTGTATTTAAGTAGTTATAGTTAAGTTTGGAATCCTTGCAACTATGATAGAAAGCCGTTTGCTTGTTGCCAACCCTTCGCCTTTTTTATCAAAGTAGGTCGCGAATGTTCTATTTTAGTCGGTCTGGGGAAAACTACGCCTTCTACGACAGTTCCGCCTCTAGTCTTGCTTCTGCAAAGCTTCTACTTTGCTTGCTTCTCCCTGGCCATGTCTCACTACAAGGGATAGTACAGGCGCCTTTCTTTTTAACTATAGTGTGCTTCTTTTTTTTCAGGTTAAATTTGATATTGATGAATAAAAAATGTGAATGCATATTTTAGTTTCTTAGATCCTATGTTAAAATATTATAATCACATATTTAATAAGAAAAATAAAGCAAAACCACTAACTTTTTTAAAAAAAAATTGTGATTTTATTATCTTTTAAAAACTTTTTGCAAAAATAGGGAATCAATTAAAATCAAGCAGACACGCAATTAGTTGAATTGTGTTTTTTATATTGCATTTGAGATTACTGAGGTGCACCTAAATTCGTCTAAAGTTGCATCTAGTTGCATAAAACCGTATATTCGCAAAAAAAATGGAAAATAGTATTTTTGCAAATAAAAAAAGTAATTTTGCAAATTTTTGTAAAAATATTTTAGCCTAAGTATTTTTCAAAAAACTCTAGTAATATTTATGATTAAATTAAGTGATCGTGTATAATTTTAGTTTTTAATATTAAAATATTAAATTAACAAAAATATAATAAAGTGTCTTTTGATTCTTGATTCCAAATAACTTATCAACCAAACACCACTTAAGGGTATCATTCTCATCTATTTTTGAACCAAATTGGTGATATCCGGTATCAAGATCAAACTCATACAGCTTATACCGATTTTTGATTCCAACCTGATACCACCTAGTTGGCCAAACGATCCCGGGGTTGTTTGGTTCACAAGACAGTATGAATTTGGAATAAGAAATTGGGTTAAAATGGTATGTGGTTGAGCAATCATTCATGATATTATGATATTATGTGTTTGGTTCGGTGTGGAATGAATCTGTTTAATTTAAATATTTTTAATTCATTGATTTAATCAAACTTTATATATTACATATGTCGAATTTAAGTTAATATACAACTTACAAACTAAAAAATTAAATAAATAAAAGTGATTAAAAATTTAAAATTTTCATTAATTTATAATTTTTAAAATAAGTAAAATATTACTAATTAGTATTAAATAAAAATAAGCATTACTTATTTAAGATTAAACAACATGATATTTAAGATATGTGTTTTAAATTTGCATTTAACTTTATAAATAAAAATAAAATAATAAATTTAATTTCATACCTCGTACATCTCAAACTCACCTTGAGGTATCAAATCTGGATTCCAAATATGTTTAAGAAATTGATATCAAAATTTAAAAACAGTCAACCAAGCAACAAGTATGAGTTATCAAAACTGGATTCCAAATATGTTTAAGAAATTGATATCAAATTTTAAAAACAGTCAACCATGCAAAATATGGGTTTGAAAGAAAAACTCATATAATACTAGAATGAGTTGAACCAAATGACCCTTAAGATGTTACATTTCAAAAAGAAATCATTCAATAATTTTTTAAGTAAAAAGTTTGTACTTAAAATTAAAGGTTCTCTATTAGATATGGAACGATATTCATGGTATGATTACATTAATAACTTCTTTTAAAGTCAAAGCTTTTTAGTAAATTTAAAGGTTATCTCTTATAGATAGTACAAGATATTCATTATAATTAATTAGGATCTTGTCTTTTAAAAATTTATTAGGGTCGAAGATGGTTAAATTTAAATCTCTCAACAAATAAATGTCTTGTACACTGCAGGACAAAAACATACAGTTCATCAGCGAGTAGCTCTCATTTTCTGGCCTTTGCATTCGCCTGATCAACATAAATTTTCTAGATATCTCGACCAAATAAATCTCGTATACATAAAATTCCTGAATTCAGACAACGTGCAAGAATGGTGACACCGGCTAAACAATCCCTGGATGGAGAAGGAAGCAGCGCTCTTCGATTTTCGACTAATGTTCAGGTGAATTCTTCAATGTAACTACTATTTTTTTGTAAAAATAAGAAGTCACTAGAATGTAGAAATGTTTCTGTGATGTATACCAACAGTAAAATATTTTGAAATGATTTAAATAGCGCCTAAACTAAAGGAATGTTGTGGCACAGGAGGAACTGGGACAAAACAACTCAGGAGGAGGGCAAGATGACTGGGATCAAGGTGTTGTGTCAGCGGCGGCTGCAGAGAAAGCTCTGGGAAAGAGGAAGCTCGAAGACATTATCGACGAGCAGATAACTGATGAGCAGCAGCAAGCGTAAGCTTTTTGTTTGTTTCCACAACAAATTATTGTTTTTTTCTTTGTTTTAACTCAAATTACTTTGTTGGAGCGTACAGTGCACACATTGAGGCGAATCAAGGAGAGGAAATTGCAAGATCAGAGTTGCAGGATTCTCGTCAACAGGTAGCAAAACTAACTCTTTTGTGTTCGTAATTTATTAATGTCTCTGTTAAGTAATCAATCGCTCTAAAACCTTAAGATTGTAGAGAAAAACCCGAATATGATCTTATACTCTTTAACACTCCAATTAATTATACGATACTTTTCGCTACGATCGATAATAACAAATAAAACCAATACCAATAACAAATATTTAAATAGAACAAATGGGGTGAAAGGACTCGAACATAAGACCCCCTAGACCGCGCTCTTATACCATGTTAAGTAAACAGATTCACATAATTGACTAACCGAAACAAGATTTAACTTGAGATCCTGTATATAAAACATCAAAAAAAATACACCGTTGGAGTAACTACGGAACCAACACCTTGTAAGGCGTAGGAGTATCGTTGATTCCCTCTTAATTAGTTACATATTGTTTACATTCAATATGGTTCTTTTTCTTTGCTTGACTTTCTTCTTTTGTTCGTGACATTTGTAATTTGAAAAAAAAAAGAGATGTATGCTACAGCCTGAAAAGCACGAGGCAAAGATTGATAAGGCTCCAACAAGTTACAATATGGTAAGTCCTCTCTGATCTGCTAATCTTGAAAATGAAAGTACTAGTGGCACTAATTCAGGAGACAGTCATAACTTACTCAATGCAATGACGGCCAACAAATTTCAGGAAGCAATAGTTGAGCTTGTACGGTTGGCGACAGAAGAGCTGAGAGTGGCTGTGGTCACTGAACCGCTGTGGAGGCATTGTGGTGCTGATGATGGAAGCAGAATTCTTGATAAAGTGGCATATAGTAGAATGTTTCCAAATCTGGTTGGCCCCAGACAAGTAGGCTTCACATCTGAAGTTTCTCGTGAAACTGCCAGGATTGAATTGAGTCCCAAGAACCTCGTCAGTTATTTTATGGACGTGGTCAGTATTATTTAAATCTTTTGTATTTGTTTTGCATTGTCAATCTAGAACTGATGAATTTGCTTTCTAACTTGTCATCTTTTTTGTTAACTAGAGTAACTGGTATGTGATGTTTTATGAAATTGTCCCAAAGGCTAGGACAGTTGATGTCCTGATGAATCCAGAAGGAGCAACAGACTATGATGGAACCCTACAAGTGGTAATTAGATTTTTTATTATAAATCTTCCCTTAAGTCTAGTTAAACATTATATTCAGTACATGTTAATAGTTTTTGAAATATAATTAATCTATCATGTATGCTTGCATGCAAATCTAATTCAGATGGCTGCTACATATCAACTCTCTACACCACTTGTCCCAAACCGTGAGACCTATTTGCTAGATATTGTAAGCGATATTCTGAGAATGACTGGATAGTGGTTGACGTTTCATTAGACGGTGTACACCCAGTCCCAGTAACCGGGTGCAAGAAAAGGCCATCAGGTTGCCTTATTCATGAATTACCTGATGGATTCTCACAGGTGAACTAAATGCATACAATGTTGATCATATATATTATGTATTTCATTGTATGAGCTTGATTGATATTTCTTGGATTACCTAATTATGGTTTACTCATGTAATGTTTTTCAAGATTACATGGGTTGAGCATGTAGATGCGGACTGCAGGGCTATCAGAGCTATGTATCAACCTCTGCTAGATTCTAGTATAGGATTTGGAGCCAAACGATGGATCTCTACCCTAGAAAGAAGGTGTCGACAGATGGGAAATGACATCTCGCTAAAGGCCCCTCTTGGGGAATACAATCAACTAGGTACGTAAATGAAACTTGCATTAGTGGAATTTCACTTAAAAATTCCTGCTGCTCCATGATAAAATTGAATCTCCTATATGCATTTATGTTTTTCACACAGTGATGTCAAGTGATGAAAGAGCTCAGACAGTTCTATTGAAGCTTGCTGCAAAAATGGTGTTAAACTTCAACTCAGGAATTAGTGGTTTAACCGGGAACTGGAAAGAACTATCGGGACATTCTACTGACGACAATATTAGGGTCATGACAAGAATGAATATGAGAGATCATAGCCTACCTAGGGGTACTCTGATATCTGCTGCTTCATCAATTTGGCTTCCAGTGCCACCGAAGTCTGTGTTTGATTTTCTCCGCAATCACAACTCAGGAAGCGAGGTATCTTACCTGAAATTAAATGCAT